>NC_028638.1:13702363-13797652 GCF_001406875.1 Solanum pennellii | reverse complement strand
ATAAATATATATATATATATGTATGTGTGTGTGTGTGTATATATATATATATATGTATATATATGTATATAATATAAAGCTTCTAGAATATGATGTGCTTGCATAAGAGCTCCGAGAGTTCAAGTACGCCATGTTTCTTCTACCGTGTTCTCCCCGAATGTGACAAATGTGGTATCAAAGCTTGAGATTTAAAAGATGTATAGGGTCCAAGAAATCTCATATTGCCACTTATACTAGCGTATCATATCATTTGTGGTGAGTTGCGAAACATCAAATGGTACGGGAGGCAATAGAAAGATAGCGTTTTCCTTGTTCATCATTCTCATATAGTTCTATAGAACATAAATCTATTAGATCTATCTCCTATGTTTTCTTGTCAGGTGGTCTTTTAGATGTGATTGTTCCCGATGTTTGAGGGAGAAAAAGGTCAGTTTAAATGTTTATCTTTGTTTTCTGGTTTGATGAGTATGTGTGAAGGTGAATTTTGGAATATTTTTATGATGTGATGCCAATTATGGCTATGTATGAGACGTTTGAAAGGTTTGCCTTGAAACGACCTTATCTCTTTGAATACAAAAAAACTATGTGAGCCATTTACGATGAAATTAATGGTAATCTTATCCTCTTTCCTATTATAGTTCTGATCTAGGTTATATGGATATTTTATAAGCATGTGTATATCCATGTTAGGGTAAAGTATAGGTGCTGCCATTGATGAGTTAAAATGGTTAATAATCCCTCACCTATGTACCCCTATGTGAATGCATGAGTAGCACAGGTTAGGAGTCATAAATGTAATATGAAGTTGGCTTGTCACCTATGCTATTATGTTTTGTGTTGTCTATGCTTGAAAGAGTATCATGGTTTAAGAGGGTGGCTGCCTCAATGAGTTGTTGATAGCCATTATGTGATTATGTTGACCAACGTACACACACCCTCACTCTACATGCATGCTTACAAGTTGTATTCCTTAACTAGGATGACTTGATCGGTGTACTAGTATGGGAAAGAGTATGGGACTTTGCCTATGTGTTGCACATTTATACCTTGATAGGATAGCTCCTATGTTTGGTTTCTATGCACATGAAAATGAATGTATGGGCATGCCATAAATAAGTCTTATATGCTTTTGTGTTAAGAATATGATATGATGATGTATGAATGTGCATAGTTTCTTAGTGTGTTCATATGAAAGGATTGCTCATATGGTCGCACCTATAGACTTATGCTTTGATATATGAACATGTGTGGCATTATATGTTATGTGAAAGGCTTGCTCACATATAAATATTCACACACATGAATGATGATGTAGTTAATAGAGGGACATTGAGAGGTGTGCCAAAGAATACTCTAAAACTATATAGGTTCTTGAATATGCTATAAGCATATGAAGAATGAATATCCTAAGCCGATGTTTATGAATTAACGTAATAAAGACTTTTCATCAAAGGGGAACATAGCTTAGCACCGAGTAAACTTGACATTAAGAGGTGTTGACTTACCTTGGAGGAAGATTCAGAAATTGTTACTTATAGAGTGTTGAATTACCTTGGAGGAATACTCACCTATGGATCCACATAAGGTGTTAACTTCCCTTTGAGGAAGGCCCACCCATGTTTTCTCATGAGAGGAGTCCCCAATTTTTAAATGCCATGTAGAGAGATTATACCTATCTCCTAGTCCCATAAACTATGATTTCCAAATAGGGTCTAGAAAAGTGAATTCACTTACAATTATACCGATGGTCTTAGTGTCGGCTAAGTCTATAGTTTCCCTAAATTAAAATGGACAAAAGAAGTAAATGAATAGAATCTTAATTTGGAGAACTTAAGGGAATTTACTTAGTATAGGTGGAAGTAATGAACCAATCTAGACATTGCACAAGAAGCTCCTTACGAAGTCCTAGGAAGGTGACCTAGTGTGTATGCTTATGAATATGTCTTTATGCATGGAATGGTAGTATCTGTCTACTTGTTATGAAGATGTGCACGGTAAGAGTATACATGATGTGATCCTATCCTTATATGCACTATATTTGTCTAGATGACTATATGATGAAGCTCTTGTGTTGACATGAATGGAGTTGTCTTCATTTAATATGTTGGTGTATAAATAGAATATTAAGATTTGTTGTCTCATGGAGGGTTTACTAAGTATTTGTGGGGCTATAGGGCATCACATGTACATTGCACTAGTAGACCAATATTGGGATCATAAACAATGTCATATAATAATGTATCAGAAAAGAAGTAAGATACGTGTATATGGAGGTAACTTACTGTAAAGCCAATAAGCCTTGACTTAAATATGTCTATGTTAAACTATACGTATATTATGGAATGTGTTGCCTTGTATAGATTGTATGTATGGTTTCTTTGTGGCCATAAGGTGATGCATTTCACCAAGTATCACTAGAGGGCTACTTGGGAGGGTAATGAATAGAAGAGAAGATAGTTCACTTTTAAGGGAAATTATCTCACTTTAATATGACTTGCAAATGTCATAAATTATATATGTGATCTTATATAATATTTATCCTTTGAAAATGTTTATATGAAGTATGTGAATATAAATGGTATTGTATAATGGTTTTATGAAGATTTACTCAAAAAGGCATGAAGTGTGATTTCAATAAACTTCCCTTTTAAATTCATGTTTTTGCATGGTTTCCATACTTAGTGCATTCTTGTACTAATACCATTCTTCTCTAGTTTTTACACAAACTGTAGGTTATGGATGCTTAAAGGATGTTTTAAAAATTGGAGAGATTGATAGATGATTCCTAAGACCAAGGAAAGGGGTCCTTAAGTTCCAAGGATTCCCTACTCATGTCTTACTGTAAGGTTTATTTAATATTGTATTGTTTTGTATTATATCTTAAGGCTCGTGTCCCTAATGTTCTCTAATATTGTTTAGTCTAACATGACAAAGAGGCTTAAGGTCTAAATATGTATTATGGCTTATATTTTATATATATACGCATTAAAGTTTCTAGCTTATGATGTGCTATGAAAAACATTAAATATTCCGCTAAATTTACTATGTCAATGCGATGAATGATAACTATGGGCTTGTATAAGACCTCCGAGGTCAAGTACATCATGTTACTTCTTGGGGGTGCTCCCCGGATGTGACAAAGATGATAATGAAATTTTTTTGATTAGGTAGACCTATGTCCCTTACTGGATACATGAACAATATGAATCCTTTACGTAGTAGGCTAAATTACCTTTGTAATTAATGTATATGTATGAATGTAGATGTATGAATGGAATATGATCTTTAATATACTAAAGAAGGTCATTTATATGGAACCTTTTAGAAAAAAAATTATGATATCCTTGATGTTGAAAGACGTAATGGTACCCTTCTTGTTTGAATGGTGGACTTAGGGTTTGTTGGCTAGAACGCCATGAAACCATCCTCAGGAAATTCATTGGGCTATCTTAATAACCATTGTAGGAATCTCTAGTGGACCCTCCTTTGTAAGTTGTATTATGATTTGGTTGTGAACAAGATATGGTACCTTATCATATGCTCCTTTATTGAATTACTCTTTGAGAATAAAGGCTAGTACCGAGTGAGTAATATAAAGGAGTGTCTCTATTTTTTTGATGAGACTAGAGTACAAAGAAACCCTTGATATTCATTAACCATGTGCCGACATGGTTTATGTCCTAGTTCTACCATTGGAAAGTAGAACACCCTTTATCGGAGTAGGGTATAGTCCGGATTCCATGCATAACTAGTATGGTCTATGTTGGTTATTGCCTTTTCTCATATGTGGGATATATGCTAGTGTTGGATAAGTACTATGAAGTTGAGGTATTGGAAAGAGATGTTGTCTAGACATTGCACGACTAAGCTTTAAAGTTGGTAGTATGTGAATTATCTAGGAGAATGTCCTTAAGTGTTGAATGTCTCCTAAATGGTTTAATAAACATAATGACTAAAGTTAATAGTATGTTAATGATAAGGGTAACTACCTTGAGTAGCTTTTAGGATTGCTTAGGTAGGTTTGGAGAGGGTGGATGGGTGTTCTATTCATGTCTTACATAGGTGAGTATTAAAGTAATACTAGGTAGGGACTTAAATGTATGAAATGGGAATAATCTTATATTAGGTAGTCTCATGGATCTCTTTGGTGTGTGAAGGGATTAAAAGGTGGTCGCTTCATATCTCACGCGAGTGAGCCTTAAAATCACCTTTGGTAGGAGGGTCTTACGTTTAAATGAATCAAAGGGATATTAGTGTTATACTGTGGAATGTTACTATATGTGGTTATGTTGACTTGTTGTGAACTCTTATGCTTGTTTTATGAAGTTTTACTAAAATGAGCATAATTTATACAAATGTTGTTTTTATCATGATTTAATGCATTATGACATACTTAGTACATTCTAATGTACTAATTCCATATATTTCGTTTATATCTAAAAGTGTAGGTGGCATTTTAGAGGATTTAGAAGTGGAATCTTTGGTTAGTGTTTATTCAAGCAAGTTTTGGTATGTCCTCACTAGATTCAAGGACATCATGATATTAGATTTCCTTATTAAAAGTATTCTAATAGACTTAGCTATTTTCTATTTGTTGAAGTATGGGCCGTGTCCCAATATATTAATCTTTCATTATGTTTTTCTGTAAAATAAGTTTTGAAGTATTACTCATTCGTGTGAGAAATTTTAATTCTGCACTAATTTTCATACATGTCATGAAATGAATGATGTTTAAGGGCTTTTACAAGACCTCCGAGAGTTCAAGTATGCAGTGTCACAATTCGAGAATACTATTAGGGTGTGTTCTCGGGTCGTTCCATGAAATGTAGATGTGAATCTCCATAACCTCACACATACCAAGTAAATCTATAAAGATACAACAATCCGTATATATTACTTCATACATCAACATGACTAGTACAGGCAACTACATGCATATCATGTAAGACCTTCATAATATAGCCACTACGAACAACATCATGCATAATATCATAAAATTAGGACAATACTATAATGTCATGAATAGTACTTATATACATATATATATACATATACATATAGAGCTCCCTCCTAGAACTCCATTCAATAGTTACTTGTGCAATGCATAGGTAAAGTCCTATACCCTAACATACACTAAGAAACATCCCTTAGATAGTCCTAGTTATGGTACATACTTTTATATCCATTGTTCATTTTAATTTAGGAAAACTTTAGCCTCAACCGACAATAGACTATGTGAGCTAAACATGGAATCCGGTGTTATGGAACCCCACAAAAAAGAAAAGGTGTTATACTTGCCAATGTAGAACATTAACATCATGCTAGCATATTAGGTAGATCCACTTGCTATGTCGTCTTGGGGCGACATAGTTAAGGAACTAGGAGATGTATAATTTAAACCCTTTTTATGCCAATTGGCATTGTAGTTTCCACGTTATGAGAACATTGGGTGAACCTATCTTTTTTTTGGGGAAACGACACCTGTCATTGCCTAGTTCACTCGATGCTAAGCTAACTTTCTCTTTATTAAAAATGCCTTTATTAACATTACCTCAATAAAATAGACTGTAAGAGATTAACCCTTCATATGCATAACTCATAGGTTAGTGATGAGAATATCCTTTCATCAACACCTATATCATGTGAGAATATCCTTTCACATGGAAATTACATATTCATAGCATAGTCTAGTTTAGAGTACAATTGAGCAAAACCTTCTAAATAACCCGACTTTACTAGATTATTATGACATGCTTCATTAATGCATTCATGTGTGTGTATGTGTTCATATGTGATGAAACCTTTAATTTTAACACATTTAAAAACCACATCTTCATACTTGATCATTGATATAGTCTTCTACGTAACAAAGTGTTAAGATGCATAAAAGATCACTTCTAATCCTTCACGATCATGCATTAATTATGATCACATATTTATCATGATTATATCTTAATCATACTTTCAAAACTTAAGTGCACAAACATATCACGGTGGAAATTATTCTATCAAGTCACACATGTGCAATGTATAGGTAAAGTCCCACACCCTTACCTACAATAATCCACCTATCAAGTCTTCCTAGTGAAGAAACCTTTTTCACACTTTCATGAACATATTACCCTTGTAGACATGTGTGAGATGTTTGTGTATGTACAAATTAGTCAACATGATCACATTACGGCAACAAAATGGTAATTAGGAAGAAACCCTCTAAATATCACAACACATGTACAACATCCCTCAAATCTTGAGTTACACACATATAGAGTATTAAGGTCTATAAACTACACACTCTCACCTTACATCATAGGAGACAAGAACATATCCAACATTTGAATAGAAGACTCCTAATCATGCATATAATATCACACAATGATATAGGGTGCATAGGTAGGGGGTCATTCATCAACAATACTTCATCAATGTTAAGTGTATATACCACACCTAACCCTAACAACCTTACTCAATTATCATAACATTATCAATGCACCCTAGATGATGAACTAGAATGGAAGACTAGGCATATAACTTCACATGTGTGATTATCATAACCACACTACACAAAATATCAATTTTCCTTCAAGGCCATGATCGTAAGATAAAAGAACATAGAAGAATGTAAACACCTCCACCATAAGTGGACAATACAAATCAATACAACTCAATGTCCATTGTAAGATAAATAGAGGAAATAGGTCAACTTACCAACTCTCCAAGATCTATTAATCATTGATCGATTCCCAAAAAATCATATTAAATTTATATAGATAACTATAGCTATAGGAAATTCAATACAATCTAATCACAATTCAATTAACACGGAATTAAGATCACAAGATCCACATTATAGGCCAATTTAAGAAGTTGAGGGGATCATGAGTTCTTCATAGAATTAAATTGAATTTAATATTAAAAAGAGTGAGTAAACACAAATCCATCATTCCAATGCTTTTGAAATAAATTTGACAATGAACTCATGGGTAGATTGAAAGATAGGAATTTCAATCACAGAATCTCTTTGAAAACCCATTGAAGGAACTTGTTCGATGAAAGACTAACTAAGGATCAATAATTTTCATACCTTAATATATGATAAGCTACAAATTTTTAAGAAGAAAGAATTAGATTCCATCATCTAGGTGTTCTTGAGCTTGGTCTCTAATGGAGGTCTCTAGAGAGTTTTTTTTTGAGACGGGATGTCTAGTTTGAAGAATGAAGTCTAATTGGGGTTCTCATCTTTTTAACAAACTCAATAAAACTAAAAATAGACAAAATAACATCCTATACCTTATTTGCACGTCAAACGTCTGTCAAAGAGACAAATTTTCTGGGGGCCTGAAATCACATGCCTAGCTGTGGAGTAACACCCCCAATCAACAGGGCGTATACCATTGTACGGGGCATCGTTTGCATGGGCATCGATTGACACTACCAAGGCAGTGTGCCGCTCGCTTTTGGGTCTTCTTCAATGGTGGTTCTTGGGTAGTCATGCCTAGAAATTTTGACCTTTAATACGACCATATACATGTTAGGGTCCTCTCCTATAATTTAGATACCAAACCACACATAAAACATCCAAAGGCACAATAGCACAACACACGACTAGTTTCAAAATGTCATGGTCGTTCTTGGACGTTTGACATCCCAACCTCTTCAAATTAACTATACAAGTTGCAAAAAAGTTCAAAACATGTTATTAACTCTTTAAGGTAAATTTCAGGCTCTAGATACCTTATTTCATTTTGAGGGTCTTGACAATATCCCCAACTTGTGAACATTCATCCTCGAATGATATTTGAACATTTAAAACACTTTCAAGGACTCAATGACCCATATAGAAGCTCAAAAAATTGCACATATCATTATGCAAAAGTCAATGAAAAAACGTTCAAGTAACACGAAATCCATACGATCATGCACTCAATGAAACACAAGCAAGTAAAGCCTTCATTCCTTTACTTCTTAATGCATCAAACACATAGGAGTTTCTCATGTTCATGGGAGGAACATCCTTATACTAATCATGAAATGGTATATAATTTTCATTTCATTGAGAACTCAACATGCAATATCATTTAAATAACAGACAATCATTCAACATTATAACTCAAGAGGCAATTAAGCAACTTATGGTAAAAGTACATAGATCAATAAAATCCTTATCACTTTGAACAAATACCATTTAGACCATCCATAACCTCTTCATGTTTAGTTATGTTCAAGGAGGAATGTCCTTCTCCTCAACACACTGATATTTCATCAAAGGTTCATATGTAAGCAATGCACAAAGGTCATTTCAATTTAGGGAGAATTCCTCCACTCCTAACCAAGGCATTCACCTACTGTCTTCCGAATGAAGTCATTATGGTTAATCACACCATAGATATCACAACAATAGGAATTATTTCATACAAGTTTAAATTTCTAGCATGGCACTATCATTCATTAACATACATCATTTAGGGAAATTTTTACATTTCATAGGCACAGATAAATGACATTGACTAGACATATAATCACTCTTTAAGAGTGAGCCTAAAAAAACACTTCCCAAGTCAAAAAATTACACATTGTTAAAGGGACTCATCATATCTTATTTAAAGAAAACTCAACTTCTTACATCAAGCATGTTCAGTAAGCCATATCATGAAGTAAAATTCACATTTATTAAAACAATATGCATAACAACTTGAGAAACATGAATTTGATCAAAAATACATTTTCATGCAATAAGAGTTGTTCAAGATATGCATAACATAGTATTATTTAAGACATCCATAACATATGTAGAACATGCAACTTATACTTATATGCAAGACTCCCATCTTGAACAAGCTATTTAGGAACTCTCAGTTTTCAAGGTTGAGTTAGAATAGACGGAAAAGATAGGGATTTCACAAACCATACTATTCAACTCAATCCCCCACATAGGGTATACTCATTTAAGAGCAACTTATCTGAACTAAGAGAACTTTAGCTTACCAATCTTTCAATCTAAGCACATCATCACCCTCTCTTGATATATAAGCTTATGCACACTCTTCTTAACATTACCTCACTTTTATCCTCAACATAGAGAAGTTCAAGGGAACTCAAAATAGACATTAAGGGAACTCAAAACCTTTCAATCTAGGCACACTTTTCTCCACTTGGGGTAATCTTAACAACATAATCATCTTTGGTGGAACCTTCCAACAAACCATGCATAGGTATAATCTAAGAACTTCCTCAAATGACCACAATAAGATCAAACATAGAAGACAACAAAAACTTTAAAGTAGGTCAACATCAATTCTTTTCGTCTCCCTATGGACTAAGGGGTACATACATCCCTCTAAGTCAACTTTTGGGCACAGTATAATTCCAACTTATGGAATGAAACCGTTTCTTCCCTTTTTCCCACTCTTAGAATATTTAATAAGGGAAATAATAAACTAGTCATAATGGTTCTTCGACTTACTATCACACTTCACAATTTCCTTACAAGGTAAGATACTACCTTCCCTTCTTGGAATCAAGCATATATAAGAAAATCCAATCCACACAAGGAAAACTATGAAGCATTACTCTTTGAACAAGGGCAACATTTCATCTTTATCACACTTCAACCCATTTCTCCAAATCATTTCAATCCTATATCATAACATTATACCATCACCATACACAATCAAAAATCAACCTAGCATTTCGAAGAGAGCTCCATTCAACTATACTAACTCTTAACAAGCTATAACTATACTAACTCTCAACATAACATTTCATTTCTCATAGATCATACATATAGTCATAAATGACATAACATCAAAATATACCAAATTCACCTTCACATATACTTATCAAGCCACAAAACTATATAAAGCATGAAAACCCACCTTTTATTCCTAAATCTTTGAGACATCATCCTATCCATGAAAACATATCTAAAGACCACCGGAGAAGGAAACATAAGAGAGAAATCATATAAAGTAAAGCTATATGGCATGACACAAGAGTAGTGAAGAAAGTGAAACTCTATCGTCCTATACCTCTTGCTCATAGATGTGTCACGACTCACCACTGCTAAACAAGATTGTACTTGACATGGCAATATGAGACTTTGCACCCTAAAACAACTTTCTATAGGTTAATTCTCTTATACCATGTTTGTCACAATTGGGGAGCACTCCCTAGAAGTAACATGGTGTGCGTGGCCTCTTTGAGGCCTTATACAAGCCCACATACATAATTTATATAGTCATAAAAATATCATACATTTAAAACTTTTCATAGCACATGAAATGCTAGAACATCAATCCATATATAATAAAACATCATAAGTACATAGTAATACTCTAAGTCTCTTTTTCCATCTTTGACTCTACATCAATAGAGTAGAAAAGGGATACGACCCTTAACAACATAAAATAATATCTAAGCTATCACATATACATAAAATAACATTTTAACATAGGAAATCTTTGAATCTTAAGGATCCCTTTTTGAGCTTGGGAAACATCTATCAAGATCTTAACTTTAGGAGACATTCTCTATCTAACACCACCTACATTTTGTGTAAAAGATGAAGAAGAATGGTATTAGTACAAGAATGCACTAAGTCTGGAACGACGTAAAAACGTGCATTAAACGAGGACATTTTGTTAGAAACCATGCATTATATCTTTTAGTAAAACTTCATAAAAATTACTATAATAAGCATCATATCATTCACACACTTCATATAGACATGCACAATAGTCATAAGATCACATAAAGCCACATATCACATTTAAGGCACATTCAATATTTCCATCGCATTATCTTTCTTTTACCTTAACTCATTTACCAGAAAGTAACCCTCAAGTAATACTTGGTGCAATGAATAAATAATGTCCCACTCCACCATCTACACAAAAGCATCACCTTAAGGTTACCAAGGTGAACATTCATACAACCTTCAGTGAGTCAAAACACATACATTCATAGAAATATAACATATCATACAACACATATTTCAGATATGACCCAACACACTTTATGAACCACATATAATAATCATTTTTTTTGCTTCCAATGATAACCCATTTACTCTTTATACCCCATTCCAAGACAACATGCATGTCAATATGACCAATATCATAAAAGGAGAAAATAGTCAAAAATTACATAATTGAACTTCAATTCATTAATACATCCTAAGACCTAACTAATAATCCCAATCTAACCCTACAAGTGCAGTGTACATTTGAAGCCCCATAACCTCACACATAATAGTAGACCCATAAAGATACCACAAGCATTATCACTTAATTCATACATCCACATGACAAGTATAGACAATTACATGCATATAAAGTAAGACTTTCATCATATAGCCAATAAGACCAACATGGTGCATATTATCATACAAGTAGGTCAGTACAACAAAGTCATGCATAATACACACACACACACACACACACACACACACACACACACACACACACACACACACACACACACACACAAACGCACATACACACACACACACAGATGCACACCCACCCACACACACAAACACATACACACACATACACACACGCACACACACACACACACACACACACATATATATATATGTATGTATGTATATATGTATGTATGTATGTATGTGTATGTGTATATATATAGAACTCCCTCCTAAAACTACCTTTATAATATACTGGTGGAATGCATAGCTAAATATTCATACTCTTACTTACACTAAGAAGCTTCCCTTAGTCGTAGTTAGGGTTCATTATTTTACTTCCATTGTTCATTTGACTTTAGGTAAACCTTAACCTCAACCGACATTCGACCATGTGAGCTAAACATGGAACCCGATGTCATGGAACCCCACACAGAAAAAGGTGCTCTACTTGCCAAGGAAAAACATGAACATCATGCTAGCATATGACGTGGATTCACTGGATAGGTTCTATTGGGGCAACGTAGTTAAGGAATTAGGAGATGTATAATTAAAATACTCTATATGCCAATTGGCATTGTAGTTTCCACCTGTTGAGAACATTGGTGAACCTATCTTTCTTTTTGGGAAGGGAAACCTCTCATTGTAAAGTTTAGTTGTTGATAAGCTAACCTTCCATATTTTGAAAAGACAATTATTAACATTAATTCAAAAATATATGATTTAGGAGATTAATTCCTCACATGCATAACTCATAGATTAATGATGAGAATGTCCTTTCATCAACACCAAAATTATGTGAGAATATCATTTCACATGGACATAGCATATTCTAGCATAGTCTAGTTTAGAGTATAATTAAGCAACAACTTTTAAAAGACCTACTTTACTAAATTATCATAACATGCTTCATTCAAGCATTCATTTTTGTGTATTTGTACATATATGAGGAACCATTTCACACAAACACATTTAGACACCACATGTTCATTCTTAATCATTCATATAGTTTACTTTATAACATAACATTAAGATGCATTATAGATCACTTCTAATCCCTCAAAATTATGCATTTATCATAATCTCGGATTTATCACATTCATAGCTTTATCGTACTTTCACAACATAGGTGTATAAAGATATCATCCTAAGATCTTTTCTATCAATGTACACATAAGCAATGTGTAGGTTAAGTCCCACATCTTAACCAACACTAGTCCACCTATCAAATCATCCTAGTTAAGATAGCTTTTTCATACTTCCATGAACATATTATACTTGTTGACATGCATAAGATATATTTGTTGACATAGATTTGTCAACATGACCACACTATGGCAACAACATGGTAATGAGGAAGAATTCGTCTACATATCAAAACACATGTACAACATCTCTCAACTATTGGTCACACACATGTAGAGTATTATAGAGTATAGACTACACACACACACATTATATCATAGGAGATAAGAACATATCCGACATTTGGATAGAAGACTCTTAATCATGCATATAAGATCTTTAAATTATATAGGGGTAGATAGGTAGTGGGTAATTCATAAACATTGCTTCATCAATGTTAAATGTTTAGACCACACCTGACTGTAACAACCTCATTCAATTATCATAGAATTATCATTGCACCCAACTAGTTCATAAACTAGAAAGTAAGACTAGACATATAACTTCACATGTGTGATAATCATAGCCACACTACACAAAACAAAAATTTTCCTTCAAGTACAATAACATAACATGTAAGAATATACAAGAATGTTAACACCGCTACTATAAGTACACTATACCAATGAATAACTCAATATTTGTAACACTCAAATGTCCATGACTAGGTCTAGAGCCCCACATGATGAAAAAAAACCTTAGAACACTGCTTCTAGCTCCCAACTTTGGCCATCAAGCTTCAAAGTGGCAGCAACAAATTACACTAAGTGGGATCTACTCCACGCTGCGGACTTGGTGCACCCTTGCTAAAAAATCATTTCCATATCACAGACACGTAGAGGACTCTTCTAGTTCAAATATTAATTTAGAAAATCTTGCGGGAATAGTTCCGCGTCGCGAACTTATTCCCTGATGAAAATATGATATTTTGAAATCAAATTTTACTTCATTAAAGGGTAAACTTAAGTGAGGGGCCTTTTGGGTATTTCATGGGAGGGCTATATATTGATTTTGGATCAGCTTTACCTAACATTCACTCAATCAAATGAAATCCCCAAACCAAAACCCAAAAGCTCTTGCCTCTCTCTACTTTCTCTCTCTAGTCATTCTTAATTAAAGGAAGCAAGAAGCTTGAATTATAAGACCAAATTCTCAAAGATTTAACTCGACTTTTGTGGATAAAGCTTCATTAAGGTCTAGTTTTGTAACGACCCAATGAACACCCTAGTTGTTACCGGTGTCGTCGTCCTCGAAGAGGACTAAGACAAACCCTTAGTCTACGGGATAACACATCATAGGAAAAAAATGCGGATAAAGTTAAACTTTTTATATAGATTGAGGTTTACATAGATCTCTCACATACTACATATGGAGTTTACTTAGACTACTCGCAGATGAAGCTTACTTCTTGTATAAACAACATAACCAACATATAGGAATTTAGTCTAATACTTTACCTCACATTGAGCAATCTATAAGAGTAAAAATGTTTGGACATATCCAATACAAAACAATGCGCCATTATAGGATTACATAAATTGTCCTAATGATAATAGAAAGAATAATTGTTCTGAACATTAACAACATCATAGCTAGAGTAGAACATGGCAACATCCTCGAATACAAAGACTCATCAATGACTTGGGAAAAGATTTAAGTCTTCCTTGCAATAGACCACGAACCACTTAATGACATGAACATAAAATGCTTGGGAAAAGAGGAGAAATATGGGTTAGTACAAACCACATGTAGTAAGTATGGTTTCTATGCACAAAATCATTAATGCATGACAAAAGGAAATTATTCAAAAAAAACATTCTTTTGATCAATTTTAGATCAACATGCACATATAGTAAGCATAGTAAATTAATATAACATAATATAAACTCAACATGTAAGGAAGTTAAGCGACACTTGTGCAATGCTAAGAATAGAATCCCATTCCAATCTAAGTATAATATTAACAACCCACTTCATACTTACGACACATTCTCACACTTTATCATAACATGCTTTATACATCAATACTACTCATAAAATATCCACATAATCATAATAATAATTATAATAATAATAATAATAATAATAATAATAATAATAATAATAATAATAATAATAAAAGATTAGTAGAACCATCCCTTAGGATCCCATATTTGCAATGTGTGAAAGAAGTTAAATACCCTCCCTCAGACAATGTAGTAGCCTTTAGGACAATCCTAATAAGAGTTCACAAAATCAACTTGTTCATTTATATTTACATTAGGGAAAGGAGTTCAATAACTGATATGACACCATGTTAGCTACATGGAATTCAATCTTCTGCTCCCACACCGAAAAGAGAGGGTTAAGACTTGCCTAAGGTGTAACCATACGTACGTAGCTATCTAGGTGGATCCACTAAGCTAGAGTCTTGTGTGGGCACATAACTAAGGATCAAGGAGGTTATTACTAGAAACTATGACTTATTAAAATGGAGGTTTCAATCTCATGAGAGAACACATAAGTTGGTAATCCAGACTTACTAGCCTGAGGAAACCCATGTGAGAGGTCGAACTTACTAAACGTGATACCTCCATCTTATTTACATGCCCTTTCGGTGCTAAGAAATTATTTTCTTTAGTAGACATCTTAGTTCATCATATAAGTTCACGTTGGTCCCTTCTAGACCCCTATGTAGACGTCTTATCATATTAGCTCATAGGTCATCACAAGTGATAACAATCCTTTCACTTTAGATACCACATCACAACTAAGTAAACCTTTCATATAGCACTTTATTATAATCATAATACTTTCAATCATATAATAATTGTATCATAACATGCATATATAATTCATGTCTAATTAAATGTCTTAGGGTTAGGGATGAGGAAAACTTAGCATCAACATCACAACCTCATATTAGACATAGAAGCATGTCTATCTAAGTAACTCCTAATTCATAATTGAATCCAAGAAGTACCAATAAACATACCTTTTTGTCCCTTCCAATAACCTTCATTTTTTCATTTCCATAGAATACATAACAAATTACATAAACAAGGTAAATTCAAGAAGCAAATTACATAATTAACAACAATGTAGTGAATCTACATGTTTATAATCCTTGAAAACACACTATCTAAAATCAAGGTGTTTATGAAATTGAAGGAAACAAATGGTTCTAGGAAAATCTCAATGGAAATCATGAACTAACAATGAATACATAGTTAACCAACAATAACTAATCACAGTTCAACACAATTGATTCACAATTTAATTTTTCATAGAAGACACATGTGAGGAGAAAAACCATAATTTTTTGAGATTTCGAAATCATTCTTTTGGAGGGACCTCCGTGGGAATATATTCCTAAGAGTGAAAGAAATCATACCTTAAATATAAATAGTCACAAAGTTTGAGTATAACCTTTGTGGATTTGGTCTTCTTCTTTAACCTTCAAAGCTTCTTCAATGGAGGATGAATAGAGAGAAAAAGTAGAGAGAAGTGAGAGGTTTTTGGTTTTTATTTTGGGATTAAATCAGAGTGAATGTGAGGGAAAAGGTATTGAAAATCAATTTAAAGACCCACATGGAATACACAAAAGACCCCTCACTTAAGGTTACCATTTAATGAAGTCAAACTTGAATTCCAAATTTCAGATTTTCGTTGGGGAACAACTCCGCGATGTGGATTTGCTACTGCAAGATTTTCTAAATTAATTTTATGAGAAAGTAACGCTTGTGAAATGCCATCATAGAAGGCTCGATATTTTACCTATGTCCCAAAATGTCCGCGGCGCGGACTAATTTTTCCCATGTACATTTTGGTTGCGGCATTGGCAGCTTTCTTGGCCAAGTTTGGGGTCCTTTCGTGGACCCCTAGGGTGACTCTTGGGGGGGGGTTGAACCTTGACTTTTCTACCCTATATATTATATTTTATCTATTTAAATTATCTTTAAAAGTTTTATACTTCATATGACACTCCCAAACCTTCACCAAGTATAGGACGTCCACTAATTCAATTCAACTAGTTTCCGGAAGTCAAGGTCTTTCATGGACGTTGTGGCTGTAATACCTCCTAATTATGTTTTCTACTGTTGTTTTAGGTCTAAAACGTAATTATTCGACATATGAAGATCTAGTATAGGTCATGGAATATAATATCCCCCTTGAGGAACATTCCTTCCTAAAATGACACCTTAAACCTTTTATTCGTAAAAAGGAGTAGACTCATGACAATCTGCCCAACAACAAGCAATATCATAACGAGTCACAGATCATAGGAGGTATTATCATAGAATTAACACAAAGGAACTTAATCTACGACTAATAACACATAATACCTCATTACTTACATCATATAAGGAGGAACTACCTTTTCTATTTAAACATGAGCTCAACATGAACAATTTCAAAGAGTTGACATGCTAATTTCTCATCAATAAAACACAAAACACGCCCAACATAATTCTCATAAAATCAATGTATCACGCTACATATTTAAGTGCAAGTTAATCATGAGAGTCATATTTCACAAAAACTCAATTTAGGCATGAATTTTTACAAGAATATGCGCATACTAGATAAACATGATAAATTCAATATAACTCATAGTACTCATTCATGATAAAGCTACTAACCTTGACTTTGTCTAGAAGTAAGGGGGAAAATATGAGGATAACAAGTCTTCATGTCGGCCCCGTCCTCCAATGTTTCACCCTCAAAAGGTGGTTCCTCCATAGAACTTTCACGGAGGCAACCTCCTTATTCGGAAATTTCTTAAATTGGCTATCCAAAATTTCATCTGGGACCTCGTCATAAGAAAGGTCCCATTTTAATGCTAAACCTTCTAAAGGGCGAACCGACATCGAATCACCTACAAACTTCTTCATTATAGACACATGGAACACCAGATGAACCGAGGCAAATTCAATTGGCAACTCTAACTTATATGCTAACTCCCCTGCCCTTTTCAAAATCTCATAAGGGCCCACATAACGGGGACCATATTTTTCCTTCTTTCAAAACCTCATCACCCTTTTCATGGGTGAAATTTCCAAATACACACAATCTCCTACTTTGAATTCAAGGTCCCTCTCTCTATTGTCGGCATACGATTCTTGCCGACTATAAGCCATTTTGGTCTCGAAACCACACCCTAGAAGTTTAGGGGCAATCTCGTATTGCATTTTGTCGTACTTGACCTCTCAGAGGTCTTGTGCAAGCCCTTACATATCATTCATCGCATAAACATAGTGAAAAGTAGTGCAAAATTAAAAATTTTCACAAACATAACATAGTCTTTAAAATATCTTTCATATAAAAGTAATAGGAAATACTAAGTCTCAATCTCATCATCTTAAGACACAAGAATACTTGGGACACGTCCCATTCAACATAGGAATATAGAAATACTTAGTCTATTACAATACTTTGAAAGAAAACATAATGAAATATATGCCCTCAAGTAAAATGAGGACATTCTTCAACTTCTCTTAAAGAATGCAATGCTCTAAATTTTTACTTGTCAAAGTTGCTTACCTGCAAAGAACTATATAGATAGATAAAAACATGGAGTTAGTACAATCACATGTAGTAAGTACGACATTTTTCATAAAATCATGAAAACGGACATTTATTGGAAATATGCATCTTTTAATTTGAAAATCATATTATAATCATAAGAACAACATTTAACAACTTAAAAACACATAAGACAACATTTAAACGATTTAACCCAATTTTTAGGTAACTTAATCATGAGTTATATTTAATGTATAGTAAATTGCTTCACTGTTACAGTGAAGTATCTGTTCCTTCATTTCTACACTTTCCAGGGTGTAGTTTTCTCACTAAAAGCTATCCAAAAACCCACTTAAGAAACAAAAAGAGAGACCACCCATATAACCTCCCTAAGCATAGCTAAATGACCTTCAAGAACACTTATAATAAGTCATATACATACTTACAAGACATCAAACATCAATGTAATATTCCTCTACCAACGGTGACTCTACGTCTCACTTGAGTGAGTTGTGAAGCGATCACCCATACAATACCTTACATACGCACTAAAGGGATCCTATACACTACCTAGGATAGCATTATTCTCACTAAAAGTATCAACATATAGGTAATATGAAATTCTCCTTCCAAAGGCTATCGAAAGACTTACTTAATTAAATCAAAAAGATAACGTCCATGATTAACCTCTTCAAAATTACCTAAGTAATCCATAAGTCTATCTAAAGGGTTAGATCATGTCCAAAAAAGCAACCAACTTCCCTAACTAGAGTCATCCTCAAGACTTCCATAGATAAGACATGAAGATATCATCCTTTATATCCTCTTCGCCCTTTATCTAAGTAATCCTTAATTCACTTTAGATTAGGTACTCATTTATTTACATACTTCTTAACATAAGCTATTAGTTCATTAAGACTCATACATCACATAAAGGACATTCAAGTAATGGTGTTGGATAAGACATAGGAAACTCCCAATAACGCGATCAATGTGCAATGTCTAAATAACATCCCATACCACCACCTAAACCTCATAGACTTCTCCAATGCAAATAGGTATTGCATATAATGAGAATAGGCAATAACCGACATAGACAATTATATCAAGAGATGGAATCCAGCATTCTATCCTAATTCAATTTGGTTGTTCTACATGCAAAGGGTAGAACTTAGTCACATCCCATGTGGGCACATGGTTAAGAAATATGAAGGGCATACTTTGTTATCTAGTGTAAAACTTAACTAGAACTACTTTAACTTACCATAGTCACTCGGTGCTAGACTTCTTTCTCGTAGAGTAATTCACACATTAGGTTCATTTAAGAGGGTTCCATAAAAAGTTCATAACCCAATCACATTTACCCTACCAAGGAAGATCCACTAGGGCTACCTCACAATGGAGAAAAGAAGGTCATTATGACTTTCCTAAGGATTAATATGATGTTGTTCCATCCAATTAACCTTAAGTCCATCATTCCTTTACTTTGAAGTATACCATTACGGGTTACGATTTCAACAATCTTAACCTTACCACTAAGTCAAGGTTTTCACATAAAAGACTCTCTTATGTTCATTTAAGGTCACATGTCATTCATACTTTCAGGACTAAGAGTTATAACATCCTAAATAAAGACATCACATATTCATAATCATATATTAATAAAGCAAGGGACACAAGTCAACCGAGACAAGACACCACATACTTCATTTTTAGCTCATAAGGCAACGCATTCTAGAAGCACCTAAAAAAACATAACATCTTCAAGTCATCCTACATACTATCATAAAATCATCAATGTAATCCACACTGACTCATATAGTCAAGTAGGAATAACAAAGACTAAACCCTACACTATTCACATAATGTCAATGTCATAGTCTAACATGATCACCTAAGACAACATAAATAAAAGAATACATATCTTACTTCACATGTAGATAGATATTTTCATTCTTCACATAATCAAACTATACAAATAGTCATATTACTTCAAGAAGTTGCCAATAGGCCAAGATCATCATATTGCATAAAGTAACGCCTACAAGACTACGTCAATTGCAGGTAAAACACATAAAACCACCTACACAAGTGGACCATGCCAATAAGAATAGAATATAATTATAAATAACATCAAAATTAAATGAAATAGAGCAGCATACTCCCATCGTCATCCTCATCACTTCAATCCAAAGTCAAATTACTCAATTCGATAACACAAGACCCTTACCCAAGGTCATACCCAACAATTAAACATAAAAACTATAATAACCAATGAAGTAGGATAATTCAATGTAAATTAATCAATATAAAACAACCTATATATCAATTAAATACAATTATGACTTCAATGAACAGACCACATAAAACTAACTAAGAATTTTATCAACATTACATCAATATCAAGTAGCCCAAAATATAGTCAAAAATTAGGGTTCATCCAATTCATGGGTTCATAGGTAATTTAGGTTAAATTAATCAATAAAACATCAATATAATCCATTAGAAACGTTTAAAAACAATTGATGGAAGAACCCATGGTAGAATCATGAAATTGGACAATACAAACTTTGAAAACATTAGAAAACATCTTGAGAGTTTGGATCCTTGATGAAACGAGATTCAATGATATAAATAAATACCTCAATAATGATAATTCTTCACTTTGATGAATAATTACCACAGAAAACGTTACACCAAGATCTTCCTTGATTTTGGACTTCAACGGAGTCTTTGGGAGAATTCTAAGGGATTTTAGGTTTTTGATTTGGAAGAATAAAAATTTCTAAGTGTTAAACACTTATATACTTGTTTAAAATATCCAAAAGACCCTTATTAAACCGCCAATATATCAATTTAGACGTGGGGTGAAATCACAAAATCACCCCTTAACTTAACTGTGAGATGCACGCAATCCTAGGCTCACAGATGACTGTCCCATCGACGGGGCGTCACTCCACTTACAGACTATGCTGTCCACCGTCGTTTGGGTCAGATCCTGGAAAATTGAATCTTTGCTTTCTAGTCTAAGTTTCCAACGACTCCCACCACCTATGGGGCGTCTACCAGGCAACTGGCCGTCAACTACCCTCCGTAGATGGATTGGATTTAGGATATTTTGCCCACCAACATGGGTCCTTCCTCAAGGACCCTTGGTTGGTCCTTAGGTATGTTTTACCAAACGTTTGCAAGACAAAAATTATTGCCTATGAGTTTAGAACCTCTCACAAGAATTTCATCTAAAATGAACACGTAAAACTTACCGAAACACGCCTAGACACCTTAGGTCATTTCAAGGCACATCTTTTGAACTTCATCGACATTCTTAGACATTTAAAGTCCAAACACCACTAAACTTCCCACACTTCATATAAATGTTATAGTAACTCATTTATGGACCTTACAAACTCATGAATCACATTTAAACACATAGAACCACATATGAGGTACATAGGTGACTTAGTCATAGAACATCTTAGTCATCCCTTGACATTTGACTTCCAATGCACCTAATACTCTAAATACTTCCTCTATACCATATATTATACATATTTAGGACCTTAAACCATCATGACCAAAATGATAGGCTCTAGTACACCTAAGTCATTTTCGAGGTCTAACAATCTCCCCCACTTGGACAACATTCGTCCTCGAATGACACTTGTCACTCTCGGAACACATATAAGAATAGAGATTTCAACTAGCAGCTAATAACCAAACCACATAACACATAATTAAGAATAAAACATCAATTTCACATTGCCAAGAGATTCACAACACAACAGGAAACTAGTATACAATCCTATAACTCATTATGCTACAAAACGCAAATGCTTCATTCCATATAGTAAAAACAGATTTTATATTCAATATCATACTTATATACATCAGATCTAACCACATCACAACAATTTTAGACCATAGATATAATAAGTACAAAATTTTACAGTGAGGAGTTTTAATGCTACAGTGATTTTACAATTTTTTTCAAAAAATCCAAATGTTTAGCCAATTAATGATCTAAACATGCTAATATGCAAAGTAACATCATATGAAATAATATTAGAACATAATCATAACTTCATAAAACACACAACGCAAGAAGTAAATGAAATTCAATTTCAACCAAACTCCTAAACACCATGCTCAAGCAACATACTTCTAAGACTTTCTATCCCATCTTCTAACAATACTCCCCAACTTAGAAGGTACTCACATTACAACAAGATAAACAGAACTTACCAACATAATAATCACTCTCATACGGCTTCTCCCTCTAGACCGGAGTGCACAGAAATGCTTCTTTTTTTTGAGCGTCATCCTTTGGAACACTAGGAGCAACTTGCTTACCCTCTTTCCCTCTAGAAGCAATCATAGGACAATCTCTTACCTTATGTCCTTCCTTACCACAACCAAAGATACTCCCGGTACCCAATAGATACTCACCATAATGTTTCTTTCCATACTTGGCACAAGTAGACTTGCCATCCTTCTAACCACATCCTTTCTCAACCTTGAAATTTGCACTCCTACGTTCTTCTTGAGTTTGAGCCCTCTTCTTAAACCTAGTTTTCTCTTGATCACTAGAACCACTCCTTTTCAACCATCTAGTTATCATCATAAGTTTAGACTATTCAATTTATTGTGCATACACCCTGAGTCTAGATAGGGTTATATCATCATGTCGCATATCAGTACGACATTCTTCCATCACCAAGTTTGATACCTCCGTCACAAAATGACTCATTTCATCTCTTGAATTAAACACAAGAGAAGTGGTATACCTACACAATGTTGAGATTTTTTAAAAGTATTCCTCAACACTCATATTGTCTTTCTTGAGATTGGGAAACTCCTCCACCTTAACTTCTCTCCTCTCTCGGCGAAAGTACATACCAAGAAAAGTTTCCTTAAATTCTTCCAACTCAATAGGACCCGATTCATCCAGCTTATTTTCCTTTAATTGAGTGTTCCATATTTGATAAACATCCCTCAATTTTTACGAATCTATCTCCTCCTTTTCCCTTGATGTAACTCCCATAGCACTCAAAATCTTGTATACTCCATCAAGAAAGTCTTGTGGATCCTCTCCCACTTTAGAGACAAGAAATATTGGAGGATTCATACTTACAAAGTCTCTCACCCTACAGGTCATAGTGCTCTCTACACATTCAAAAATACATAAATATGCTTGAGTAGTCACGACTCAGGCTATATCAATCAAAGTCTCTCTAATATCTTGATTAATCAAATTTGGATGTACCACTGGAACCTTATTAACTCCTTCCACATTAGGAATGGATCACCTTTGGGAGGCACTTGGTCCCCTTGAACACCTTGGACACCTTGCCCACCTTGAGGTAGTTGCTCAACTTGAGGAGGAAACTCCTCATTCATCCTCTCCTCTTCCAACCTTCTAGCGGCCATCCTTCTAGTATTTATGTCCTCGAAATAAAAGGAAACACATTTCGAAGGACACTCATAGCATACTCTACCACACGACAAATGAGAGAAAAGAAGGGAAAATCTATCGTCCAATAGCCCTCTCGCCATAGATGTGTCGAGACTCACACCGATTGCCAAGACTTAACTACACATGACTTAATGAGACTTTTCGATTCCTAATACTACTTTCACAAACCTATGCTCCAATACAAAGCTTGTCACATTCCAAAAGCACACCCTATAAGTTAAGGGGAAATCTCGGATTGACCGGCACTATACCTCTTTGAGGTCTTGTACAAGCCCTTACATATCATTAATCACATAAACATAGTGAAAAGTAGTGCGGAATTAAAACTTTTCACAAACATAACACAGTCTTTAAAATATCATTCATATAAAAGTAATAGGAAATACTAAGTCTCAAACTCATCATCTTAAGAGACAAGAATACTTGGGACACTCCCTATACAAAATATGAATATAGAAATACTTAGTCTATTACAATACTTTGAATGAAATCATAAAGACGTATATGCCTTCGAGTCAAATGAGGACATACTTCAGTTTCTCTTTAACAATGCTATGGTCCAAGTTTTAACTTCTCAAAGTTCCTTCGCTTACAAGAACTATATAGATAGAAAAAGTTAGTACAACCACATGTACTAAGCACGAAATTATGCATAAAATCATGAAAATGGACGTTTATTAGAAATATGCATCTTTTAATTTAAAAATCATATTATAATTATAAGAACAACATTTAAAACTTTGAAGCACATAAGACAAAATTTAAAACATAAGACCAACTTAACCAATACAATGAGAGACCGCCCATACAACCTCACTAAGCATACCCAAATGACACTTAAGAACACTTATAATAAGGAAAATACACACTTACAAGATCAAACATCAATGTAAGATTCTTCTACCAAAGGTTACTCTAAGTCTCACTATAGGGAGTTGTAAAAAAACTGCCCATACAATCCCTTACACACAAACTCAAGGGATCCTATAGACTACATAGGATAGCATCATTCTCACTAAGAGTGTTAACATATATGTGATATGACATTCTCCTTCCAAAGCCTATTAAAAGACTTCCTTAAGTAAATCAAGAAGATAACGTCCATGATTGACCTCTCTTCAAGATTACCTAAGTAATAGTTAAGACTACCTAAGGCTTAGATCATGTCTACAAAATGAACCAACTTCCCTAACTAGAGTCATCCTCAAGACTTTCAAAGATAAGACATGAAGAGATCATCCTTTATGCCTTCTTCACACTTTAGCTAAGGAATCTGTAAGTAACTTTATAGTAGGTACTCATTTATTTACATACTTTTAACGTAAGTCATTAGTTCATTAGTTCATTAGTTCATTAAGACTCATACATCACATACAGGAAATTCAAGTAATGGTCTTGGATAAGACCTAGGAAACTCCAAATAATACCTTCAAAGCCTATTTTGCAATGTCTAGATAGCGTTCCATACCACCACCTAAGCCTCATAAACTTCTCCAATGCTAATAGGTATTCAATATAATGAGAATAGGCAATAACCGACATAGACCATGATAGCAAGACATGGAATCCGGAGTTCTATCCTACTCCAATGAGGTTGCTCAACTTTCCAAGGGTAGAACATAGAAACATCCCATTAGGCACATGGTTAAGGAATATGAAGGACATACTTTGTAATCTAGTCTCATACATAACTAGAACTACTTCCCCTTACCATACTCACTCAGTGCTAGACTTCTTTCTCATGGAGTAAGTCACACATTAGGTTCACATAAGAGGGTTCAATAATAGGTTCATAACCCAATCACATTTACCCTACCTAGGAAGGTCCACTAGGGCTACCTCACAATGGAGACAAGAATCTCATGATGACTTTCCTTAGGATTAATATGATGCCTTTCCATCAAATTAACCTTAGCTTTATCATTCCTTTACTTTGAAGGATAAAATTATGGCTTACGGCTTCAACAATCTTAACTTTACCACTATGTCAAGGTTTTCACATAAGAGACTCTCTTAAGTTCATTTTAGGTCAGATGTCATTCATACATTCAAGACTAAGATTTATAAAATCCTAAATCAGTACATCATATATTCAGAATCATATATTCATCAAGCAAGGGACACAAGTAAACCAAGACAAGACACCACATACTTCACTTTTAACTCATAATGCAAGTCATTCTAGAAGCACCTAGAAACAACATAACATCTTCAAGTAATCCTACATAATATCATAATATCATCAATGTAATCCACATAGACTCATATAGTCATGTAGGAATAACAAAGACTAAACCCTAACACTATTCACATATTACTCATTTTGTAATAAATATAATACTTATATACATCAGTTCTAACCATATCACAACAATTTTAGACCAAAGAATCAATTAGTCAATTTCTTCAAAATTTTACAGTGAGCAGTTTTAATGCTACTGTGATATTACCAATTTTGCAAAAATTCCAAATTTTTTGGTAATTCATGAAATAAACATGCTAATATGCAAAGTAACATAATGAACACATCTTACAACGTAATCATAACTTCATAAAACACACAATACAAGAAGTTAACGAAATTCAATTACAACCAAACTCCTAAACACCATGCTCAAGAAACATACATCTAAGACTTTCTATCCCATCTTATAACCATACTCCCCCACATAGAAGGATCTCACATTACAACAAGAGAAAAAGAACTTACTACCATCATCACCACTCTCATTCGGCTTCTCCCCTCTAGACTGGAGTGCATAGAAATGCCTCTTTTATTGGGGCATCATCTTTTGGAACACTAGGAGAAACTTGCTTACCCTCTTTCCCTTTAGAAGAATTCATAGGACTATCTCCACCTTATGTCATTCCTTACAACAACTAAAGAAACTGTCGGTACCCAATAGATACTCATAATAATATTTCTTGCCATTCTTGGCATAAGTAGTCGTGCCAACCTTGGAACCACCTCTTTTCTATACCTTGAACTTAGCACTCCAACATTCTTCTTGAGTTTGAGCCCTTTTCTTAAACCTAGTTTGCTCTTTATCACTAGCACCACTCCTTTACAAACTTCTATCTATCCCCCAAAATTTAGACTCTTCAATCGATTGTGCATACATCATGAGTCTAGCTAGGGTAATATCATTATGTAACATAGTGGTACGACATTCTTCCATCACCAAGTCGGCTACCCCTGTCACAAAATAACTTATTTCATCTCTTGATTGGGCACAAGATAAGGGGCATACCTAGACAATGTTGAGAATTTCAAAGAAGATTCCTCAACACTCATATTGTGTTGCTTGAGATTGATAAAATCCTTCACCTTAACTTCTCTCCTCTGTCGGGGAAAGTACTTACAAAGAAAAGATTCCTTAATTTCTTCCCACTCAATAGGACCCGATTCCTCCGACCTATTTTCCTTCCACTAAGTGTACCATATTTGAGAAATATCCTTCAATTTGTACAATGCCAACACCGCATTCTCCCTAGATGTAACTACCATAGCACTCAAAACCTTGTACACTCAATCAAAAAACTCTTGTGGATCCTCTCCCACCTTAGAGCCAAGAAAGATATGAGGATTTATCCTCACAAAGTCACTCAACCTAGAGGTCATAGTGCTGTGTACAACATTAGCTCTAGGAATCATACTCAAATAGGCTTGAGTAGTCACGCCTCGAGTTATAGAAATCAAAGCCTCTCTAATCTCTTGATTAGTCAAATTCGGATGAACCACCAACACCTCATTACCTCCTTCCACATTAGAAATAGGATCACCTTTTGAAGGCACTTAGGACCCTTGAACACCTTTGACACTTCTCCTACCTTGAGGAACTTGCTCAATTTGAGGAGGAAACTTCTCATTCATCCTCTCCTCTTCAAACCTTCTAGCGGCCATCCTTCTAGTATTCATCTCGTAGAAACACAAGGAAACACATTGAGAAGGAAACTCATAACATTTACTCTACCGCACGACATAGGAGTAGAAAAGAAAGGAAACTCTATCGTCCTACAACCTCTCTCCCATAGATGTGTGCGACTCACACAAATGTTCAAGACTCTACTAGATGTGAACTGACGAGACTTTTCGATTCGTAATACTACTTTCACAAATGTATGCTCTGATATCAAGCTTGTCACATCCCAAAACCACACCCTAGAAGTTCAGCGCAATCTCGGCTTTCAACCGGCATACTTGCCTCTCAAAAGTCTTGTACAAGGACTTATATATCATTTATCGCATAAACATAATGAAAAAAAGTGCGGAATTAAAACTTTTCACAAACATAACATAGTCTTTCAAATATCATTCATATAAAAGTAATAGGAAATACTAAGTATCAATCTCATTATCTTAACACAGAAGAATACTTGGGAGACGGCCCGTACAAAATACGAATATAGAAATACTTAGTCTAGTACAATACTTTGAATGCAAGCATAAAGACAACTATGCCCTCGAGTCAAATGAGGACATACTTCAACTTTTCTTGAATGATGCTATGGTCCAAGTCTTCACTTCTAAAAGCTCATTACCTACCAAGAACTATATAGATAGACAAAAGCATGGAGTTAGTAGAACTACATGTACTAAGTACGACATTATGCATAAAATCAGAAACACGGACTTTTATTGGAAATATGCAGCTTTGAATTAAAAATCATATTTTAATCATATAAACAACATTTAACAACTTAGAAACACATAAGACAACATTTAAACAATTTAACAAAATTTTTAGCTAATTTAACATTGAGTTATATTCACTGTATAGTGAATTGCTTCACTGTTACAATGAAGTATCTCTTCCTTCATTTCTACACTTCCTAGCATGTACTTTTCAAACTAAAAAATATCCTAAAAGCCACTTAAGAAACACGAAGAGAGACCACCCATACAACCTCCGTAAGCATAGCAAAATGACCTTCAAGAACACTTATAATAAGACACATACACACTTACAAGACATCAAAGATCAATGTACTATTCTTCTATTAAAGGTGACTCTGAGTCTTACTTGAGTGAGTTGTGAAGCGATCGCCCATAAAATACCTTACACACATACTAAAGGGATCCGATAGACTACATAGGGTAGCATCATTCTCACTAAGAGTATCAACATATAGGTGATATGACATTCTCCTTCCGAAGGCTATCAAAAGTCTTACTTAATTAAATATAGAAGATAACGTCCATGATTTACCTCTTCAAGATTACCTAAGTAATCCTTAAGACTACCTAAGGCTTAGATCATGCCACAAAATCAACCAACTTCCCAAACTAGAGTCATCCTTAGACTTCCAAAGATAAGACATGAAGAGATCATCCTTTATGCCTTTTTCAAGCTTTAGCTAAGGAATCCTTAAGTAACTTTAAATTAGTTACTCATTTATTTACATAATTTTTACATAAGCCATTAGTTCATCATTTCATCAAGACTCATACATCACATAAAGGACATTAATGTAATTTCCTTGGACAAGACCTAGGAAACTCCCAATAATACCTTCAAAGCCTATTATGCAATGTCTAGATAGCGTTACATACCACCACCTAAACCTCATAAACTTCTCCAATGCTAAGAGGTAGTCCATATGATGAGAATAGGTAATAACCGACATAGATCATGATAGCAAGACATGGAATCCGGAGTTCAATCCTACTCCGATGAAGGTGTTCTACTTGCCAAGGGTAGAACTTAGAAACATCCCATGTAGGAACATGGTTATGGAATATGAAGTGCATAATTTGTAATCTAGTCTTATACATAACTAGAACTAATTCCCCTTACCATACTCACTCGTTTCTAGCCTTTTTTGTCATAGAGTAATTCACACATTTGTTTCACATTATATGGTTCCATAGAAAGTTCATAACCAATCACATTTACCCTACCAAGGAAGGTCCACTAGGGCCACCTCATAATGGCGACAAGAAGCTCATGATGAATTTCCTAACGATTAATATGATCTGTTTCAAGCAAATTAACCTTAAGTCCATCATTCCTTTACTTTGAATGACACCATTAAGGCTTACAACTTCAACAATCTGAACGTTACCACTAAGTGAAGGTTTTAACATAAAAGACTCTCTTAATTTCATTTAAGGTCACATGTCATTCATACATTGAAGACTAATAGTTATAACATCCTAAATAAGGACATCACATATTCATAATCATATATTAATCAAGCAAGGGACACACATCAACAAAGAAAAGACACCACATACTTCACTTTTAGCTCATAATACAAGTAATTCTAGAAGCACTTAGAAACAACCTAACATCTTCATGTCATCCTACATAATATCATAACATGTTTAATGTTCCACATAGACTCACATAGTCAAGTAGGAATAACAAAGACTCAACCCTAACACTATTCACATAATCCCAAAGTCATCGTCAAACATGATCACCTAAGACAACATGAATAGAAGAATACATAGATGACTACACATGTAGATAGATATTTTAATGCTTCACTTAATAAAACTACACAATTAGTCATCTTACTTCTAGTAGTTGCCAATAGTCCATGATCATCATATTGCATAAAGTAACGCGTACAAGGCCGCATCAATTGCAAGTAAAACACATAGCACAGCCACCATAAGTGGACCATACCAATAAAAATATAATAAAAGTATATATAACATAAATTTAAAGGAAATAGGGAAGCTTACTCCCGCATCATCCTCAAAACTTCAATCGATAGTCAAATAAATCAATTGGATACAAGACCATTACCGAAGGCCATAACCAACTATTCAATATAAAAACTACGGTAATTAATGAAACAGGTCAATTATATGTAAACTAATCAATCTAAAACAACCTAGATATCAATTTACTACAATTATTACATCAATGAACAACCCACATAAAACTACATATGAATTCATCAACATTAGATCAATATCAAATAACCCAAAACATAGTAAAAAACTAGTGTTCATCCAATTCATAGGTTCATAGGTAATTTAGGATAAAATAATCAAGATAACATCAATCTAATCCATAATAAATGTTTAAAAACAATTGATGCAAGAACCCATGGTTGAATCATGAAATTGGACGATCCAAACTTTGAAAACTTTTGAAAACATCTTGAGAGTTGGGCTCCTTGATGAAACGAGTTTCAAGGATCAAAGCCATACCTAAATGATGATAATTCTTTACTTTGATGAAGAATTTCCACTCAAAAAGTCACACCAATTTCTTCCTTGATTTTGGACTTCATTGGAGTCTTTGCGAGAATTCTAAGGGATTTGGGGTTTTCGATTTAGGAGAATGAAATCTTCTAAGTGTTGAAAACTTATATACTTGTTTAAAATACCCAAAAGACCCTTAATAACCACAAATTATCCATTTAAAAGTGGGGTGAAATTACAACATCACCCCTTAACTTAATAATGAGTTGCACGCATGCACAGTCTCACAAACGACTGCCCATCGACGGGGCGTTAGTCCACTTAATGACCGTGCTGTCCACCGTCGATCGGGTCATAGCCTGGAAATGGAACCTTTTGTTGCTAGGCTAAGCATACAATAACGCCCAAAACCTACGGGGCATCGACCAGGCCACTGGCCGTCCATTGTCCTCCGTAGTTGGACTGCCTTTAGGCAGTTTTGGCCACCAACATGGGTTCTTCCTCCATGACCCTTGGGTTGTCCTTGGTTATGTTTTCCCAGATGTTTCAAACCCAAACATGACGCCTATGTGTTTAGCACCTGTCACATGAATTTTTTCAACCAAAAAACATATAAAACTCAATGAAACACGCCTACGCACAAGGCCATGTCATGACATATCCTTCGAACGTCATGGACGTTTGACCTTCAAACACCAGGAAACCTAACACATAGCCCATACATTATATAACAAATCATTAAGGACCTTATAACCTCATGGATCACACTTAAGTACAAAGAACAACATATGAGGCACATAGGTGACTTAGTCGTCTAACGTCTTGATCATCCCTTGACGTTTGACTTGCAATGCACCTAATACTCTAGCTAATGACTCTATACAATATATTTGACCAATTTAGGACCTTATACCATCATGACCAACATTTTAGGCTCTGGTCCACCCAACTCATTTTCGGGGTCTTACAATTTTCAACCTCTCTCTTCTGAATCGAACCTTCTCTGTGGCATCATACACTATTTTTGGCCCAAGAAGAGCAGAATCATAAATATCAAACCACCCAATAAGGGACCGTCACCTCATACCATAAAGTTATTCAAAAGGTTCTTTCAGATGATCTCCAAAAAGGTGAGGTGAATTGGGCTCCTCTATCTTAAATGATCGACAAGGCCCCCCCATATAACTTCACAATCTCTTTAACATACAATTTAGCTTACTCTTCCACCGAGTAAGAAACTTTTAGTTGAAAGAAGTAGTTTGATTTGGTCAACCTATCCACTATTACAAATGTCTACGCGTTTGAGGAAAACCTACCACAAAATCCATGTTGACATCTTCCCACTTCCAAGTGGGGGATATCAATATCTTGGGTTAGACCACCCGGGCCTTGATTCTCGGGTTTGACTTGTTGGTAATTTAGGCACCTGGACACAATCTCAGCTACATCCCTTTTTCATTTCATTCTACCAATAAATATTTTGTAAGGCGCTATACATCGCTGTGGCCACCGGATGGATGGAGTATCGGGAACCATGAGCCTTTTCTATGTTATTCTCCCTTAAACCATCCACATCCAGCACACATAACCTTACTTGGTGACTAATTTCCCCATCATCCCTTTGGGAGAAAGATTCATTCTTCTTCTTAAGGACAGATTCTTTTAGCTCCATCAATAGATGGTCAAGGTGTTGAATTTAATTCGCATAAACCACAAGATATGACTCAGAGTTATGATGAACCATGAAACCACTCTTTGAAGATTCTTCTAGTCGGACACCCAACCGGGCCAACCTATGAACATCTTTCACTAATTCATTCTTTTCAACAACACATAAGCCAAACTACCCATGGACACTTGGATTAGAGTATCGGGAACCAAATTAGCTTTCCCAGGTTGGTAAAAGACATTCATGTCATAATCCTTTAAAATTTCTAACAATCTTCTTTGTTGTAGATTGAAGTCTTTTTGTGTAAAAACGTAATGTAGACTCTTCTGATCGTTGAACATATCAACATGTACCTCATAGAGATAATGTCTCCAAATTTTCTAAGCAAACACCACGGCCACAAGCTCAAGGTCATGAGTTGGGTAGTTCTTCTCATTAGGCTTTAGTTGCCTAAAGGAATACACTATCACTTTGACATGTTTCATTAGCACACATCCTAGACACACTAAGGAGGCATCCCTATAAACCACAAACTCTTCGGTACCCTCTGCTAAGGTCAACAACGGATCGAAGGTTAGTCTATCTTTCAATAATTGGAAACTTTTTTCATAAGATTCAGACCATTATAAAATGGACTTTTTTTTGGGTTGAGGCCGTTAATGGTGATAAGATACACAAAATCTCTCAACAAACCTCCTATAGTAACCGGCCAATCATAGAAAATTTTGGACTGAAAAGTCTAGGCCAACTTTTGACCACTTCCGTCCTCCTCGCATCCACCTCTTCCCCTTCAGTAGAGACAATGTGAATGAGAAACGCATCCTATCTCAACAAAAATTCACATTTATTAAACTTATCAAAAACTTGGTTATCCTCGAGAACATGCAAAAAATATCCTCAAATGGCTCACATGGTCATTCTTACTTCTAGAGTATATCTGTAATACTCCTAATGTCTAAAGCCTAATCGAAAGCTTAATATGAGAGTCTAAGATTTCTAACAATTTTTTCAGGTCAAATATTATGTATATAAGTAATTTATAATGTTTTAGAATAAAAATGTCAAAAAATGTTAATGATGTCCGGGAACTAGTTAAAGAGGTTCTAGTGTGCCTTAGTATATATGAAAAGGTTTTAAGAGTCGGAAAATGATGAAATTTTGTGAGAAAGTGTCTAACACATATTAGAGTTGGTTTATAGTAAACAATTCAAGGTATGACTCCCCAAGAACAAACCAAAGGGTTCTTGAGGAGGACCCTAGCATTGTGGCTAAATGTTCTCTTGGACAGTAACCATTTACCACTTGCAGGCGATGAGGCACGGTCCAATCGGCGAGGCATCGATTGCCACCATCGATGGAAACTTAGTCAATTTAGTAAAGATTTCATTTTATTGGTCTTTGACAAAAATGACGTATGTGTAATACGGAAGGGACACTAGTTGTCAATTGACCTACGGCCCATAGATTGAGGTCTCGTAGGTCCGGTCACTATATTTCTTCCATATGTTAATGTAGTCGAATTAATTATTTAGGTGGTTAGTTAATTGTTTAGGGGTTACGATAGGTATAATTAAGGTATTTAGTGACTTATATAAAGACCAAATCCTAATTAAACTAACCCAACTCTTATAATTCCCAAAACCCAATTGTTCTTCCTACTCTCTTCTTTATATCTCCCAAAGTATCTCTATCAAAGACCAAGCAAAGTGTGGCTCTACATAAGAAACAAGAATTTCTTTCTCCATCAATCTTCATGAATTGACTAGGTATGGATTTTCTTTAACCTTTGGGATTCTTTCCCTAAAGGGTCCCTCCAAATTGATTTCAAAAAGATGAGTTTCAAGTGGGTTGTCTTCTATTACGAATTTGATCTTGTAAATAACTTTGTTTATGGTTTATTTAGTTGTTTATGAATAGTTTATAATGTACTATGATTCAGTTATAATAGTTCTTGATGAATTAAAAAAGTTTGTGAAGTACATCATGAATTTGATCCAAATCTATAACCCTAAGGTATGAAATAGTGATGAATTGTTGTGTAGTGATTCAATTGAATTCATTATTGTGTAAATTACTATTGTGCGATCATATTACACCCATAGCTGCATTGAATTGAATGGTTGATTGTAAAACCTCTGATGATGGCTTGTGAAGGAGATTGGGGTAAGTCTTGTGATGTCAATCCTTTACTTCAATTATGATTTTTTGTGTTTAGTGAGGATGTTGTATTGAATTATACATTGTGATAAGAATAATTAGGGTCTGAATGATGTTGAATTGGAATTTCTTGATGTATGCATTGTGAGTTGTTGTCTAAGTTTTAATCATATAAGGATGGTGATGACTTACTTATGTTCCTTATAATAATGTGATTATGTATCTGTGGTAACTTCATATGTGTGAATTGTAATGAACGTACAATACTCATGCAGTTCCTATTGAGCTATGACAATGACTATGTAAGGGGTAGACCCTATGACCTAATCTAAGTTATGATTATTAATGAAAGGCATTTCAAAAGGTACTCTAGCATAACACCAAGTGAACTAGATGTAAGGAGTGTCCCTTCCCACATAGAGAAGGTGGGATAACTAATGTACTCATGAGATTGGAGACTAAAATTAATGAAGCGTAAAGTGGGTCAAAACTGCACCTCCTAGTTCTTGAACTATGTTGCCCCCATAGGAATACTAGCTAGTGGATCCACCTAGATTCTATGGTCATTTTTAGGTACTACCTTGGTAAATTGTCCGCCCTCTTTTTGTGTAAGGTTCCATTGACATCAGATTCCACATTAGCTCATGCGGTGTATGTCGGTTAAAGCAAGATTTTACCAAAAGCTAAAATGAAGTAATTAAGTGAACTCTAACTAGGATGACCTAAGGGGTTTGGCCAAGTCTAGGTAAGGGTATGATACTCTACAATGCATTGCAATAGTTAGCCTTGAGGGAAGTCTAAGAAGAATGTTCTTTTATGCTTATATGATTATAAATGTAAATGATAGGTATATGTTTGTCTTACATGGTGATGACACTATGTGATGTTTGTTTCCTTTATGAACATGCGTTTGGTCTCTATTGTTAAAGTATGATGATGTTTACTCTTAATAATATACTATGTGAAGTTTGGAATTTCATATAGTCTTTGTTGGGTTTACTTGGTTTGGTGAGGTTATGAGGCCTTACTTAGTCATTGGTCTAGTGGACTTAATGGGGGTGAATGAGTGATGGTCTTGCTTTGGATATGATGCTATGAAATCTTATACATGCTTGTTGATAATATAACTTGATGATAAAGTTGTTTGATTATTTGCTCATTTAGGTTGATTTGACTAGAGTTGATATTGCTGGTCTTGTGATGTACATGGTCTTTAGTTAAGAAATATATGCTTATTGACTTGTATTGATTCTTGAATGTTCATAATGTGTTTTCAAAGTAAATTAGCATGTTTTAATGAAATGTTCCTTTTTAGCATGATTTTTATGTTGTATGTGCATATGATTCCATACTTTTACAGTGCTGTACAAAACCCATTTCTCCCTTTTCCCCCAATATTTTAGGTTTCGGTCGTTGAAGGTTCGTGACAACTTTGAAGAAAGTCTTGGATCTTTTATCCAAGTGTGGGAATATCCTGAAGTTCGAGGATGATTCCTTGTTATTACTCTTGTTATGGTTCTTTGTTATAGTTTACCGACAATCATTTCATTCACGTTTTCCGAAGATATTGTTGTAAGCCCTATGTGGCATTTATACATTGTATAAGGTCTTATACCCATGTTCATTTAACTCCGTTTAGATTGTTAATATGAGATATCCCTTTCTAAGACTATTTTATGTATGTTATTTTTATGTGGCATAAAAGTAGAAAACTATGTAATCTTCCAATACGAAGGGTCTACATATACTCGATATTTATGTGTAAGTGAGAGGTCTAAGTAAACCTAATGATGTAGTATAGATGAAAATTTATAAATTTTCCGCATTTTTAACCTATGAATGTAAAGATGAATGCTAAGGGGCTAATCTTAGTCCTCTTCGAGGACGATGACACCAGTTACGTCTAGGGGGTATTCCATGGATGCGACAACATGATAATGTCATCAAAGAAGACAATCACAAAAACATCAAGATAGATTCTAAAAACCGAATTCATAAGGTCCATGAGAGACGTGGGGGCATTTTTTCGACCAAATGACATTACTAGGAATTCAAAGTGACCATATCTTATTCGGAATGCCATTTTCGGAATATCAACCTCCATTACTATAAGTTGGTGATAACCCAAACTAAAGTAAATCTTTTAAAAGTAACTCGCTTCATGGAGTTGATCAAACAACTCATCATTCTTTTAGAGAGGGTACTTATTCTTTATGGAAAATTTATTCAAATAACGATAGTCGATACACATTCTTAGGACCCGTTTTGCCATAGATTTCCCAAATAATATTTGGGGAAAATTTGGAAAATAATGTTTGTCCATACAATTTGTCATTATTTGGCAAACATTTTTGGCAAATATCCCAAATTCCCAAATACTAGTTTTTTCTAGTATTAGGGCCATATCTCATTATTTGGAATCTTTTGAAAATTAAAATTTTGCCCCAAACTTTTATCTTTTACAAAAACACCCTATATAGTAGTTGTTTGTGTCGTATTACATAATTTTTTTACGTGAACACCAAAATAGTGATGAAATATTTAGTGAATATTAAATAATGATATGATTGTTGATGAAAATGATGAAAAATTAACTCAAGGAAATAAAATCATGTGCTTCGTCTACTTCACAATGTATGGAATGATACTTGTTGCACTCGATCCAAATTACCACATTGCTCTAATGTGATGGAAACTATTTGTTATTGTTGTAACGAACATGCAATTGACTTGTAATACAAACTTATAGTTAGTTTTAATAGTTTTTAAAACTTATGGGTATAAATCATATTTTTCTAAAAAGGTGAAATATATTTCCAAAATCCTATGGCCAAACACATGGTGAAATTTCTCCCTAAATTTTCACTCGAATAATATTTACCAAGAATATTTGAAAATTTATAGCCAAACGCTAGCTTAAAGACCCATCCTTCTTCTTCACAAAAAATACCGGGACACCCCATGGAGATAAGATTTGTTGAATAAAACCCTTATATAGAATATCCTTGAGTTGAGACTTTAGTTCTTTTGGGGCCATATGATAAGGAGGGATTGAAAAAGGTTATGTATCCGACAATAAATCTATGCCGAAGGCGATCTCCGATTTGGGAGGATTTCATAAATGTAATCGGGAAAGACCTCCGGAAATTCCTTGACTACGTGTACCGACTCTAAGGGAGGGACCTCGTATTCAATATCCCTAACTCTTAGTATGTGGTAGAGACAACCTATTGAAATCAATTTGCATGCTTCTAGACACGAAATGATCTTACCCCTAGGATTCGAGTTTCCTCCCTTCCACACAATAATGGGTTCACTTGGGAATTGAAATTTGACTACTCTTCTCCTACAATAAATATAGGCAAACCAAGAATGCAACTTATACATTGCCAATATGATATCAAAATATAGCATATCAAGTTCTATCAAGTCAACTAATGTAACTCTATTGGGCATAGAAATAAAACATACTTTATGGACTCTTTTAGCCACCACGCAATCACCCACCAGGGTAGAATGCAAAAAAAGTTCATCTCATATGTTGGGTAGTATATCAAACTTCATGGCAACAAGAGGGATAACAAATGACAATGCAGCTCCCGGATCAAACAAATCATATACATCAAAGTAAAATTATTGTAACATACCAATAACCACGTTTGGTGAGCTCTCTTTATCCCTTCGGGATTGGAGAGAACAAAAATAATTCTTCATAGGAGCATCAGGATTTGGGTCACTTTCTTGAGCTTGAGAATTTTCCCTTCCTTGAGATTTAATCATAGGTCAATCTCTCTTCATGTGACCACTCTTGCCACAACCATAGCAATTAGCTGAGCCAACTAGGAACTTACTTATCATGTTTTTTACCACATTTTGAACAAAGAGGTTTATCAACATAAGAACCACTACCTTTCGCCTCTTGGGGCTTGGGAGTGGACACCTTACTCTTATTGACCCTTGGAGCATTAGGAGGGACTTGGTTGTAAACCTCCTTTTGAACTTTAGTTTGTCTTGCACCCCAAATTTAGTCTTGTAAGAATTTCCATCTTCGGTTCTTAGCCTCTTAAACTCCCTATAAACTTGCTTAAGCTTTTGCTCCTCAATTTGTATATCATGAACCATAAGACGAGATGTCCATTAAAGGAATCAACATAGACAACCTACACTCATTAACCACAAGGTCGGATATCCCCATAACAAATATGTTCATCTTAGCTCTAGAATCCGCAACCATAGTAGGAGCATAGTGGGATAGTTAAGTGAACTTGAGGCTATACTCCTTCACACTCATACTCTCTTGATAAAGGTAGATAAATTAGTTTAATATTATCTCCATTAGATAAAAGAAAGCCATCTGGAAAGCTTCCTATGTAATCCAACCTTCTCTAACCAGCCTCTCATCTCTCCATCACTCATACCAAACTTGAGCCAAATCTTTGAGTTGGTAAGTGGCTAGTTCCGCCTTTTCTTGAGAAGACACACCCATAGAACCAATAACTTTGAAAAATTCATCAATAAGACCTTGTGGGTCCTCCTTCACCTTAGAACCATTGAAAGTAGGGGGATTCGTCATTCTAAAATCCCTAATCCATGAAGCGTTAGTGCTAGCATTGGGGTTCACTAGCACCATTGCATCTCTAGAAAATTGGGTAGCCAACAGCTGAGTCAAGCTATAAATTGACGCCCTTATCTCAACGTTAGTCAAAGTCCTTCATTCAATAGGAACTTGAGGGTTTTGAGGATCTTGAGGGGGAACCGCCTCATTCAAATTCTCCTCCTCGACCCGTTGAGCATTTTTCCTACTCGTATTCATTGCCCATAAGCACTATAAAAGGATTAGAATTAAGTACTAGAAATATCTATAGAGACACTTAGGCACGACTAAGGAATAACAAGAAAGGGAAAGTTCCTAAGCATCTCATAGTCTCTCGTTCATAAGTGTGTCACGCTTCACAATTATGAAAAAAACCCTAATGTAGAAGTGGTTTAGTAAGACATAAATCCCATGATTACTAAACCTCATGCTCACATACAAACTTTGTAACGACCCAAGTACACCCTAGTCCTTACCGGTATCGTTTTCCTCGAAGAGGACTAAGACAAGCCCTTAGCATACGTCATAGAACATCATAGGTAAAAAATGCGGATAAATTTAAACTTTTATATATATTGAGGTTTACATATACCTCACACATACTACATATGGAGTTTACTTAGAATCCTTACACGTGAAGTTTACTCAAGCTTGTCCTATAAATAACATAACCAACACATATGAATTTAGTCAAATACTTTATCTCACACTGAATCATCTATAAGAGTATAAACATTTGGAAATAGCCTATAGAAAACAATACATCATTATAGGCTTACATCAATTGTCTTAAAGATAAAATAAAGAATAATGGTTCTAAATGTAAACAACATAATAGCTAGAGTGTAAAATGGAAACATCCCCGAACATGAGGACTCACCAATGACTTGGGAAAATATCCAAGTCTTCCTTGGAAACCACGAATTTCTCAACGGCCCGAACAAAAAATATTTGGAAAAAGGAGACAATTATAGGTTATTACAAACCACATGTACTAAGTATGGTCCCTATTCATAAGATCATTAATGCATGAGAAAAGGACATTTTTGTAAAAATCTTGATTTCTATCAATTTGAACTCAACATGTACATATAGTAAGCATAGTAAGTCAATGTAACATACTATCAACTCAACATGTAAGAAAATCAAGTTACACTTGTTCAATGCCAATAATGGAACCCATAATCCCATCCCAAGCGAAGCATCACATTAAGCAACTTACTTCATACTTATAACATATTCTCATAGTTTATCATAATATTCTTAATACATCAATACTACTCATAGCATATCCACATAATCAAAATCATAATCATATTCATAATCATAATAATGAAAAAACAATACTAGAACCATTCCTTAGGATCCCACATGTGCAAAGTGTAAGAGAAGTCCCATACCATCCCTCACACTCTGTAGTAGTCTTTAAGACAACCCTAATAATAGTTTACTTACTCAACTTCTTCACTTATTTTTGCATTAGGGAAAACTGTGTGATAACCAACATGAGACCATGTGAGCTACATGGAATCTAGTGTTATACATTTAAACCGAAGAGAGAGGGTTAACACTTGCCTAAGGTGTAATACATTAGACATAGAAGCATTTCTATCTGAGTAACTCATAATTCGTAATTGAATACAAGAAGAACCAATGAACATACCTTTTTGTACCTTCCAATAATCTTCATACTTCCATTACCAAGAATACATAACCAATTACATAAACAAGGTAATATAAAGAAGCAATTACATAATTAACAACAATGCAGTCAATCTACATGTTCGTAATACTTACAACTCACCATATGAAATCAATCTTTTCATGAAATTGGGGGAAAGTCACGGGTCAACGGAAATCTCCTGGGAAATCATCAATTATTAATCAATACATACTTAAGAAAACTAACAATTCAACTAAATTGTTTCACAATTTCGTTTTACAAAGAAGACCCATTTGAGGAGAAAAAATCCTAGTTTTGGGAGATTTAGAAATCATCTTTTTGGAGGGACTTTTTAGGCAAAAGAATATCAAGAGTGAAAGAAAAAATACCTTAATGATGAATAGCCACGAAGTTTGAGTCTAACCTTGGAGTATTAGGTCTTCTTCTTCAACATTCAAACCTTCTTCAATGGAGAATGAATAAAGCGAGAAATTAGAGAGAGGTAAGAGCTTTTGGCTTTTAATCAAAGGGGATTTTATTTGGGTTAGTAAATGTCAGGGAAAACTTATTGAAATAAATATATAGATCCCCTATGAAATACCACAAAGACACCTCACCTATGCTGACCATTTAATGAAGTCAAACTTGAATTCTAAATTTCTGATTTTGATCTGGGAAAAAGTCCGCGACGTGGAACTTCTCCCATAATATTTTCTAAGTTAATTTCGAGACAGTAGAGTCATCGACATGCGTGCTATGCAAACTTGATTTTTGACCAAATACTCAACAAGTCCGCAACGCGGACCCATTTCTCCCATCTACATGTTTGCTGCTGCATTGGCAGCTTGCTTGGCCAAGTTTGGGGTTCTTTCGTGGACCCCTAGGGCAACCCTTGGGGGGTAAGACCTGGACTTTTCCACACTATATACTATATTTTACCTATTTAATGTATTTTACAAGTTTTAGACTTCATATGACACTTCCAGACTTTCACAAAACATAGGGACGTCTACTAGTTCAATTCCACTAGTTTGCGGACGTCAAGGTCTTTTTTGGACTTTGTGACTTAAATACCTCCTTATTGAGTTTTATACTGTTATTTTAGTTCTAAAAAGTCATTATTAAACATATGATTCTCTAATATAGGTCATGGAAATAACAGGGTGTTATATGGTTCTTCACTATTGGGGTTCCTTTCTCGAAGAGGTCAGTTCATAGTTGATTTCTAAATCACCCAATTCCAAGGATTTTCTTCAACAAATGGTTTTCTACTAAACATGAAATTTGAGATTGATTGTGACTATTTTTGAGTACCCATGGCTAATTAAGTGTAGATTGTTGCGTAATTGATGTTTATTAATGGTAATTCATGTAGGTCATGTCCTTTTCCCCAATTTCCCTCCATCTTGAATCTTGCTTATGGATTGACGGGAATTGATCAATGTATTGATTATTCATCTTTTTATGAACTGCGTAGGGTAATGTATTGATGGTATTGAATCTAATTCTTGACTTTCACAATGAACCCTATTCCCCTAACCCTAGGTCATGCATTGATGTTTAATTAGTTAGTGAAGATACAATTGACTTAGTTCTTATATATATTACTATTGTATAATGTTATTAAACCTATTGAAGGGTTAATATGGTTGGTTGATGGTAAGACCATTGAAGGAGACTTATGAAGATTAATTGGTAAAATCATATGATGTTGAATCATTTAACCTCAATTGTGATACCTTTTACTTGATGATTATGGTTAATTCAAGTATTATCTGTGATTAGATTAAGTAGGTGATGGTATCATGAATGTAACTGATATGTCTTCATTAAATGAATTGTGAGATTACCATTAAGGTATGATGATATAATGTTTATTGTGAATCACTTATGTGCCTTACTATGATATGATGATAATGGTGTTAATCTCACAAATGAAGGGTTGCAATGAAAGGACATTCTTATGTAATGCATAATAAGCTAATGATATGATATAAATGGGTTTAGTTTCTTATGAACTATATGAAGCTATGATTTATTAAGAATGACTTAAAGACATTTAAAAAGGTACGTCAGCATAGCACCGAGCGAAATAGATATAAGAGGCGTCCCTTCTCAAAATGGTAAGGTAGGTTCACAATGGTTCACATGAAATAAATATTACAATACAATGGTGCATAAAGACGGTCTCAACCATGTCTCCTTGTTCTTGAAATATGTCACCCACATAGGAATACTAGCTTGTGCATCCACCTAGTTCATGTTTCCGTTCTACCTTGGCAAGTAGACCCCTTTCTTTGGTGTAAGATTTCAGGACACCGGATTCCACATTAGCACATGTTGTCTATGTCGGTTAAGGAAACTGTTCCCAAAAGTAAAATGAAGTAGTAAAGTCAACACTAACTAGGGATACTTATAGGGTTTAACTTAGTGAAGGTAGGGGTATGGGACTGTATCGATACATTGCACAAGTTGGCCTTGGGAGAAGTCCCAAGAGGTTGTTCTTATGTTATTATGTATTATGATATTATAAAATGTAAGATGTTGACTCTATATGATGTTAATCTTACATGATGTTGGTTATATTGATAAACATTGTATTGGTCTAACTTGCTACGTGTGGTGAACACTACCATGATGATATATGTTATGAAACAAGATATTTTTTATGATCTCCGATCTTATTTACTTGATTATGTGGGGTTATGGGACTTCGTATGATAATTGCACTTGTAATCTTGGTATATATTGTTAATAAGGGTCTTGTAATTTGATGATATCACTTGGTAAACATGAAACGTTGATGTACCATTATGATTGTATTGTTCTTGTTTATGAAAATGTCTTATGTTGTTGTTATCCTTGTCTTGTATATGCTCTCTTGTATGTTCATAATGGTTTTCAAAATGACAATGTGTTTCTAATGAAATGTTGATTTCATTCATGTCTTCAAATGGTTTTATCTGCATATATCCATTCTTAGTACAAGTTGTATACTAACCCATATTTTCATGTTTTCTACAAATATGTAAGTTCCAGTCATTGAGTTTCTAGGAGGCCAATTGAGGAATACATGGACTCTTTTCTCCAAAAGTTTGTAGGTTCGCATGTTCAAGGATGTTACTTTTCTATTCTTTAGCTTTGAAGTTATATTTTCATAAAGAAGTTGTTCATTCCTTTATCATTTGTACATTGATGTAATCATATTTTGGCATGTTTACATTATATAGGCTATGTCAGACAATTGTTCTCAATTTAGATGGTTCAATAAGAGACAAAGTATTAGACTAACTCCTACGTATTGATTGTGTTGTCATAAATGAGAAGCCTATGTATGCTTCAAATAAGAGGGGTCTAAGTAAACACAATATGTAGTATGTGAGAGGTCTATGTAAATCTCACTATATAGTTATGTATGAAAAGTTCTAATTATTCCACATTTTGACCTATGAACGGTAATGATGAATGCTAAGAGGCTAGTCTTAGTCCTCTCCGAGGAAAACCACTTATGTTACGTCTAGGGGGTGCTCCATGATCATGAAAAACTTTGTATTACATCATAAGGTAAAAAAATATTAGGATTGATGTCTCAATGAATCACTTTTACGTAGAGTGTTGTTCATGGGTGTGAAGCGTGCCACACTTATGAATGAGAAGCTTTGTGACTCGTAGGAATTCTCAATTATTGGTAATCATAAAATTTGTGCCATGTCCTTTTTCTTTTAATATTTTTCTTGTGAATATAGGATATGACTACAAGACATGCAGCCGCAAAATAGTGGAGGAAGATTTTTATAATAAGGGAGTTCCTCCCCAAGACCACCAAGTCCCTCCACAAGGCAACCAAGTGCTTTCTCAAGAACAAACTCCGGTCATTCCTCTAACTATGACGGATGTAGGGATGAGGTCGGCATTTTTGACTTTGGATCAACCTATGGCTACCCAAGCTCAAGAGATAGCCACTCAAGATCAAGCCATAGTGATTCAAGTAAATTGAGAGGTTGGACACCGTGTTCAACAAAATGCTAGTACCACGACTTCCCACTTGAGGGGCTTAACTAGAATGAATTCTTTAGTTTTCTATGGGTCAAAAGTGAATGAAGATCCCCAAGACATAATTAAAGAGGTCTAGATGATTTTCTATTCTATGCGGTTGACTTTGAATGAAAAGGAAGAGCTAGCTTTTTATCAACTGAAGGATGTAGCTCAAACATTGTGCGCACAATGGAGAGACAATTGAGACTTGAGAGTGTGTCCTATCACTTGGGAGGTGTTAATAAGAGCTTTCTTTGGTTGTTACTTTCTAAGGGAGAAAAGGGAGGCGAAAGTGGAGGAATTCATCAATCTTCGTCAAGGAGGTATGACTGTGCAAGAGTACTCATTGAAGTTCACTAAATTCTATAAGTATGCTCCTTCCTTGGTGTCTAACCCAAGGGATGAGATCAGTCGCTTTGTTATGGGAGTGTACGATGATTTTGTTGAAGAGTTTTGTTCGGCGATGATCCATGATAACATGGATATCTCTTGGTTGATGTTAATGCACACTAAGTTGCGGAAACTCGACTTAAGAGGAAGAATAGGGAGTTCAAGAGGTCCAACTCTTATGAGGGAGGTACTTCCAAGGGTAGGCTAGAAGTTCAAGAAAAGCCTAGGATCAAGAAAAGGGTTTCCAAGAAGGATTCTTCCAGTATTCCCAAGCAAAACAAGGATAGGGTGTCTAAGCCTACTTCACAAAATGCAAGGAGCGGAAATTCACCTAGCAAGAAACCTACTTGTTCCAAGTGTGGTAATAAGCATTAGAGTGAATGTCTAGTTGGGACGGAGAATTGCTTTGGGTATGGAAATAGTGTCCATAAGGTTATAGATTGTCCTAATATGAGGAGTGAAGAGAAGGGAAGTGTTCAAGCTCAATCAAATGGTCATAGTTCCGAAGCTTCTAAGAGGAACAACTTTTATGCGCTACACTCTAGGGGTGAGCAAGAGCAGTCACTCGATATGATCACCGGAATATTACAAGTCTTCACTATTGATTTTTATGCTCTACTTGATGCTGGTGATACATTATTATTTGTAAATTCTCCAGTAGCTACAAAGTATGATATTCCGCCTGATGTTTTAATTGAACCATTTTTGGCTATAACCCCGGTGGGTGACTTCATTATGGCTAGAAGAATCTTGGGGAGTCGTCCTATATCTTTGCCCAATAAAGTTACATGGGTGGATTTCGTAGAACTTGATATAGTTGATTTTGACGTTATTTTGATAACGGATTGGTTGCATGGTTTTTTTGCTTCAATTGATTGTCGAACAAGGGTAGTGAAGCTAAATTTTTTCAATGAACCCGTCTTAGAGATGAAGCAGGGGGTAACTTAATTCCTAAAGTTCATATCATATCTTGTCTAAAGGCTTGTAAAATGATCTATAAATTGTGCTTTTCCATATTCTAAGAGTCAAAGAACTAGACTCCGAAACTCAACCTATTGAGTCGATCCCCGTAATGAGGGAATTTCTAGAAATCTTTCAAGATGATTTTCCTGGGATTCCTCTCGAATGGAAAATTAATTTTGATATTGACATGTTAGTGAATACAAATCCTATTTCAATCCCTCCATACCGGATGGCTTTGGAAAAATTGAAAGAGTTATAGCTCCAACTATACTTATTTGATAAGGGGTTTATTCAACCTAGTATTTCACCATGGGAGCTGCGGTGTTGTTTGTTAAGAAGAAGGATGGATCCTATAGAATGTGCATTCACTATCATCAACTAAATAAAGTCACTAATAAGAAAAATTATTGTCTCCTTCGGATTGACAAATTGTTTTGATCAACTCAAAGGGGAAAGTTACTTTTCTAAAATTAACTTAAACTCGGATATCACCGATTTAGGGTGACAGGAGAGGATTTATCTAAACTGACATTTCAAACTATCTACGGTAACTATGAATTCCTAGTGATTCCTTTGGTCTCACAAATTCCCCGACGACTTTTATGGACCTGATGATTAGGGTATTCAGAAATTACCTAGATTCCATTGTGATTGTCTTTATTGACTATATCATGGTGTATTAAAAAAATGAGGGTGATTATATGGGTGATTTGAGAGTGGTGTTACAATTCCAAAATCAAGGCAAGCTATTTACAAATTATAGCAACTATGAGTTTGGGTTGAGATCACTGACATTTCTTTACCATATCATCAAATTATGGCAACTATGAGTTTGGGTTGAGATCGCTGACATTTCTTTACCATATCATCAGTAGTGAGGTCATTGGGGTTGATCCAAAGATAACTGAGGCAGTTAAGAATTGGCCCAGACCATTTAGTCGAATAAACATTATAAGTTTTTAGGGTTAGCCGGGTACAATAGGAGGTTTCTTAATGTATTTGTGTCCATTTATTCTCCTTTAACTACCTTAAGCAAAAAGTGTGTGAAATTTGAGTGGTTGGAGGCATGTGAATGAAGTTTCAAAATTTTTAAAGATAGGCTTACCTCCGCTATGATGTTGACTTTACAAAAGGATATCAAGGGTTTGTGGTATATTGTAATGCATCCTGATGTTTTTTGGGGTGTGTTCTTAGGAAGCATGGAAAGGTTGTAGCCTATGCCTCTAGGCAACTCAAGGTGCATGAGAAGAATCAACCAACTCATCATCTTGAATTAGCGGTCGTAGTGTTTGCTTTGAAAATATGGTAACATTACTTGTATGGTATTCATGTGGATGCCTATACCGACAATAAGAGTCGTCAATATGTGTTTTCCCTAAAGGAGTTAAATCTTTGACAAAGAATATGGTTGGAATTATTTAAATATTACGACATGAGTATTATCTACCACTCTGACAAGACCAATGTGGTTGTGGATACTCTAAGTTGTATGAACATGGGTAGTGTGACTTATGTATAATAAGGGAAGAACGACCTAGTGAAAGATGTTCATAGGTTGGCTAGATTGGGTGTTCGGTTGGAAGATTTCCCAAATGGTGGTTTTGTGGTTCCTAACAACTCCGAGTTATCCCTAGTTATTGAGGTGATGTCTAAACAAAATCTTGATCCTCTATTTATGGAGGTAAACAAATCAGTACATAGCAAGTTGAATGAGTCATTCTCCCAAGTTGGGATGGTGTGATAAGGTACAAAATTAAATTATGTTTACGGGATATTGATAATTTGAGGAATAAGGTGTTAGAAGAATACCATGGTTCCCGATATTCCATCCATCCAGGTTCCACAGAAATGTATTGTTACCTTAGAGATGTATATTGGTGGGATGGCATTAAATGGTACATAGAAGAGTTTGTATCCAAGTGCCAAAATTTCCAACAAGTGAAGATGAGCGAGCATAGTGGTCTAATTCAAGAAAAGGGTATTCCTACTTGGAAGTAGGAAGAAATTAATATGGACTTAGCTGTTGGGTTTCCTTGAACCCAGAGGTAAAATGACTCAATTTTGGTTATAGTTGATACATTTACAAAATCCACTCACTTTATACCTGTTAAGTATATTTATATAGCAGAGGATTACGTAAGGATCTACATTGAAGAGATTGGGAGTCTTCATGGAATTCTTTTGTCCATTATATCGTATAAGGTTACCCAATTAACATCTCGTTTTTGGAGATCGTTTCAAAAACAATTGGGGTACATAAGTGAACCTTCGTACCACTTGGATTCTATTCAATCTCTAGAGGATATGTTAAGATCTTTCGTGATAGACTTCAAAGGGAATTGTGACAATCACTTGCCGTTGATTGAATTCTCCTACAATAATACTTACTATTCCAGCATTTCAATTGCTCCATTTGAAGCATTTATAGTAGGAGAGGCAGGTCTCTAGTTTGGTGTCTTGAGGTGGGTGAGTCCTCACTAATTGGTTCCAAAATTTTCTATGATGCTTTGGAGAAAGTTCGTGTGATAAGGGATAGGTTGAAAACATCCCATAGTCAGCAAAAGTCCTATGTCAACAACAGAAGAAGAGATCATCAATTCGATGTTGGTGATGAGGTGTATTTAAAAATTTCACCTATGAAATGGGTGATGAGATTCGGCAAAAAGGGGAAGTAAATACCCGGTATGTGGGTCACTATGAGGTTTTGGAACAGGTTATAAAGGTTGCATATTAATTAAGACTATGTAGTGAACAATCTTCAGTTCGTCAGGTATTATTTTCACATCCAGGTATCACCCCTAGAGGTAATTGGCGTCGTTTTCCTCGAAGAGAACAAACACTAGACTCTTTTCATCATTACATATCGTAGATTAAAAACGTGGAAAATTTAAAACTTTTTGTCCACACTACTTTATGGGGTTTACTTAGACCTCTCGCTTACACATTATATATTCATATAGAGTATACATAGACCCTTCCTATAAGAAGATTACATAGTATTCTACTTTTATGGAACATATATATATATATAGGCTACATAACATAGTCTTAAAACAGATGTCTCATATCATAACCATCTAAGAAGAGTACAACAATTGGGCATAGCTCATACATCAATACAAAAAAGCTTCGTACAGGCTATACAATCTTAATACTCTAATGAAAGAGAATGAGCAAAAGTGTCTTTAAGACTAATCAACATCGAATGCTAGAAAGTGGCATTGTCTCAAAGTAGTGAGGACCTACCCTAATTGGGGAATGAGAATCCAAGTATTCCTTCAAATGTCGTAACAAGACGTTCAACAACCGGAACCTAAAATGTTATGGAAAAAGGGAGAAATGGGGTTAGCACATCACTTGTTCTAATTATGTGCACATATGCAGAGAAAACATAAAAATCATGCTAAAAAGGGACATTCAAATATGCACATTAAAGTATGCAATGTAATTTGAAATGTCCTTATGCACATTCAACAACCAATACAAATCTGTAGAACATATTCATTAAGTCAAGACCATGTACATCACAAGACCAACAATACAATGTCTATCCAAGAAAACATGCATATCATCATAATAGAACACATGATCAATATAACTCTATCATCAAGTAATAATATCAACAAACATGTATAAGAGTTTATACAATTATAACCAAAGCAAGATCATTACTCATGATCCCTCATTAAGTCCACTAGTGCAACGACCAAGACAAGCCCCATAATCTTACTCAATCAAGTAAACCCAAAAAGAACAATAAACAATGTCCAACTTCACATAGTATATAATTAAGAGTACATAACATCATACTTTAACAATAGAGACCAAACATATGTTCATAAGTGAAACAAACATCATATAGTGTCATTAGCATGTAAGATCATCATATACATATCATTTGAAATTATAAGCATATGCATATATAAGGACATCCTTCTAAGACATTCCTGAAGGCTAACTACAATGTATAGGTAGAATCTCATACCCTTACCTAGACTAACATAAACCTCTTAGGTCATCCTTGTTGGAGTTCATTCATTATTTCATTTTACCTTTTGGGAACATATTGCCTTAAACTTCATAGATCACATGAGCTAATATGAAACCCGGTGTCATGGAACACTACATCGAAAGAAGGAGGAATAATTGCAAAGGTAGTACCAAAACAGGAATATAGCATTTATGTGGATCCACTAGTTAGTATTCCTACGGGGGAAACATAGTTCGAGAACTAGGAGATGTAGTTAAACCCTCTTTAAGCTACATGCATAATAGTCTCCAATGAGTACATTGGTGATGCTACCTTCACTACGTGGGAAGGGACACTCCTCACTCTAGTTCACTTGGTGCTAAGATGAAGTCATTTTTTAAAAGTCTTTATTAATCATCATTGCTTGATGTAGGCCATAGGGTCTATCCCTTATATAATCATCATTATAGCTCAATATAAATTGCATGAGTATTGTCCTTTAATTACAATTTATGAATGTGAGTTTTGCACATTTACATATTCACATCATAATAAGGCACATTGGTAAGTTATCACCATCCTTATAACATTTACATCATAACCAACAACTCAGAAACCATAATTCAAGACATTCCAATTAACCATTATACAACCCTATCAATCTTAACGTAAGTTATACTTCAATACAACTTCATCACTTAATCACAAGTAATCATAATTGAAGTAAATAATTGAGATAACAAGACCTACACCATCGCCTTGAAAAACCATCATCAAGGTTTTACCATTCACAGGCAAATTCAACACAATAATTGGTATAATGTCATCACATAATATTAAATAACACAATAATAAAGTCAGTTGCATAATTACTATATCAATTAACTTCAATGCATAACCTAGGGTTATTGGGAATAGGGTTCATCATGAATTCTTCAATAAATACATCCAATCCAAACAATACATTACCATAGGGAGTCTATGAACGAATTATGAAAGATAAGACAAGTCTAACAATCAATACATTCATTAATTTCCATCAATTTATAAGCAAGATCAAAGATTTGGGGAAGTTGGAGAAATGGATATGATCTATATGAAATTTCATAAATTAACATAAATTAACAAACAATATACACTTAACTATTCATAGGCAATCACAATTTATCATCAATTTGATGTTCAGAAGAAAACCCATTAGAATAGGCAAACCCTTGGAGTTGGGTTATTTAGAAATCAACTTAGAAAGGACCTCTTAAGGAAAGGAATTTCAAGAATGAAGAAACCATACCTTAATGAAAATTAAATCACCAAAATCGAAGTGAAATCCTAGAGAAATTGGTCTTCTTCTTCAAGATTTCTTGCTTCTTCAATGGAGGACTTAGAGAGAAAGAAAGTAGAGATAGATGAGAGCTTTTGGGTTTTCTTTTGGGAAATTTATTTAGGTATGTGAAAAATGAATTAAAATGACCCTTAGTCAATATATAGTATCCCCCTAAATAACCAAAATACCCCTAACTTAAATGGGGATTTTTGTGAAGTCAAAATGCTAAACATACGATATCAACGAATCTGGAAAATGGCTGCGTCGCGGGGCTAATTTCAGATTTTATATTTTAAATCTTGGTTGATGCAGTTGACTTCGTGGAGTGGACACGTCACGAGGAAACTTCTTCCACTAAACGTGTCAGCTGTGCGCCGTGCAGTTACCTTGAATGTTTGGCTGCGGCAAGCTGCTTTGGCAGCTTGCTCGCCTAGGTTGGGATCTCTGGTCGAACCCTTCGGGGGGTCCTTGGGGAATCGTTATCAGAAGTTTGTACCATTGGTAATACATTCTACCTATTTAAAGTCTTTTATGAGTTTTGGACTTCATATGACCCTCCCAAACCTTCACCAAACATAGGGACGTCAATAACTTTGATTTAGCTAGTTACTAGATGTCATGGACGTTTCTTGACGCCTTGACTGTAAAACTTCCTAAATGGTTAATATAAATTATTTTAGACTTATAAAAAGTTTTTAAAGGTTTATTTCATCATGTGAGTCTCTATCTTATGTCATGGACTTTCGGGCTGTTACATTATCCCCCCCTTAGTAACATTCGTCCACGAATGACACTAAAATCTTTTGAAGGGAAAGGATAGAGTCAATACTAGCAGCCCAACAAACAACAATATAAATCATTATAAGTTACAGCTCATAGTAGTGCTTCGCAACTCCATTAAACACATCATCATGGCATTTACACATAATAACTCAAAACATAAATTTCATCACATAAGACTCAAAATCAAAACATGAGGAATTTCCTTCTCACATCCACATGAGATCAACTTATCATTAACCACTCGATTATGCGTAAACTCAACCTATGAACATGATCAACCTCATTTCATATAGGCAATAACATACCAAGTACACAAATAAGTGCAAATCAAGAAAAAATGCGTTTGTATATGAAACTCATTTTGGCACAAAACCTTTTACCATTTTATCCTTGTGTTTACAAAACAAGTGAAATTCAAATAAGCTCATTATTTCCATCTTAAATAGGAAAACCTAAACTTTATTAGCTATGAGGTGAGGGTAATGGGACTTCATGTCGGATTCGGCCTCCCATGTTGCACCCTAAACTAGGTGGTTCTTCCACAACACCGTTGCGGAAGCCACCTCCTTATTCTTAACTTCATTACTTTTCGATTAAGGATTTCAACCGAAACCTCGTCATAGGACAGGTTCTCTTGCACAGCTAATCCCTCAATAGGAAGGATGTACTCGGGACCACCGATACACTTCTTAAGCATGGAGACATGGAACACTGGATGAACCGAAGCCAGTTCACTAGGTAACTTCATCATATGGAACCTTACCAACCCTTTTTGAAATTTCATAGGGACCCACATAACGAGGAATCAACTTCCCTTTCATGCCAAATCTCACCACCCTTTTCATAGGTGAAATTTTTCAATACACCTTATCACCATCTTCAAATTCTAAATCTCTTCTACTATGGTCGGCATAACATTTTTGTAGGCTATAGGCTGTTTTGAAGCGGTTCCTTATCATATGAACTATCTCCAAAGTCTTATAAATAAAATCGATACCCAAGAGTGAAGACTCCCCCACTTCAAACCATCCACTTGGATATCTACACCTGATATCATAAAAAGCTTCAAAAGGAGCCATATATAGTTGAATGGTAAATACTATTATAAGAGAACTCAACCAAAGGTAAATATTTATCCCAATTTCTTTTGAGGTCGATCACACAAGCTCTAAACATATCCTAGGTGTTTGAATGGTTCTCTCCGCATGACCTTCTATTTGAGGATGAAAAAGTGGTGCTTAACTTCAACTTTGTACCCAACCTTTTCTGGAACAACATCCAAAACCTAGATGTAATTTGTGCACACCTATACAATATGATGGATAAAAGAGTACCATGGCGACACAAAATCTCATCTATGAATATCCTTGCATAATCCTCCGCCGACTAAGTGTACTTGATAGCTACAAAATGAGCGGATTTGGTCTACCTATCCACAATCCCTCATAAGGAGTCCTATTTCTTTTGTGTACGCGGAAAACCTTCCAAGATATCCCACTTTCAAGTAGGAACTTAGATTTCTTGAACCAAACCACCTAACTTTTGGTGTTCCGGTTTCACTTGCTTGTAATTTTGACACATTGCAACAAATTCCACATTGTCCTTCTTTAAGACTTCCACCCAATACAATTTTCTAAGTTCATGATACATCTTTGTAGAACCTGGATTAATGGAGTAACAGGACGCATGATCTTTTTCAAGAATCTGGTTCCTCAAGCCTTTTACATTGGGAACACACAACCTCCCTTGATACAACAAAAGACCACCCCCTCCATACGGACAACGTCTCATTAAGCTTACCAATAACCGGCTCCCTCAACCCTATCAATGGTTGATCAAGGTGGTGTTTGGACTTCACCTCAACAAACAAATATTATTCAGGGCTATAATGGACCATAAAACAAACATTTGGAGAATCTTCTCCTCTAACACCCAATCTAGCAAACCTATGAACATATTTCACTAGGTCATTCTTGCCTTCATACACATTAGATACACTACCCATGGTCATACGAATTAGAAAATCCACAACCAAATTGACCTTTTTAGGGTGGTAGATAACACTCATGTCGTAATTATTTCAATAATTCCAACCATGTTCTTTGTCAACGATTTAACTCTTATTGAGTAAACACTTATTGAAGACTCTTTTTGTAATACTCCAAAAGTCTATGACATGTTTTAGATCCTATCATGAGTTTAAAAAAGTTGTGTCACTGTCTTAATGTAAAAAATAATGAATATAAGTCATTTAGGAAGTTTAGGAATCAAAATGTCACGGAACGTCCATGATTTTCAAAAACTAGTTCAGGAGGTGCTACTTTGTCTTAGCCTATTTGACTAAGTTTTAGGAGTCTGAAAATGATGGATTTTGGTGGAAGGGTGTCTAAAAAGTATTAGAGTTAGTTTACATTTGAAATGTACGGTTACGAATCCCCAAGGACCAACTAAGGGAGTTTTAGGAGGACCCTTGCCATTTGGCAAAAAGCTACGAAAAGGCAATGTTCAAACAACTAGTCGTGGGCAAATCGATGGGGCGTCGATGTACACCGCCAATGGTCACTTATCAAAATCCACGGAAGGACTGCTTTGGTCAGTCTCTGACAAAAACAACAGACCAATATGGCGGTTGGTCCCTTGACCGTCATTTGACAGATGGACCGTCTGTCGAGGTATTTTCTGTGAAGACTGTATTACTGAACATTTTAAGGTAAGTTAAGTTTATAAATTAAGTTTTTAGTTAATTAGTTAGGGTTTAAAGGAGGTCTAATTAAGTTTGTTAATGACCTATATAAAGAACCTAACCTAATTAAATTAACCTAACCCTCAGAATTCCCAAAACCAAATTGCACCTCCTTCTCTTCTTTCTCTCTCCCAATGAAACCCCTTTCAATAGAGAGATTGAGGTGAAATATAGGGATGCAAAGGATCATTTTTTTTCCATCAAACTTCATGAATTATTAAGGTATGGGATTCCTTTCACGTATGGGACTTCTTTCTCCATAGGGTTCCATCAAATTAGTTTCACAAGGGATAATGGACAAGTACCCCCTTAACCTATGCGCGAAATCTCAGATATACACTTATACTATACTAGGGTCCTATTACCCCCTGGACTTATTTTATTAATAATTTTTTACCTCTTTTTGGCCTACGTGGAACTATCTTGTGGGCCTAGCACTGTTTGACTTTTTATTCAAGGTAGTGCAACGTAAGCTGAAAAGGGGTAGAAAATTACTTATAAAATAAGTTCATGGGGGTAATAGGACCTTAATATAGTATATGTGTGTTTCTGGGTTTTTGCGCATAGGTTGAAGGGGTACTTGTGCATTTTTCGATTTCAGAAGTATGTAATTCAAGTGTATTTTCATCCAATACGAAGTTGATCTCGTAAAATTCTTTATTTATGATTTATTTTTTATATTATGAGTAGATTAACATATATTATAAATGAATTATGTTACTTTTTGATTTCTTTGCCTCTATTTAGAAGATTACCTATTCCCCTTAACCCAAGGTTGTGATCTTGAATTAAATTGTATAGTATTGACTGAATGTGTTTGGTTAGTTTGTCAATTACTACCCTATGTTTTTATCATGTTAATTATGAGTCAATTGTGAGATATTGAAATCCAATTATGCTAGTTCTTGAGTAATTGACCTATGTTGTGAAGTAGATTATGAACTTGATCTAAGTCTCATATTCTAGGATATGAAGTAGTGATTAATTGTTGTATAATGATTGAATTGGTCTTATTCTTATGTTGGTTAATATTGTGCTGTGATATTATACCATTGTTTCGTTGAATTGAATGGTTGATTGTAAGAACCTTATGATGGCATTGTGAAGGAGGTTGAGTAAGTCTGGTGATCTCTAATCTTTACTTTCAGTTATGTTTACATGTAATTAAATTATGATATTGTATTGAAGTATAAATTATACTAAGATTGATACGGTTTGAATGATTTTGAATTTAAATGCCTTGGACAATGGATTTTTATTTGTTGGATAAGATGTAAATGTTATAAGGAGGTTATAACTTACAAATGTGCTTTATTATGATATGACTATGTAAATGGGCTAACCTCACTTGTATGATTGTAACTAAAAGTCAATACTCATGAAAATATTATTGAGCTATGATGATGAAGATTCTATAAGGGATAGACACTATGGCATACATTTATCAATGATGATTAATAAAAACATTAAGGACATTTAAAGAAGGACGGTAGCTTAGCACCGAGTGAACTACATTGAGAAGTGTCCATTCCCACATAGGGAAGGTAGGATCACTAATGTACTCATGAGATTTGAGACTACAATGCATGTAGAATAAAGAGTGTCCCAACTATATTTCCTAGTTATTGAACTATGTTTCCTCCATAGGAATACTAGCTAGTGGATCCACCTAGATGCTATGTTTATTTTGTCTTACTACCATGGCGAGTAGTCTGCCTTCCTTCGGTGTAGGGTTCCATGACACCGGATTACACATTAGCTCATGTCATCTATGTTGGTTAAGGCAAGCCCAATAGGTAAAATGAACTAAAGGAATGAACTCTGACTAGGATGACCAAAGGGGTTAGCTTAGTCTAGATAGGGGTACGGGACACTACCTAAATATTGCACTAGTTAGCCTTAAGGGAAGTCTTAGGAGTATGTTATTATATATGTTTATGCTTATAATTTTATGTGATGCTATGTGATGATTTTTTCAATTTATGAACATGTCTTTTGTCTCCATTTATAAATATATGATGACATGTACTCTTAATGATATGCTATGTGAATTTTGACATTGGTTATGGTTTTTGATGGGTTTACTTGATTGAGAAAGGTTATGGGGCTTTGCCTAGTCATTGCACTAGTTGACTTAATGAGTGTTCATGAGTAAATGCCTTGCGTTGGTTATGTTTTAATGAACACTTATTCTTGCTTTTTGATGTATAAGTGATGATGGTGTTGTCTGGATTATATCTTCTAGTATGTTGGTATGCATGATTGACTTGGATAGACACAGTATGATGAACATAATCTTGATTTGATGAATATGCATTAATGACTTGTATTGGTTCTTGAATGTGCATTAGGCTTTCCAAATATAAAATAGCATGATTTAGTGAAATGTCCCTTCCTAGAATGATTTTTATGATGTGTGTGCATATGGTCTCATACTTAGTACAATTGGTGTACTAACCCCATAATCTTCCTTTTCCACAACATTTAATGTTCCGTCTTTGAAGGGATTTTGATACGACTTTGAAGAAAGACTTGAAATTCCCATTCATCCAATTTAGGTAAGTCCTCACTTTCCGAGGGAAATGTCACTATAAAGGTTTTGATTTTGTTCTAGTTATAAGACTTCTAGTTATTTCCTTTTACTTATAGTACTAAAGATTGTATAGCCTAAATGTGGCTTTATTACAATGATGTATGGGATATGCCCAATTTATATACTCTTGTTTTAGATGGTTATGAGATGAGAGATTCGTTTATGACTATGTTAAGTATCTACTATATCTATGTGCAATAAAAGTAGAAGTCTAAGTAATCTTCTTCTACGAAGGGTCTATATATACTCGATATGAATATATAATGTGCATGCGAGTGGTCTATGTAAACCTCAAGATAGTTATTGAAAAGTTTTTAAATTTTTCAGTATTTTTAACCTATGAATGTAATGATGTAAGCTTAGTGGTTTGTCTTAGTCCTCGAAGAGGACGCCGACGCCGGTTACATCTAGGTGATGATCCCTGTATGTGACAAACCTTGTAACAGAGCATGAATTTAAATAAATTTAGAGACGATGTCTCACTTAACAACGTCTATGCAGGTTCTTATTCATAATTGTGAAGTGTGCCACACTTATGAATAGGAATCTATAAGATGCTTAGGAAATTCTAATTTTTATTGGAAATCCAAAATCCTTCTCGAGAGTCTTGACTCGATGTGCCGGTAGTATATAATCCTATTATTGTTATTATAGGGAATGAATACTCGAAGAATAGCTGCATGAACATTTGATGAAGAGATTGCTAATGCGGGAGCTCCTCCCCGAGGCAATGAAATCTCTCCACTTGAAGAAGTTGCTAATAATGACCAAGCTTCGGTCAATCCTCTTCCTTTGATGGATTATTAATTAAGGGTTGCTTTCTCCAAATGTCCCAAGCCATTACTACTTAAGCACAAGCCGTCACGATTCAAGATCAACACATGATGACCTAAGCTAATCGGGAGGTTGTACCCCGGGCAAACCAACATGTTTGCACCACGACCTTTCGTTTGAGGGATTTCACAATTACGAATCCCCTACTTTATATGGTGTAAAAGTTGAGGAATACAACCAAGATTTCATTAATGGAACCTACAAGATCCACTATGCAATGGGGTTAACTACTAGTGAGTAGGACTAGTTAGCCACTTACCAACTCGAAGATGTGGACCAAACTTGATACATCCAATGGAGAGAAAATAGGACATAAAAAGGTGGACGGTGACTTTGGAGATTATCAAGAAGGCTTTTCTTCATAGGTTCTTTCCTACGGATAAGAGGGAAGACAAAGTGGAGGAACTCATCAACCTTCATCAAGGAGGTATGAGTGTACTTGACTACTCCTTGAAACTCATTAAATTTTAGAAGTATTCTCCTTCTTATTACGATCATAGATATTAAATGAGCTGCTTTATGATGGGAGTGTAGGATTAATTGAAAGAAGAATGTCATTCGGCTATGCCACATGAAAATATGAACGTTTCGTTTCATGGTTCATGCTCAACAAGTGGAAAACAGACGGGCTAAGAGAAAGAGTAGAGATACCAAGAGGGAAAGGTATTTTGATGGTTTTTATTCCAAAGGTAGGCTTAATATCAAAGAGAAGCCTAGGTTTAAGAAGAGGTAGTCCAATCAAGTTCATAACAAATTCCCCAACGCTAAAGATGATAGGGTGTCCAACCCAAAATGTAATAATCCGAAAATAAACACCTAAACTAGAGTCTAAAATGAATTTCTAAAGGATTAGATAATTTTTATGAACTAAAATAATTTTTTAGAATTCATCAAGAAGTTTTAGAGCTAATACGTCAAATGATGTCCATGACGTCCGGAATCTGCCTAATTGAACTAGTTAACGTCGCTATGTTTGAGGATGGTTTTGGAGGGTCAAATGAAGTCTAAAGTTGTAAAAATACTTTGTCTAGGTAGAGTTTAGTATAGAGGGTATAAACGTCCAATAAGGATTCCCCAGCGACTAACCAAAGGGTCATTTAGGTAGATCCCAACATGGGTGGGCAGGCTTCGAAAGAAGTTTACGAAAGTCAAGAATCGATGGGGTTCTGCGGGGCGAGCATCCCACACGGACCTCACTGTCCTAAAATTTATATTTTGAAAATAAAATGCTTGTTATCCCCAAGATGCGGAGGCACTTCCTTGATTCGATAAAATCGTATTTTTGATATTTAGACTTCACAAAAAGACCAATTTAAGTGAGGGGTGTTTTGGGTAATTTAGGGAGTGATTATATGTGGAATAAGGGTCACTTTAAATTCATTTTTCACTCATCCATACCCAATTTTTAAAAAACAAAATCCAAAATCTCTCACCGCTCTCTACTTTTTCCCTTCCCAAATTCCTCCAGTGAATAAGGAACAAAGCTTGAAGAAGAAGGTCAATTTATCTAGGGTTTCAATTCAGTTTTGTTGATTAATCTTCATTAATGTATTTTTTCTTCACTCTTGGAATTCCTTTCCCTGAGAGGTCATCTCAAAGTTGATTTCAAATACTCAATTCCATGGGGTTTTCTAATTCTTTTGGGTTTTGTTCTAAACTTCAAATGGATTATAAATTGTGTTGTCCTATGACTAATAGAGTATAGATTGCTGGTTAATTGATGTTAATTGATGCAATTTAATGTTGATCATCATCCTTTCCCCAATTTCCCAAATCATGGATCTTGATCATGAGTTGATTGCAATTGAAGAATGATTTTATTATTTGACTAGATTTATATATTCTAATTCATGTATCAATTGACTAGGGTAATGTAGTGGTTAAATTGAATCTAAATATTGATGAATTTATGATGAACCCTAATTCCCCTAACCCTAGGTTATGAATTGATGTTTATTGGGATAGTGATGATATAATTGACCTAGTTCAATTGTTAATTACTATAGATTGATGTTAGTACACCATTATTGAATGTGAATGGTTGGTTAATTGTAAGTCTTCATGATCCTAAGCTTTACTTTAAGTATGATGGCTTGTGATTGGTGATGTAGTTTAATTTATGTATACCTTGTGAGTAGCCTACATATGTGTTGGTATGATGTTGAATGGAGATGTCTTGACTATGTGATATTGATATTTTGCTTAAGATAAAATTATATAAGTTTGGTGATGACTTGTCTATGTGACTTGTTATGAAATTATGATGATGATATACTAGTGTCATATGTGAGGGTTACCATGAAAGGATATTCTCATGCAATGCCTATTGAACTAAATGTATATGATTATACAAGGGATAGATCCTATGGCTTAAACTAAGTGATGATTGTTAAAGAAAGACATTGAAAAATTTGACTTGGCTTAGCAACAAGTGAACTTGACAATCGGAGGTGTTGACTTGCCATAGAGGAAGATTCACCCTATTTTTCCATATGAGGTGTTGACTGTCCTATGTGGGACACTCACACAATGGATTCCCATGAGATGATGCTCCGATGTATTAGTCTTGTAAAGGGTTGATACATATCTCCTAATTCTAGAACTATGTGGCAAAGATAGGAAGACTAGCTAGTGGACCCACCAAGAAAGCTATGTTTATGTTTGGTTCTACTTTGGCCTCTGAACCACGTACTATTAATGTTAGTTTTTACAACACCTGATTCAACACATAGCTCTTGTGGTCTATGTGGGTTAAGTCAAATGTTACTGAAATTAAAATCAAGTAATAATGTCAACTCTAGGTAGGCTGACTTGAGAGGTTGGCTTAGTCTAAATAGGTGTATAAGACTCTACCAAGGCATTGCACTAGTTGGATTTGAGGGAACTCCTACAATAAAATTCATATTATATAATGATCTTATAAAGTAAATGTTGTGCTTATGTTGACTTTACATGTTGATGATCCTATATGATGTTATTTTATTATGAACGTGCTATCGGTTTATATTGCTAGATTTGATGATGGTTATTATTGATGTAATGTTATGTTGGGTTAGGCTGTATTTGTGATCCTTTGTTTGTTTTACTTTATTGAGTAAAGTTATGGGGCTTTGCTTGGTCATTGCACTTGTAGGCTTAATGGTGGGTTAAGAGTAAGGGTCATGCCTATATTATAATGTTATGAACTCTTGTATATGTTGACTTGACAATAACTTATTGATGTTGGTCTTGTGTTGTACATGGTTTGAGTTATGGCTTATGTGAGTACTGGCTTATATGAGTTCTTGATTGTGCATAAGTATTTTCAAAGTACTTTATCATAGTTTTTAACAAATTTCCCATTTATCATGATTTCAACTGTTTTATATGCATATACTCATACTTTGTACAAGTGTGTTCTAACGCCATATTTATGTTTAATACAAATTTCAGGGCCGTTGAGCTTAATTGAAGGCCATTGATGACTATTTGGATATTCCCTAAGTGTTCAGTAGGTCCTCACTTCCGAGGACGATGCCACTATCTTTATATTTGATATTGTTTACTCTTAAAGATAATTTAGTTCGTTATCTTTCTTAGTTGACTTTGTATATGCATATATAAGGCCTTTATTGTAATGAATTATGGAATGAACCCAAGATGTTGTATTTGACTCAGATGGTTCAATATGAGGCGTATTTTAGACTTTTATGAATCTCTATTGATATATATACATATATATATATATACACACACACACACATACGTATAAGTAATAAATGTAGAAGACTATGTAATCTTCCTATATGAAGGGTCTATGTATACTGGATATGAATATATTATGTGTATGTAGAGGTCTATGTAAACCTCAATGTAGAAGTTAACGACAAGTTTTAAATTTTCTGCATTTTCAACCTATGAATGTAATGATTTAATCTAAGAGGCTAGTCTTAGTCCTCAAAAAAGACGACGACAACGGTTACGTCTAGGGGGTTCTCTTCGGATGTGATACAAAGTCTCAAAATGTATGAGGTGCTAGCTCACCGAACAAGATGCAACCTTGAGCAAAGTGTGGCTAGAAACATTATGGTGATTGCCTTGTTGGGATGCACAATTGCTTTGGGTGTGGCAAGAGTGTCCACAAGGTTATGGATTTCCAAAATGTTAAGCGGCAAGACAAAAGTAGCCGGCAAGCTATTGTTTCTAATGTTGATCCTTCGAAGAAAAATCGCTTTTATGCACTTCGCTCAAGGAGTGGAAAAGAGAGTTCTCCCAATGTGGTAACCGGTATGTTACAAGTCTTCTCTATTGTTGTATATGCTTTACTTGATCTGGGTGCTACACTATCTTTTGTTACTCCCTTTATAGCTATGAATATAGGTATTTTTCTCGATATTATAAATGAACATTTCATTGTAACTACCCAGTAGGTGAGTCGGTTGTTGCAAAGAGTATATATAGAAATTGTTCTATAATATTTCCCAATTGAGTTAATCATGTTGAATTAGTAGAACTTGATATAGTCGATTTTGATGTCATTTTGGGGATGGATTGGTTGTATGATTGTTTTGCTTTCATTGATTATAGAACTAGAATTTTCAAGTTCAAAATTCCAAATGAACCCATTTTAGAGTGGAAGACGGAAATTCTATTCTGAGAGGTCTTATCATCTCTTGTCTTAAGGATTGTAAAATGATCTTAAAAGGCTGTCTATATCATATAGTAAGAGTCAAAGATTTAGACTCCGAAATTCCTCCAATTGAGTTTGTCCCTGTAGTAAGGGGATTTCCGGAGGTCTTTCTAATGATCTTCCCGTAATCCCTCTCCAATGGGAAATTTATTTTGGTATTGACTTGCTACCGGATACAAATCCTATTCCATTTCCTCCTTATCGGATTGCTCCGGCTTGATTGAAAGAGTTGAAGGCTCAACTCAAGGATTTAATATACAAAGGCTTCATTCAATATAGTATTTCTCCATGCGGTGCTCCGATTTTGTTTGTGAAAAAGAAGGATGGGTCCCTTAGAATTTTCATCGATTATCGCCAACTCAATAAAGTCATTATTGAAAAGAAGTATCCTCTCCTTCGGATTGATGACTTGTTTTATGAACTCCAAGGGGCAAGCTACTTTTCTAAGATAGAGTTTGAGATCGGGAGATCCCCAACATAGGGTTAGCGGTGAGAATATACCAAAGATGACATTTTAGACTACATATGTCACTATAAGTTCTTATTAATGTTTTTTGGTCTCACTAATGCACCGACAGTATTTATGGATCTCATGAATAGGGTGTTTTGATTTTATAGACATCTTCGTATATTCAGACAATGAGGGTGAACACATTGACCATTTCAGGGTGGTGTTACAAGTCCTTAAGAAGAACCAATTATTTACCAACTATGGAAAATGTGAGTTTTGGTTGAGGTCGGTGGCGTTTCTTTGTCATATCATCTCTAGTGAGTGAGTTGAGGTTGATCCAAGAAAACTAAGGCAGTGAAAAATTCTCCTAGTTTCTTGGGTCTAGCGGGTTGTTAGAGGAGGTTTATGGATGATTTTGCATCCATTGCATCTACCTTAACTAGTTTTACCCAAAAGATTAAGAAATTTAAGTTGTAGGAAGCATGTGAGAAAATCTTCCAAATCTTGAATAATAGGCTTACTTTCACTATGGTGTTGACTTTACCGAAGGGTACCAATGGTTTCGTTGTTTATTGTGATGCATCCCGAGTGGGTTTAGGGTGTGTGCATATGCAACATTTGAAAGAAATTGATTAAGCTTCTAGACAACTTAGAGTGCATGAGAAGAACTATCCAAGTCATGATCTTGAGTTAGCAGCCGTGGTATTTGCCTTGAAAATATTGAGACATTACTTGTATGGTGTCTATGTTGATGTGTATAACGACAAGAATACTCTTTAAATGTTTACTCAAAAGGAGTTAAATCTCAAACAAAGAAGGTGGTTTGAATTGTTGAAAGATTACGACATGAGTATTCTCAACCACCCCGGCAAAGGCAATGTTGTTGCGGATACTTTAAGTCCTATGACCATGGGTAGTGTGTCTCGTGTAAAAGAAGCAAAGAAAGACCTAGTGACAAAATTTCATAGGTTGGCTAGATTGGGTTTTAGATTGGAAGATTCTCCAAATGGTGGTTTTATTGTCCATCATAATTTTTGGTGGTTGAGGTCATGTCTAACAACAGCTTGATCAACCATTGATGGATTTGAAGAAATTGTTTCTTGGTAAGCTTAAAGAGTAATTTTCCTTTGCGAGGGGGGGGGAGGATTGTGTGTTGAGGTATCAACAAAGGTTGTGTGTTCCTAATGTATTCGGTTTGAGGAACCTGATTCTTGGCGAAGCTCATAGGTCCTGTTAATTCATTCATCCGCATTCGACAATGATGTACCATGAACATAGGGAAGTGTTTTTATGGGAAGGCATGAAGAAGGACAGACCAAAATTTTTTGCAAACTATCCAATTTGACAACAAGTGAAAGCCGCACAACAAAAGTCGGGTGGTTTACTCCAAAGAGATAAAATTTCCTACTTTGAAGTCGAAAGACATCAATATGGACTTTGTGGTAGGTTTGCCTCGGACACAAAATCAATATGACTCCATATGGATGGTTGTGGATAGGTTCACCGAATCCGCTCATTTTATTCTCGTCATGTCTACTTACTCAGTGGAGGATTATGCAAAATCTTCATAGATGAGATTTTATGTCGCCATGGTATTCCGTTATCCATCTTACCGGATAGGGGGTGCACAATTTACATCTTTGTTTTGGAGGTCATTCCAAAAAGAGTTGGGTTTCAAGGTGAAGCTAAGCGTTGCTTTTCGTCCTCAAATGGATGGCCAAGTGGAGCGTACTATTCAAACCCTTGAGGATATGCTTAGAACTTTTTAAATTGATTTCAAGGGAAATTTTGATACACTTGCCTCTTGTTGAGTTTTCTTACAAAAATAGCTACTATTCATATACATCTATGGCTCATTATGAAGGATTCTTTTGTAGGAGATATAAATCTCCAATTGGATGTCTTGAAGTGGGTGAGTCTTCACTTTTGGGTCCCGATTTGATTTATAGGACTTTGGAGAAGGTTCATGTTATGAGGAATCTCCTGGAAACAGCCTTTAGATGACAAAAGTTGTATGCGGACCACAGGAGAAGAGAATTAGTGTTCTAAGAATGTGATAAAGTGTATCTAAAACTTTCACCTATTAAAGGGGTGGTGAGATTTGGCAAGAAAGGGAAGTTGAGTCCTCGTTATGCGAATCACTATGAAATATTGCAAAAGATTTGTAAGGTTCAATCTCAGTTGAGGTTTTCTAGGGAATTCACTTCGTTTCATCCAGTGTTCCATGTTTCCATGCTTAAGAAGTGTATCGGTGATCCCAAGTCCATTCTTCCTATTAAAGGTCTAGGTGATTAAGGGAACCTCTCCTCTGAGGTGGTTCCGTTTCAAATCCTTGATAGAGAAGTAAAGAATTTAAGGAACAAAAAGGTGGCTTACGTAAAGGTGTTATGGAAGAATCACCTAGTTGGCGGTACAACATGGGAGGTCGAGGACGAAATGAAGTCCCGTTACCCTCATCTTTTGATAAAATAATGTTAGTTATTCCTACAAATAATGACAATAATGACAAAAGTAGAAGTTGATTCGATTTTTGGTGAAGTTCTACAAAAATGTTCATGTTACAGTGATGTTATGCCTATAGACCTTAAAATTTTCAATTTTACTTGTTTTATCTTTTATTGTGCATGTTGATATATTGAGTAGTTATGAAATGATATTGAGCATGTTGATATATTGAGTAGTTATGAAATGATATTGAATAGTTATGAAATGAAATGATATGTTAGCACATGTTGTTATAAGAAGAAAATTCCCCATATTGTGATGATTGAGCTCTATGTGTAGAAATTGAAGTTTTGAATTGCTATGTGCAAATGTCATGATTGATCTCGTAACTCATGTTGTTATGTGTTGTTTGTTGGACTGCTAGATTTGAGTATATTCCGTCCTTTTAGGAATTTTAGTGTCGTTCAGGGATGAATGTTCCTAGGAGGGGGGATAATGTAACACTTGGAAGTTTAAGACATGTTCTAGAACCTAACATGAGTGTCTAAAGGTTCTGTAACTGTTTTTAAATTCAAATATAATGAATATAACTCATTTAGGAAGTTTAGGAATTAAAACGTCAAGGAATGTCCATGACGTCCGAAAACAAGTTCAAGAGGTGCTAGTGTGCCTTAGCCTATTTGACTATGTTTTATAAGTCGTAAAATGATTAATTTTTGTGGAAGGGAGTATAACACGTATTAGTGTTAGTATATAGTCGAAATGTCGGGTATGACTCCCAAAGGACCAACTAAGGGCCCTTGAGGAAGAACCTTACAATTTGGAAAAAAGCTGCCAAAAGGCAGTGTGCACAAACGAGTGCAAACAATGGATCGTGGACATATTGATGGGGCATCGAAGGAAACCATTGATGGTAACTTATGCAAATCCATGTGAGGCTTATTTTGGACAGTCTCAGACCAAAATGACGGACCAACATGATGGTTGGTCCTTGTAAGACCCCCAAAATGAGTTAGGGCGTCTAGAGCCTAATTTTTCCCTACAAGCTTTTAAACATGTTTAAAAAAGTGTTTAAAAGTATGCTTGGGTGTTTTGACGTCATTTGGAAATCAAACATCAAGGGACGACCAAGACGTTCGATGACTAGTCATTCAATCTATCCATGGGTTCTTTCGTTAAAATGTTTTTAAAGGCTTAATAATGATAGATTGATGATAATTTATTTGTTTTAACGTGAATTTCAATCTAATTGCATTGTGAACCCATGTCCCTTCTTAAACTTCATTTAGCCTTTGCATGTGCATTCTTATTATGGCTTGTTATTTGTTGAATTGTGATTCTATTACGTTGAATTGTGCATGTATAATGTTATTTAGGTATATTGATGATGAATGATCCATGTAGCTAAATATATGTAGATTTTAATAAGTCTAGCATAGATCTACATGTGTTAACTTTAACATTGCCTTTATAATGTATGAATGTGGAATTCAATTGTGTTAAATTGATTGTTAACTACTGACTATCATGTATATAGATTAGAAATTATATCAAATGGATCAAATTTAAATCAAGTCTTGAGGAATAGGTAGTATTGGTTCATGTTCTCCTATCTTCTTTAAATTTCTATTGTAGTTTTATGCATCTCGACTCCATGTTAATTGATTCATTATTTTTATAGGGTTAATTATACTTTAGGTCCTGCATATAATTTTATATTATAATGATCAATTATTTGTTGTTATCCAATGTGGAATGATTCTTGAAGACTTGATCTCTATTTCCTCTCTATAGTAATTCTATGATGCTCACTGTAATCTCGATTTCTTGGCAATTATAGTAGGATTTCGTTTAAGATATGGTATCGTTAACTACTGTCTTCTATGTGTATTGCTGAGTAATTTTGAGTATGAATAATTGATGATAAAAGTGAGAAATAATTGGTAAGAGATCAACTTCCCTTCACATTCTATAAATTGATGATTTAGTAGATTTAATGTGGCCTCAATCTTGTATGATTAATGTATGATTTCGATTATGTTAGTATTCCATTAGCTACTTTCCTATACTTGAATTTTTGATGAAAATGTATTAATGGTCAATGATGAGAAAAGGCTAAAAGATTGGTAAGAATGGATCTAATCTTCTACTTCTCTACTTCTCTACTTCTCTATAGTATTGTTGATGAAGTCTTGTATGGCAATGTGTGGTATAGTCAACTCAAGGTGGCGGTTTTTACTTTATTGACAATATATATATATATTATATATATATATATATATATATTATACACACACACACACACACACACACACATATATATATATATCTGTGTGTGTGTGTGTGCGTGTGTGTGTGTGTGTGTGTGGGTGAGTGTGTGTATGATAATGTCCTTGAAGGCTATTATACTATGAATGTGTGTTGGTGATGAATAACCCTATGTGAAGCCTATGCCTATTTTCCTATTCTAACTATGATGTAGGTTGTGTTTATAATGCCATGAGCATGTAAATGGTATGTAATGTTTATGTGTACTTTCTGCCTATGATGAGGTCCTATAATGCTCTATGTGATTTAAATTTAAAATAGGTGGATGAAGGCTAGAGCTTAATGTGAGAATGTTTTATCTCTTGAATAAAATCAGTCATATATTACGCTAACCATTCTATGATGGTGTGTGATGTATCATTCACTAGGATGACTTGGTAGGTGTACTAGTATGGTCAAGGGTATGGGACCTTGTTTATGTATTGCACATGTGTTCCTTGATAGGATAGTTCCTAGGTTGGTGTTCCAAGTACATGCATAGGATTTTATGAACATGATATGAATATGACTTACATGCTATGATGTTAAGTGTATAACATGATGAAATATGAATTTGCAGAGTGTCTTGGTCTGTTTATATGAAAGGATTGCTCATATAGTTATACCTATGGACTTGTGGGTTGATATATGAACATGTGTGACATTTATGTGTTATGTGAAAGATTTACTGACATAAAAGTACACACACACATGTACGAAGATCTAGCCAATAGAGGGTACTTGAAAGGTGTTCTTATGTGTACCCTAAAACTAGATAGGTGCTTGAATGTGCTATAAGTATATAAGGAGTCAACAACCTAAGACTATGTTTTATGAAGTAATGTAATAATTGATTTTCAATAAAGAGAACTTAGCTTAGCACCGAGTGAACTTGACAATGAGAGGTGTTGGCTTCCATTGGAGGAAGATTCACCATTGGGTTCTCATAGAGTGTTGACTTCCCTTAGAAGAATATCTATTTATGGTTCGACATGAGGTCGTAGCTTCCATTTGAGTAAGATTCACCCATGTTGTCTCATGAGATGATGCTCCAATGCTAATGAGTATGTAGAGGGTTATGTATATCTGTTAGTTCCATAAACTATTCTTGCCACATATGATCTACCAATTGAATTTCACCTAATATGCTAGCATATATGTTAATGGTCTATCTTTTCTATGTAAGAACACCTTTTATTGGTGTAAAGATCTACAACACCAAATTCCATTTTTAGCAACCATTGTCTTAGCACCGGTTAAGGCGATAGTTTTCCCAAAATAAAATGCACAATAGAAGTAAATGACTAAGACCTTAATAAGGATGATCTAGGGGAGGTTACTTAGGATAGTTGGAAGTAATGGACCTACCTAAACATTGCACAAGTGACTTATTACAGAGTTCGAGAAAGGTGATATAAGGTGTATGATTATGGTTATGTCTTTATATATGACATAGTAGTATATGTATACTTGTTAAGAAGATATGCATGCTATGAGTCTATATGATGTGGTCTCATTCTTACATACAATATGTTGGTCTTAATGACTATATGATGAAGGTTGTTGAAATAAATGAAGTTGTATTCACTTACTTGTTGATGTATGAATTGGATGATAAGGCTTGTGGTCTCATGATCGGTCTACTAAGAGTATGGGAGATCATGGGGTTACAGATGTACATTGCATTAGTAGATTTAGATTGGGATTATGAGCAAGGTTTCATAAAGTTCTATGTGAAGTAATATAAGTATATGTGCATAATGACAATGTTTTTACATCAAGAGTTCTTATGGTTTGATTAAAATGTATCGATGTTGTACTATACTTCTAAGATGGTAGGTGATGACTTATGTATGATGTATGATAAATTCCTTGTGTAACACTTTGAAAATCTATGATGTATTCTAGAGCATAATATAAGTGTCATAAAGTATAGACACTATTTTAAGGTTCATTTTAATGATTATAAGTCATTTAGAAAGGGTAGAAACAAAAATGTCCAAGAATATCCATGACGTACAACAATTAGTTTAAGGAGGTACTAGCGTGACTTAGCCTATTTGAATAGCTTTTAGGTGTCCGAAATTCATAAAGTATTGTGCAAGGGTGTCTAACATGTGTTTAAGTTGGTTTATCATAGAAATGTCCGGGTACAACCTTTTAACTTTAGGAGGACCGTTTCATTTTGGGCTCTAAGACTGCCTGGGAAGTGTGCATCAACAAAAGGAGTCGACGAGGAGTATGTTGATCGATGGGTCTTTGATGCCATCTGCCGACAAATATGTCAGAATCAGATTATAGACGCCAGACGAGACCGGTGTCGTTGACATCTCAGAGGTCGCAGAAAATCCTTCATACTTCATCGTTACTTCATCTAGGTTAATTTTAGCGGAAAATTTAAACTTTTTGTTTCTTAATATGTATGTAAGTCATTCTACTTAAACTCATATACATTCACCATAAACCATCTAACATTAAGATCATCAAATGAAAGAAATAGTGCATTGCTGCATTGAATGTATACTTGCAAAAATGGCACCAATACAATGTCTAAAATAAAAACGGGAAAGAAACGCTAGTGGAACATACTGTACTAGCTCAATCCTATAACTAAGCTAGAATAAAATGGGCAAGCGTCCTCGAAAGCATGAGGGCCTACAAAGTCCGGATGAATGCTCCACATCCGGATGGCCTCATCGTCGACCTATAATCAATCTCTAACGTCAACCTGTGCCTGCACCTAAAAATATAATTGTGTGGGGTTAGTAAAAACTTGTAATAAGTATGGGTATATGAAAGCACACCCCAAGTACATGCATGAGTAACAATTGCTCTTTTCTAACAATATGATTTATGGAAAGTCAGGTCAGTAGACTTGCCGAATCGGGATTAGGAAAATTAGTTGTCGTGCCAAATTTGGACTAGGGAAGTTAGTGGACTTGCCAAATTTTATTAGGAAAGTCAATGCATGAGAGTAACATCTATCTTAATATATATCATATTGCACACAACAGATAACGTCTTACACGTAGCACATAACATATTGCATATAGCACATAACATCTTTGATATCATTCGTGCATACGCCATGAGACTTAGTAATCATGAACTTGACATCAAGACTTTAAAAAAATAAGGGCTCAACCTATGGGACCTCAACTAGGGAGCCTTCTTTTGCAAACATAGAGTCTTCTTCATTCATTAATACGTACATCACTTCATACATTCATAAGCTAGTGTACCCACCAGCTATACCTAGGATGTATTTTGAGACTTTCATCGGGTTTGTTGTGAAATGATCAAGAATGACCTAGTCTCATTACTTAAGTCTAGATCACCTCTTGATTATCCTATTCTAAAACCTTTGGTATCATTCTTTTCAATATTTGCATCATTTGAGGATGGCCTCATTCATTCATTTGGAATAGATCATGTTAGCATCATGAAATGCATTGTCAGCCCCACATAGAAAAGAGGTGGAATCACCGGCCAAATTGACCCAAAATGTTCTAGCGTATATAGGGGATTGAACCCTGCTAGATCCCTATATTGTCAATATAGGTTCAAAGACTAGGAGATTTAAGAATACCCATACCCGGCATGATGGACAGTCTCATCTCATGAGAGTTACGTGAACCTCCGCCCTTTCCGAAGGAAGGCATCACCGCTCATAGATAGCCTATCGGTGCTGAGTCTAAATTTCCATTACATTCAACTCATACATAATGAAAGCTTGCTTATATTATGAGAACATCATAGCTCATTAGATGATTTCTCATCTCATCATCAGTATTAAGTATGCATCAACTTTAATACTTTCGTTAGATTGTTCATAGAGACTGGTCTCTTTATTAACTTTACACTCTCATAGGTCAGTACGTTTTGGGAACATTTATTTAGGCTAATTTGAGATTGCTCTTATCTTTCACATTACCCTTTTATCATATTATCACCTCATTCATTAACTTTAGAATATTTGCTTTTCATAATTATTAACCCCTTTACGTAAATATTCATTTCATTGTATGCCAATCCACTTGGCCATTTAGTGTGTTTCACTCTTACTCTAGGGTTTCCTCATTTCATTACATACAACTTAGGTTCACTTTCTTTAAACGTATGCTAGACTTATGGGTCTACAAATACAAGCCATGAGGCTTTATTCGTAGTTCGTTAAAGTGATTCATATCTTCCTAAGATTATGTAGTATAGGTCGGAAAAAGAGCTGGAGATGAGCGCTAGCCAATGGTTAACACTTCAGAAAGCACCTTAGCAATTACAAGTAATGCCCCTATCAACCTCAGTCTTGTTTTTTCTAGCTTCGAATAGGATTTTGAATCAATGAAGGCAAGCTCTAACATAGAGGAAAAGGAATTCTTCCAGTAGCTGCGGAGGGAATGATGCCCAAAGAAAGGAATAAACTGCCTTGGAGCCTTCCTGAACGGTGCCATCTACTTCATTACTCCTACAGGAAAGGTGGAATAAATTCACTCTCTCTTTTCTGGGGGGAGAAGAGCAGTCAAAGAATGAACCAAACCAAATGATTGTTCTACAATGGCTATTCCTCACAATTGCTCTTTGATAATCGTAAGCGCTCTTCTCCGCCTCATCTTGAGAACTCCTTTCTACATTGCAAAATATATCACCGAAAGTAAAGGTGTTAGGGGAGCCTAGCCATTTCACTCTACCTGAGTAATAAAGTGGAAACCCCCCTCACGATCGACCTATGCATCTTGTAAGTGTGCCAAGATCTTAATTTTGATCTATGTAGACAACATTATTTTTGAAGATTTATTCACGTATGACTTATGTATTAATACGGAATTTGGGCAAGGGAACCCGATTTCGAATCCCTTTGACAACACTTACATTTTTATTTATTTTGGTTTGTTCCACACGGCTTGGGGACATAAGATCGAGCCCCAACGCCTTCATTTTATTTTTCCTTAATTTATCTCTTCATTTTTCGTTCATTGGGACAGAGAGGATGTAGTATCGAACCCCCACAACCTTATTTCCTTTCTTTTCTTTTATTTAATGCCTCTCCTTCTTGTCCAAGAGGGTTTGGGTTCGAAGCCCCACATCCCACTTAAATTTTCCTCCTTATATTACCTTCATTCTTCCTAGAGGTCGTGGGTTCGAACCCACACCTCAACCTCTTATTTTTCTTTTAACTTTTCCTTAAATCTGACTTAGAGGTGGTGGGTTCAAATCTTACTCCTCTCATTTCTTATTTTTTTTATACTTCATTTTCGGTCGAGGTCATTGGTTCGAATCCCCCTTGCCACATTCTTTTTAACTCACATTATTTCTATTAATTTTAACATGGTGTGGTCACGGTATTGATCCTCAATGGCCTCACTTATTTTAATTTATTATGCATAACATAGTAAACAACTTAGCTTGACCAAAACTCATCAACATATAGCTGGAAATTATGTACGTTTTTCAGCATCCTTTTCATCAACATTAGACGTTAGTTCTTAGGTTATTCATGGATCATGTACTACCTACTTGGGTGCATTTTCATGGATTCATTTAGCTAATAGTTTCCACTCAAATCAGCAACATTATACTTCATATGAACATCACAATTTATACAAGTTTGTGCACCTGAAATACAACCATAAAACAAGTCATTTTCATGCTTCAATCGGTGTTCAAAGTCTGGGCTACACAATGCACACACATAAACACATATTTTCGGAAAACATAGGTTATCATACCTACGATTGCAAACACACATTAATGAACATATTCATCACGATAACACGTTACATGCCTGATAACTACCAGCAGACATACCGACCTACAACAATCGATAGGAGCTAGTGACAGGAACATGCAACGGGGAACAACTCTAGCTTTCGGAATAGAATTATCTGAGTCCTAACGGTCTCTTAGGAAAGGGACCAAGGGTAAGAAAACCCATACCTTATTTTAACGTTCAAACCTTGAACATGCTGCCCAAAGACGTCCCCCAACTCACGTCCAAACCCGAGCTTCAACACCAAACTTCGATGGAAAAACCTCCCTTTGCCTAACATTTTTGGTTATGTTTTGATTATATTTTTAACGTGAATGTTCTTCAAGTGTGAAGAACTTTTAGTTGCTGGTCAGTTCTTGTATTTTGGCAGTGAGAACGTGAAAAGAAATAAATATTTTGACGTGAGAGAGAGGGAGAGAGTTAAACATGGAAGGTTGTTTAGGCTTAGGTAAAGACTTAGTCAAACTAGGACTCTTTCAAACCATTAAAAAAATCTGTTTTTTCCTTTTTCTTAAATCAGCTTATAATTATTAATTAATTAAATTAATTTACCAATTTAATTAAAACAATTTAAATCATTGCTTTCTCCTAGGTTCGAACCCATGTAGAGCAAGACTTCACTCAAAGGTCAATTTTCGACCCTCTCTCAAAAAAATACCCCTCCACCTTATTAATTAAATAAATAATTACATATTTAGAGTAATTACGATACTACACTTATCGTGGAAAAATACTATTTTACCCCTAGACCCTCCAAACTTAAGATTTACCCTTTTTAAATATGTTAAAGACTCATTCGGGTAAATCTTCATATTTGGGAGCCCTACATTGCTATACCCAAACTTTCCTAGCTCAACTAACTCCGCAAGTTAGTTGGCTTGGCTGTCACAAGGGTTCAGAGGTCTGATTCTATGCGCATCAATCCGTGTAAACCCAGTCTAATCGTAGGCACTCTAGACACATTAAGCATTACTTTTCATATCCATTTTGATGGTTGTTACATTATCCCCCCCTTACGAACATTCGGAACCGAATGACACTACTGACTATCTAGCGTAAAGCTAGTCAGATCATAACATAGTTACTATACACAATCAAGCAATAACAACAAAGAATCGAGAGATAAGGAAACTTAGACTGAAGAGTAGGAAGTCTAATCTCAAGAGATGAAAAGATGAGGGTAGAGAGATCTCATATCATCCTCGCCTCCCACGTAGCACCTTCTACAAGATGATTCCTCCACAATACCTTCACTATGCCAATCTCCTTGTTCCTTAGCCGCTTGACCTGTCTGTCTAAAATCTCAATAGGTACCTCCTCATAGGACAAGTCTTCATCGACCCACAAACCTTCAACAGGTAGAATCGATGTTGGATCACCTAAGCACTTCTTTAACATAGAAAAATAAAAAAGTGGATGAACTAGCTCCGCAGGCAATACCAACTCATAGGCCACCTTACCCACACACTGTAGGATCTCATATGGCCCAACATACCTCGGACTCATCTTCCCTTTCCTTCCAAACCACGTCACCCCCTTCGAAGCTGATATCTTAAAATAGACCTTGTCACCAACATCAAACTCTAATTGTCGTTTTCTCTTGTCTGCATAAGACTTCTACCAACTGTAAGAAGTATCCAACCTATCCCTAATAACTTTGAACTTCTCAAAGGCCTCATGAATGATCTCTTGACCAAAAATGGGTGACTCTCCAATCTCGAACAACCCAACTTGATATCTACACCTTCTACGATACAGCACGTCAAACGGTGCCATCCCAATGCTGGACTGATAGTTATTACTATACGAGAACTCTTTCAAGGGCAGATGGTTGTCCCAGCAACCCCTGAAGTCAATCACACACGCCCTCAACATATCCTCCAATGTTTGAATGGTGCACTCTGCCTGTCCATTAGTCCGAAGATGAAAGGCAGTACACTGTTTTACCTGCGTGCCTTTGTTCTTCTGAAAGTATTTCCAGAAACATGAAGTGAACGGAGCTTCTCTATGTGATATGATAGACAAAGGAATCCCATGCCATATCAAAATCTCATAAATGTAGAGTCTCGCATAATCCTCGGCTCTTTAAGTAGACTTCACAGAGAGAAAGTGGGAAGACATAGTCATTATGTCCACAATAACCCAAATGGAGTCATGTTGTCTCTTAGTCTTTGGAAGGCCAACCACAAAGTCCATATTAATGGCCTCCTATTTCCAAGTCGGAACGTTAATAATTTGAGTAAGACTTCAAGGCTTAAGATGTTCTACCTTAACGTATTGATGATGAGGACACTTGTCCACGTATTATGCAATGTCCTTCTTCATGCCATCCCACCAATAGATCAACTTAATATCATGATACATCTTAGTGGTACTTGGATGTAGTTGAATGGATCCATGGGACTCTGCAATGATGCTGGTCTGCAAATCATCCATATCTGGTACACACAGCCTGTCCTGGTACCTAAGTATATCATCATCTTCCAAAGAAAAAGACTCACTCGTCTTAACCAACATTGAGTTCTTCAGCTCCATCAACACAAGATCAAGATGCTTACCCTCCTTGACTTCAACTACTAATGATTATTCAATATTAGGATGAAGTTAAAATACCCTAACTAGTAGAGTCAACTAACCGCACACCAGGTCTGGCAAGTCTGTATATATATTTCACGAACTCCTTCTCATCTTCAACGTTGGGTGTACTTCTCATGCTCATCCTACCCAAAGCATTAGATACAACATTAGCCTTACCCTGATTGTAGTGGACATTCATGTCATAGTCCTTCAACAGCTCCAACCTCCTCCGCTGACGTAGATTTAACTCCCTCTGTGTGAACACGTACTAGAAACTTTTGTGGTGGGTGAACACATCCACAAGCACTCAATACAAGTAGTGCCTCCATAATTTTAGTGTAAACCACCACAGCTGCAACCTCCAGGTCATGAGTTGTATAATTCTTTTCATGATTTTTGAGCTATCTAGATGCATAAGCTATCACCTTACCACCCTGCAAAGAACACAATCAAACCCAGCCTTAAATACATCACAATAAACAGTTTAATTCTCAGCACACTTAGGCAAAGTAAGTATTGGGGCTGAAGTGAGTCTGTCCTTGAGCTCCTGGAAACTCTTTTCACAAGTCTCCGTCCACTCAAACTTGGCCTTCTTAGTCAAAGTTGTCAGTGAGGAATCAATGGAAGAAAAACCCTTCACGAGCCTGTGATAATAATCAGCCAATCCCAAGAAGCTACGAATATCTATGGGAGTAAGAGGTTTTGGCCAGTTCTTAACAGCCTAGTCTTCTTGGTTCTACCTCTACACCTTTGTCGGACACAACATGACCCAGGAAGGTCACTATCTAAGACAGAATTCACACTTGCTGAATTTGGCATACAGGTGATGTTGTCTAAGTACCGACAAGGTTAGTCTCAAATGTTTTTCATTTTATTCCTTGGTCTTAGAGAAGATGAGAATGTCATCAATAAATACTATGACGAAAGAGTCAAGGCATTCATGGAAGACCCTATTCATGAGATCCATAAATACAACAGGTGCATTCGTGAAACCATATTACATAACTAGGAACTCATAGTGGCCATAACGGGTACGACAGGCTGTCTTTTAAATATCTCCATCCCTATCCCTGAGCTATCGAACAAGTCATGTATCCTGGGAAGTGGATAATTATTCTTGATAGTGACTTTGTTGAGCTGTCGATAATAGATACACATTCTTAGGGTTCCATCTTTCTTTTTCACAAAAACAACACTGGAGCGCCCTAAGGGGATATCCACGGTTGAATGAAACCCTTATGAGTGAGAACTTTTAACTAAAACTTCAACTCTTTCAGTTTGACTGGAGTCATTCTGTAAGGAGTAATTGAAATTTTTTTAGTATCGGGTTCTGTTTCGATACCAAAGTCAATCTCTTGAGGGGGAGGAACTCTAGGCAAATCATCAAGAATCAGATCTGGGAACTCATTCACTACAGGAACTAAGTCTATAGAAGAAACGTCATGATCTAAATCACTAACACTCACAAGATGACATAATAACCCCTTGGACAACATTTTATTGGTCTTAAGTTTCGAAATCAAGAAATTAGGATGACTCGAATTGTACCCCTCCCAGAAAAGTTCTTCTTCATTAGGGAAATGAAATCTCACAACCCTACTATGAAAATCCAAACAAGCAAAAAAACTATTATGCCGGTCCATGCGAAGAATAACATCGAAATAATGCATTGGTAACTCAACCAAGTCTGCACACATAGTCTTACCATAAAATACTATTGGGTAATCCTTGTATACTCTATCAGTTCTTATATTTTCTCCTAAAGATGTATCTAACCACTATATGATCATGTAGAACTTCAGGAAATATCTCAAAAGTGAGAGAAAGTAAAGGAGTTACAAAGGAAAGCATAAACCCTTGATCAAGTAGAGCATCAACAAAAGTTGAGAATACATGCAGCATACTTGTGACCACATCAGTGGACTTTTCATGCTCCTCCCTACACTTTAGGGCGTAGAACATGTTCCACTTAGGAGGCTCGGCTGCTGCTGCACCTTGTGAATTAGGCCTAGATTGAGCATTACCTCCAGAAAGACCCCTGTTCTCTGGGCAGTCCTTATCAATGTGCCCGCTCTTACCGCAACCGAAATAGGCATTAGTGCCCTGTCTGCACTCTCAACTGTAAGCACGGCCACACTTAGCACAGTTCTTTGTGGGACGCTGCATATCACCTTCATTTCCCTTCTTGGTCTCACGTCTGCCTCCTCTAGGTGTTGTAATCCTCTTAAAGTTAGAGTTCCCTGAACTTTGTTTCCCCTTTTTGAATCTGGGTTGCTCATGGAAACGAAAATTGTTTATGTTGCCTCCATTGCTAGGACCTGCCTGATCATGAGTCTTAGGCCTCCAATCATCATGGATGCCCCTCTTCTTCCGGCTGTCTCCACCTGTTGTACATGCACCATCAACCTGGAGAGCACAATGTTATCGTGGAGCATCGCAGCCCGACACTCCTCCTCCAGATCTCCGGTGATTCTTGTGAGGAACGTACTCATCTCATCCCTCCTGTTAGATACAAGGAAAGTAGCATACGTGGATATTTTAACAAACTTCACGGAATACTCCCTGACAGTCATTGATCCCTGCTTAATATTGATAAACTCCTCAGCCTTGGCCTCCCTCATATCCCTGGGGAAGAATTCTCCATGAAGGTTGTCTTAAACATCTCATAAGTGACCGAAACTCTTTCCAACGCTCCGCTATCCTGCCACATCTTGCACCAATTTTGTTTAACATCCTTAAGCTAATAGGAAGCCCACATAGCTTTCCTTGTATCCATGGCCGCCATGGACACATAAAGATTATTTACCTCGTCCACAAACTCCTGGGGATCTTTTTAAGTCTTGGATCCTTTTAAAATAAGAGGATTCATCCTCGTGAAGTCTCGTATCCTATCATCCATGCTACGAACTAGTGGGTTCTCCCTCTGAACATTATATCGGTTGAGCTGGTAAGTCATGGCCTGGGCCTGCATAGTGATGGCCTGTGCCATCAGGGCCAGAGATGCCCGCACCTCTGCATCATCCAACCCAGCAGGGTTAACTGACATAGCTACACATTGAATTGGAGCCTTGGGTGGAACCTGATTGTCCCCTGCAGGAACCTGCTCCTCCTCTGCTCTGACTAATGGTTCTCCTAGTATTCATTATCTTAATACAACAAGGATTGATGTTAGACACACTCATAACATCAAGAAATAAAACATTAGGAAAAGTCAAGATAAGATCAAAAGAAGGGAATTTTCCTACGCATCATGTAGTCTCTAATTCAGGATTAAGGTGCACTTCACTACCATGACATAGAAACTACTCGATGTTGTTGATGTGAAATTATTATCCCCAAAATTTAACCTAACACTCTGATACAAACTTTCTCACGATCCGAGTCTAGACCCCAGACGAGACCGGCGTCGTTGACCTCTCAAAGGCCGCAGACAAGCCTATATACGTCATCGTTACTACATCTTACTTAATTTTATCGGAAAATTTAAACTTTTTGTTTGTTATAATTCATGTAAGTCATTCTACTTAGACTCATATACGTTCACCATCAACCATCTAACATTACGATCATGAAATGACAGAAATAGTTCAATGCTGCATTAAGTGTATACTTGCCAAAATGGCACCAATACAATGCCTTAAATAAAAACATGAAAACTAGTGGAACATACTCCACTAGCTCTATCCTATAAGTAAGCTAAAATAAAATGGGCAAGCTTCCTCGAATGCATGAGCGCCTACCAAGTCCGGATGAATGCTCCACGTCCGGATGGCTTCAGCGTCGACCTATAAGCTCTAACGTCCGCCTGTGCCTGCACCTAAAAATATCAAGTTGTATGGGGTTAGTACACAGTTGTACTAAGTATGGGTATATGCAAGAACACACCAAGGAAATACATGAGTAAGAATAGCTCTTTCCTAACAACATGATTTATGGAAATTTAAGTTTGTAGACTTGCAAAATTTGGATTAGGAAAGTTAGTGGACTTGCCAAATTTGGATTAGGAAAGTTAGTGGACTTGCCAAATTGGATTAGGAAAGTCATGCCATGAGAGTAATATGCATCATCATACATGTCATATTGCATACAACAAATAATGTCTTACACATAGTACATAACATATTGCATATTACACGTAACATCTTTCATATCATTCGTTCATACGCTGTGAGACTTTGGAATCATGGACATGACATCAAGACCTCCCAAAATAGATGGGTCAACATATGGGAACATTTACTTAGACTCATTTGAGATTGATCTCATCATTCACATTAGCCTCTTATCATATTGTAACCTCACTCATTAACTTTAGCACATTTTTTTTTCATAATTACTCAACCCTTCACGTGAATGTTCATTTAATCGTATGTCAATGCACTTGGCCATTTAGTGTGTTACTCACTCTTACTTTACCCTTCTAGGGTTTCATCATTTCGTTACATACATCTTAGCTTCACTTACTTTAAAGGTATGCTAGAATTATGGGTCTATACATAGAAGCCATGAGGCTTCATTCATTGTTCATTAAAGTGATTCATATCTTCCTAAGATTACGTGGTACAAGAACTATGCATCTTGTAAGTGTGCCAAGATATCAATTTCGATCTATGTAGGAAACATTATTTTTGAACACTTATTCATGTGTGACTTATGTCTCAATACGGAATTTGGGCAAGGGAACCCGATTTAAAATCCCTTGGACAACACTTAAATTTTTCTTTATTTTGGTTGATCCACACGGCTTGGGGACCTAAGATTGAGCCCCAACGCCTTCATTTTATTTTTCCTTAATTTTTTGTTCATTTGGACTCAAAGGATGTGGAATCGAACCCCCACAACCTCATTTCCTTTTATTTTCTTTTCTTTAATTCCTCTCCTTCTTGGCCGAGTGGGAGTAGGTGCGAACTCCCCAGCCCCACTTTAATTTTTCTCCTTAAATTCCATTCATTCTACCTAGAGGTCGTGGGTTCGATTCCCACATGCCTCAACCTTTTATTGTTCTTTTAACTTTTCATTAAGTATGACTAATAGGTGGTGGGTTCGAATCCCACTCCTCTCATTTCTTATATTTTTTATACTTCATTTTCGGTCAAGGTCACTGGTTCAAATCCCCCTTGCCACATTCTTTTTAACTTACATTATTTCGATGACTTTTAAAACGGTGAAGTCACGGGTTCGATCCTCAATGACCTCACTTGTATAAATTTATTATTCATAACATACTAAACAACTTAGCTTGACCGAAACTCATCAATATGTACCAGGAAATTATGTACGTTTTTCAGTATCCTTTTCATCAAGATTACATGTTAGTCCTTAGGGTAATTCATGGATAATGTAGTACATCCTTGGGTGCATTTTCATGGATTCATTTAGATAATAGTTTCCACTAAAATAAGCCACATTATACTTCATATGAACATCACGATTTATACAAATTTGTGCACGTGAAATACAATCATAAAACAAGTCATTTTCATGCTTCAATCTGTTTTTAAAGTCACTGCTACACATTGCACACACATAAACACATATTTTTGGAAAATGTAGGTTATCATTAGTACGATCCCAAACACACAATTATGAACATATTCATCACGAAAACACATTAAATTCCTAATATCTACCAGACAACATACCAACCAACAACCATCGATAGGAGCTAATGAAAGGTACATGCAACGGGGAACAATCCTAGTTTTTCGGAATAGATTTATCTCAGTCCTAAGGGTATCTTGGGAAAGGGAACAAGAGTAACAAAACCCATACCTTATTTTGACTTTAAAACCTTGAACTTGATTCCCAAATACCTCCTCCAACTCACGTGCAAATACGAGCTTCAACACCAAACTTTGACGGAAAAACCCTCTCTTTGCCTAACGTTTTAGGATATGTTTGGGTTATATTTTTATCCTGAATGTTCTTCAAGTTTGAAGAACTTTTATATTATGGTCTGTTCTTGTATTTTTTCATAGAGAACGTGAAAAGAAATAGAGATTTTTACGTGAGAGAGAGAGAGAGAGAGAGAGTCAAACGTGAAACGTTGTTTAGGCTTAGGTAAAGACTTAGTCAAACTAAGAATCTTTCAAACCATTAAAAAATCTGATTTTTCCTTATTCATAAATAAGATAATAATTATTAAATGATTAAATATATTAACCAATTTAATTAAACAATTTAAACTATTCCTTCCACCTAGGTTCGAACCCGGGTGGAGCAAGACTTGACTCAAACGCCAATTCAGCCCTCTTTTCAAAAATTCTCCTCCACCTTAATAATTAAAAAATTGATTACAAATTTAAGGTAATCACGATACTACCCTTATCCTGAAAAAATACCATTTTACCCCTACACCATCCAAACTTAAGATTTCCCCTTTTTTAATCCGGTAAAGACTCAGTCGGGTAAATCTTCATATTCGGGAGCGTTACATGGCTGGCCCAACCTTTCCTAGCTCAACTAACTCCCCAATCTAGTTGGCTTGCATGTCAAAAGGGTTTAGATGTCTGGTTCTATGCGCATTAATCCGTGTGAACCCGGTCTAATCGTAGGCATTCTAGACACATTAAGCACTACTTAGACTATATATTTTTAGAGTTGTTAAAAAATACTAAGCCATTTGGGCTAATGTTCTATTTAGACCACTTTCTGAACTTACCTACCAATGTGTAGAACGGGGGGTGGGGGTGGAGGAAAGGTTGTCAACTCACAGAGGGACCGTTGGTCGATGTCTCGTCTGTGAGAGTTGAGATTTTCTACACGTTTTATGTTAGTCCCATCTAATTAATTAAATGGTTAGTTAATTAGTTGGGGGATTAGTGAGGTATAAATAACTTATTTTAAATCCTATGTGAATTTCTAACTTAATTAAGACTAACTAAACCCTCCTAACTCACAAACCCAAACTCTCTCCCTTCTCTCTTCTTTCTCTCGCTAGTGAAGACCTCCATTGAAGACCAAGCTAGTGGAGGGTTTAAGGGATGCAAAGAGTCAAGTTTCACTGTCAATATATATCAATTAGTAAAGGATAAGATCTAATTCGCTTTTGAGAACTCTTTGCTCAAATTGTTCCATCAAATTGATTTCAGAAGTTGAGTTTTCCAAGTGGTTTTCATCCAATCTCGAAATTGATGTTATGAATTGATATTTTTATGATTTATTTTGGATATTATGAATTGATTAAAATTAATTCTAACCTAATTATGATATATATTTATGGTTTGGTCTAGTTTGTAAAAGATGACCTTTACCCCTTAACCGTAGGTTATGATCGTGATATGAATTATGTTATATTTTTTTAATTGACTTGGTTATTCGTTGAATTACTACTAGGTGATGTTTTTATAATAATCATGAATTAATTAGGATGATGTATAGTCCTTTCATTCTAGTTCTTGAGAACTTATCTATGTTATGAAGTATGTTGTAAGTTTCACCTAAATATCTTGTCTTAAGCTATGATCTAGCCTTGTTATTGACACATCCGGGCATACACCTTAGATGTGACCGACGTCGTATTCATCTTTAAGGACTACGACTAGCCTCTTAGCTTACATCATTAAATTCACAGGTCAAAAATACGGAAAAATTAAATATTTTCATTACTTCTACTTGGAGGTTTACATAGACCTCTACATACACATAGTATATATATATATATATATCTAGTAAACATAGAACCTTTGTATATGAAGATTATTTAGTCTTCTACTTTTATTGCACATAGATCTATAAAAGATAAAATAGTCTCAAAATAGTTGTCTCATCTCATAACCATCTACTAAGAGTATATCCAATTGGGCATAGTGCATACACCAATGAAACAAGACACATATAGGTCATACAAATATTTAGTACTTAAATGAAATGAAAGAAACATAAGAGTGTTAATACTAGAAGAACTGCGTAGCTTGAAATTGGCATTGCCCTCTTAAAGTTAGAACCTACCTAACTTAGATGATCAAGAATTCTTTGTCTACTTCAAAGTCGTCACCAAAAGAACTTCAACAATCGAGTCCTAAAATGTTGGGGAAAAGGAAGAAATGGGGTTATTACACCACTTGTACTAAGTATGAGACCATTTGCTCACATACTTTGAAAACATGTTAAGAAAAGGGACATTTCCTTAACATATTAATAACCTCTATGCACATTTAACAAGACCATACAATCCAATAAGATATGTTCATTATGTAATAAACATGCACATCAAAAGACCAAAAACGTCAAACTAGTCATGACAACATCCATTTTATATAATTAAATACATAGTATACTACCCTATATTCAAATCATAATTGCAACAAGCATGAATAAGAGTACATTTAAAAAAAACCAAAGCAAGACAATTACCCATGAAACCTATCAAGTCAACAAGTGCAATGTCTGAGTCAAAACCCCATAACCTTACTCAATCAACACACCCAACAAGAATCATGACTAACATCCTACTTCACATAGCATAGCATTTAAAAGTACATATCATCTTACTTTAACAATGTAGAGCAACATATATTCATAAGTGAAATCAATCATCATATAGGATCAAAAATGTGAAAGATCATCATATACATATCATATATCATCATAATTGTATTCATGTATATGCACATCCTCCTAGGACTCCTCTCAAGGATAAGTAGTGCAATGTTTAGGGAGTGTTCCATACCCCTACCTAGAATAAGATAGACACCTTAGGTTATTATAGTTAGAGTTCATTCCTTTAGTTCATTTTACTTTTTTGGGGAACATATTTCCCTAACCGACATAGACCACATTAGCTAACGTGGAATCCGCTGTCATAGAACCCTACACCTAAAGAAGTCAGACAACTTGCTATGGTGGTACCAAAATATGAACATTGTAACTACATGGATTCATTAGCTAGTTTTTCTATGGGAGAAATATAGTTCAAGAACTGGGAGACATAGTTTGGACCCTCTTTATGCTACATGCATTGTAGTTTGCAATATCAAGAGTACATTAGTGAACATACCTTCCCTATGTGGGATGTGACACTCCTCACTCTAGGTCACTCGGTGCTAAGCTAGAGTCCCGTTTGAAATGTCTTTAATGTCTTTATTAGTCATCATATCTTATTATAGCTAATAGGGTATAACACTTGTATAAACATCATAATCATCATAGATCAATATAAATTGAATAAGTAATGTCATTTCATTACAATTCATATGGGTGAGCTTAGATTATTAACTTCTTAATATCATGATAACACACATTGGTAAATCAATCACAATCCTTATAACATGTACATCTTCATACAACACCTCAAAATCATAGTAAAGACATTTCAAATAAACATCATACCTATCTGTAAATCCTAATACAAGGCATACTCCAACACAACATCATGACTTAATAACAATTAAACATAGAATAAAGTAATGTATAGGGATCATAAGACTTACCAAGCCTCCTTCATAATTCAAACATCAAGGTCTTACCATATACCATTAAGTGAATCACAATTAAAGTATAAAATCGTCATAATTCAATGACCAAAATAATTACAAGGCTAAAATAATAACTACATCATAATGCAACAAATAACCAAGTAAATTGAACAAATATAACCTTATTCATATCAAGATCATAAGCTAGAGTTAAGGGTTAAAGGTAATCTTCTATAAGATAGACCAGACCATCAAGATATATCATAATTAGGTTAGAATACATGTTAATATATTCATAATATCCAAAATAAATCTTTAACAAATCAATTCATAACACCAATTTCGGCTTTGGATGAATCCCACTTGAAAACTATACTTTTGAAATCAATTTGATGGAAACCTTTGAGGAAAGAGGTACCAAAGGTGATCTCATACCTTTTAATCCCTTAAACCATCCCCTAGCTTGGTCTCCAATGGAGTTCTTCACTAGAGAGAGAAAGAAGAGAGAAGGAAGAGAGTTTGGGTTTATGAGTTTTGATTAGTCTAATTGGGTTGGTGTCTTTATATGGGGTGTAAGTTAACTTAATTAGGCTTACGTAATCCCCTAACTAATGACATAACACCTTAATTAATTAATTGGAACTAATTAAAAATATGCAGAAAATTGCCCCCCTCATAGACGACACCATGATCGACAGATCGTGGGTCAATCGACGGCCAACCCCCCCTTCCGTGCTGCACATCCGTAATAAGTTCAGAGATTGTGCAAAAAAAGGCCATAAATGATTTGGATATGTTTTGGTCGACGTATGGCATCGATTCCCCGTCTACCAACCTATGGCCCGTCGAATCCCTTTCGTGGGTGCACACTACCCAGGAAGTGTTTGACTCCAACGTGTAAAATTCCTCCTCAAGGGCCCTTGGTTGGTCCTTGGGTAATCGTACATAGAAGTTTCGACCATGAATGAACTTAAACACATGTTAGACACCCTTCCACTAAATGTCATAAATTTCCGACTCCTAAAAATTTTTCAAATAGGTTAAAGTATGACCTTAATCTAATTTTCGACATCATGGATTTTTTTGAACGTTTTGGTTTCTAGACATCCTAAATGACTTTAGTAATTAAAGTGGACCTTCATATATATTGTTTATACCTTAACACAATTATGTTAGGCCCTAGAACACCTCTTGGATTTTCGAAGTGTTACATTATAGCCCCCTTAGGAACATTCATCCATTAATGACACTAAAAATCTTTTGAAGAAAGGAATAGACTCAAGACTAGAAGCCCAACCAACAACAATACATTAGACCGTCAATCACATCACTTACATAAGGCAGTTCAAAAATTTCAATTTCCACACATAAGGCTCAATCATTGCATTATGGGAAATATCCTTCATACAACAACAAGAGCTACACATAGAATTTATGATTTAATTATGCCAAAGTTCAAATTTCCAATATTATATATATCAATAAAGACTCACTATTTTTAAATGCACAACATTACTTATAAAAAGAAAAATTGCAAAATTTCAAGTCCTAATGCAAATTTTTTTGCTGTAATTCAGTATAACGACATAAAAAATGCACCTTTTGCGAAACTTCACCAAAACTCAAAGAAACTTTCTAGTAATTTTTTTCATTATTAGGAAGAACTCTTAACCTTAATTATCAAATTGATGAGGGTAATGGGACTTCATGTCGGCCTCAACCTCCAATTTTCCACCCTCAACTAGGTGATTCTTCCATAACACATTTACAGAAGCCACCTCTTTGTTCGTCAATTTCTGTACTTGCCTATCAAGGATTTGAATCGGGACTTCCTCATAAGAGAGATTATAATTCACACCAAGAACCTCAATAGGAAGAATAGACTCGTAATTACAGATACACTTCTTAAGCAGAGAAACATGGAAAATCGGATGAACCGAAGCCAATTCATTAGGAAGCTTCAATTTATAGGTAACTTTGTTCAACCTTTGCAAGATTTCATAGGGACCAACATGAAGAAAACTCAATTTCCTTTTCTTGCAAAATCTAACCACCCCTTTCATAGGGTAAATTTTAAAATACACCTTATTACCTTCTTCCATCTCCAAATCCCTTATCCTATGATCGGCTTAAAAATTTTGCCGACTATAGGCTATTTGCAACCAGTTCCTTATGATATGAGCTTTCTCCAAAGCCTTATAAAAATCAAGTTGGGACCAGGAAGCAAAGGCTCACCTTCTTCAAACAATCCAATAGGATACGTATACCTACTTCCATACAAGTCTTCATAAGGATCCATGGATATAAACGAATGAAAACTATTATTGTAAGCAAACTCCACCAAAGGCAAATCTTGTCCCAATTTCCCTTGAATTCAATAATAGAAGACCTAAGCATATATTCAAGGGTTTGAATTGTACTCTCCTCTTGACCATCCATTAGGGGATGAAAAGCGCTACTTAACTTTATATTAGTACCAATCCCTTCTTAGAATGACCTCGAAAACCTATATGTGAATTCTTCACCCCGATCCGATATGATTGATAACCGAATACCATGGCGACACACAATCTCATCATTGAAGTTTCTTTCATTATCTTCCGCCGAATAAGTAGACTTTAAAGGAATAAAATGAGCAGACTTGGTAAGCATATCCACAACCACCCATATAGAGTCATATTGCCTTTGAATCCGAGGCAAACTTACCACAAAATGCATATTGATGTCTTCAAACTTCTATGTAGAAACTTGGATTTCTTGGAGTAAGCCACCGACTATTGATGTTCGACTTTCACTTTTTGGAAATTTGGACACTTAGCAGAAAACTCCGCTATGTCTTTTTTCAAACCTTCCAACAAAAATACTTCCCCAAGGTCATGTTATATTTTTGTCGAACCCGGATGAATGGTGTAACGGGACCCATGGGCTTCATCAAGGATACGGTTCCTCAACCCATCGACATTAGGAACACACAATCTTTCTTGGTACCTCAAGACACTATCCCCCAAAGGAGAATGACTCATTAAGTTTACCAAGAACTGATTATTTCAACTCCATCAATGGTTTATCAAGGTGTTGCTTGGACTTGACCTTAACCACCGAAGATGACTCGGATTTATGAATGACCATAAAACCACCATTCGAAGAATCTTCAAACCTCACTCCCAATCTATCTAGCCTATGAACATCTCTCTCTAGGTGTTTCTTGGATTCATCTATGTGAGACACAATACCCATGGTCATACGACTTAGAGCATCCGCAACTACATTGGGCTTGCCAGGGTGATACAGAACACTCATGTCGTGATTTTTCAATAATTCTAACCATATTCTTTGTCATAGATTCAACTCGTTTTAAGTAAACAACATATTAGATATTCTTAAGGTCGGTATACTCATCAAAAACGACACCACACAAGTGATGCCTCCATATTTTCAAGGAAAATACCACGACTGCTAATTCAAGATCATAAGTGAGATAGTTTCACTCATGCACCTTATGTTTTGCTAGAAGCATAGGCTATTAACTTTCCATGTTGCATTACCATACACCCTAAACCCACTCGGAATGTATCACAATACACAACATACCCCTTTGTACCCTCCGGTAAAGTAATAACCGGAGCCGAAGTGAGCCTATCTTTCAAGATTTGGAATATATTCTCACATGCCTCCGACCACTCAAATTTCTTACTCTTTTGGGTCAATGTAGTCAAAGGAGATTCAATGACTGCAAAACCATCCACAAACCTCCGTTAATAACCTGTTAGATCGAAGAAACTCATAATGTCTTTTGGAGTCAATGGTCTAGGCCAATTTTTCACCGCCTCTGTTTTCCTTGAATAAACCTCAACTCCCTCACTAGAGATGATATGACCACGAAATGCCACGTATATCAACAAAAATTCACATTTTTTATACTTGGCAAATAATTGATTCTCCTCAAGCACTTGTAACACAAACCTCAAATGGCTAATGTGATCACCCTCATTTTTTGAATATATAAGATGTCGTCCATGAAAACAATGAAAAAAGAATCTATGTAACTTTGAAACACCCTATTCATGAGATCCATAAACACTGTCGAGGCATTTATTAAGCCGAAGGACATTACTAAGAACTCATGGTTACCATATCTAGTCGGAAATGTCATCATTGGTATATCCTCACCGCTCACCCTAAGTTTGTGATACCCTAATCTCAAGTAAATCTTAGAAAAGTAGCTTGCCCGTAGGAGTTGATCAAAAAAGTCATCAATCCGAGGGAGAGGATACTTTTTCTTAATAGTGACTATATTGAGTTTGCGGTAATCAATGTACATCCAAGGGACACAGCCTTCCTTTTCACAAAAAAAACGGAGAACCCCATAGATAAATAGTAGGTCTAATGAAGCCTTTTTCACATCTCTTGTTTCAATTCGGCCAAATCCATCCGATAAGGAGGAATTGAAATGGTATTTTTATACGGTAACAAGTCGATACAAAAATCAATTTCCCATTCGGGAGGAATACTGAGAAGATCATTAGGAACGACCATCGGAAATTCCCTTACTACGGGGACCGCCTCAATGGGTGGAATTTCGTTGTCTTAATCCGGATTCTAATGGTATAAACAACCTTTTGATATCATTTTGCATGCTTTCAAACAAGAGATGATACAACCTCTAGGTATAGAATTTCTCCCCTTCCACTCTTAAAAGGGATCATTTTGAAAGTTAAAATTCACCACCCTTGTTCTACAATATATAGTGGCAAACAAAACATGCAACCAATCCATACCCAAAATGACATAAAATCAAGTATATCAAGTTCTACTTGTTCAAAATACCAAAATCCTTTGGGCAACATTATAGGACAATTTCAATACACCCTTTTTCTCAACAACTGACTCACCCACCTTGATAGACACTATAAAAGTTTGATGCAAAATATCTGGAAAAAAGTCAAACTTTTTAGCTACCATAGGGGTTAAAAATGATAAAGTTCCACCGGGATCATATAAGGCATATACATCAATAGAGAAGACTATCAAAATACCACTCACCATTTCGGGAAAAGGTCTCTTTCTCACCCCTAGAGCGCAGAGCATAGAAGCGATTCTTCTTAGGATCCTCATTTGAACCACTAGCTTGAGCTTGACCACTAACTTTATCTTGACCCCTCATATTAGGGCAATCTCTAACCTTGTGCCCACATTTACCACAACCAAAACAACTATCAATCCCCTTAAGACTATAACCATAGTGCTTCTTGCCGTACATACCACAAGTTGGCTTCTTGGTTGGTGAACTAGTATCCCTTCCCTTAGACTTGTGTCTAGAAACCCTATCATCCCTAGCCTTAGGGTACTTGCAAGGAAATTGATTATAATACCTCTTCTTAGACGTAGGCTTGTCTTGTATCTTAAGTCTTCCCTTCGAAGTACCACAACCTAGAGATCTTGCCCTCTTGGCATCCCTACTCTTTCTCTTAGGCCTTGCCTCTTCTACATGTTGATAATGAGCCATAAGACGAGGAATGTTCATGTTGTTATGTAGCATAGCCGAATCACACTCGTATTGCAAATCATCCGATACCCGGTCCTAAATCACCTCTTTTAATCTCTAGGATCGGAAACAAAAGAAGGAGCATATTTTTCACAATTTGAGAATTTAAATGAATATTCAAGAACACTCATACCTCCTTGGCAAAGTTTGATGAACTATACCAGTTTACCTACCCTCTTCTCCCTTTGAAAGAAGCAATCAAGAAAAGCCTTCTTAAACACCTCCCAAGTCACCAGCCTACACCTTAACGACCTATTGTTCCTCCATTGGACATAACATGATAGAGCCACATCCTTGAGTTGATAAGTGGCTAACTCGATCTTCTAACTAGTAGACAACCGCATAGCATAAAAAATCTTGTATATTTTATCAATGAACTCTTGGGGGTCTTCTTCACCTTGGAACCGTAAAAAGTAGGAGGATTCATCCTAGGTAAATCCTTTAGATGAGAGGCCATAGTAGAAACTTTTTGGTGTGCTAGACGTACAACCTCCCGATTAGTTTGGGCAATCATGGCTTTGGCTTGAGTAGTGGAGGCTTGTGATTGGGTAGTAAAGACTTGGTCCATTTGGAAAAGAGTGGCCCTTATGTTCTAATTCATCAAAGAAGGAGGATTCACCGAGGCTTGGTCATCATTCATATCTTCCTCTAAAGGAGGAAATTTATCACCACATGGAGGAACTCCTTCATCGGCAATCTATTCTTCAAGTCTTTATGTCGTATAGCTTCAAGTATTCATTTCCTATAATTAGAGTAAGAGTATTAGATGTATAGGCACCCTGACTCAACACTCTAAAATCACAATATTGGACATCCAAGAATGTGAGAGTTTCCTAAGCATCATACAGATTACTATTCATAAATGTGATGCTTTTCATAATTATGAATACGAACCTACATAGACGTTGAGTGAGACACAAACTTAAGTATATTCAACCTCACGCTTTGGTACCAAGTTTGTCACATCCGAGAATACCCCCTATATGTAACTAGTGTCGTTGTCTTCATTGAGGACTAAGACTAGCCTCTCAGTTGACATCATTACACTCATAGGTCAAAAACGTGGAAAATTTAAAATTTATCATTACTTCTACTTGGAGGTTTACATAGACCTCGACACACACATAGTATATATATATATATATATATATATATATATATATCGAGTACACATAGACGCTTCATATAGGAAGATTACTTAGTATTCTACTTTTATGGCATATATATATATATATATATATATTGACGATAACATAGTCTCAAAATAGTTGTCTCATCTCATAACTATATGATAAGAGTATATAAAATTGGGCCTAGACATAAATCAATCCAACAAGACACAATATAGGTCATACAAATGTTTAATACTAAAATCAAATGAAAGAAACACAAGTTTCTTATTACTAGAACAACTTCATAGTTTGATGTTGGTGTTGCCCTTGAAAAGTTAGGACCTACACAACTTGGATGATCCAGAATTCCAAGTCTTCTTCAAAGTCGTCTCCAAAAGCCTTTAAACAACCAAACCTAAAATGTTGGGGGAAAGGAAGAAATGGGGTTAATAATTACAAGTATGACACCATTTGCCCACATATTTTGAAAGCATGCTAAGAAAAGGGACATTTCATAAAGTATTTGGTTTGCATTAAAAACCTTTATGAGCATTCTACAAGACCATACCGACCAATAAGACATGTTGATTAAGTCATAGGCATGTACATCACAAGACCAACAACATTAAACTATTCAAGTCAACATGCATATCTTATAATTGAATACATATTCAAGCACCCTATCATCAATTCATAATAGCAACAAAAATGAATAAGAGTACATTTCAATATAAAAAAACAAAGACATTTACCCATGAACCCCTAAAAAGTCAACAAGTGCAATGATTAAGCAAAACCCCATAACCTTCCTCAATCAAGTAACCCAACAAAAATCATGAGGAACATCCTACTTTAAATAACATAGAATTTAAGAGTTCATATAATCTTACTTTAGCAATGTAGACCAACACATATTCATAGGTCAAATTAATCATCATATAGTATTAAAAATGTGCAAGTTCATCATATACATAAAATATATCATCCCAAGCATATTTATATATAAGAACATCCTCCTAAGACTTACCTCAAGGCTAACTAGTGCAATGTTTAGGTAGAGTCTCATACCCCTACCTACAGTAGGTTCTAGAACACGTCTTGGATTTTCTTAGCTTAGGTTGGGGTATTGGACTCTGACTATGTCTTGCAGTAGTTTGCCTTGAGGGAAGCCTTAGGAGGTTTTTCTTATGCATAAATATGCTTATTATGGTATGTGATATGCATATGATGAACTTTCACATTGTTGATACTATATGATAATTAGTTTCACTTATTAATTTGTGTTGGTCTACATTGTTGAAGTATGATGATATGTACTCTTAAATGCTATGCTATGTGAAGTAGGATGTTGGTCATGCTTCTTGTTAGGTTACTTGATTGAGTAAGGTTATGGGTCTTTTCTTGGTCATTAAACTTGTTGACTTTATAAGTGTTCATGGGTAATAACATTGCTTTGAATGTGTTATAATGAGCTCTTATTCATTCTTGTTGCTATTATGTCTTTATAATAGGGTTACATGACTATGTATTTAATTATACTATATGCATATTGGCTTGACTATTTTTGATGTTATTGGTCTTATGATGTACATGGCTATGACTTACTGAATATATACTATTGGTTGGTATGGCCTTGTTGAATATGCATAAAGGTTTTTAATGAAAAATTCTCTCTTATTGAAATGTCCCTTTTGTTAGCATGATTTAAAAGTATGTGTGCATATGGTCTTATACTTAGTGAAAGTGGTGTAATGACCCCATTTATTTCTTTTCCCCAACATTTGAGGTTCCAATCTTTCCAAGGCTTTTGAAGATGACTTTTTAGAAGACTTGGAATTCTTGATCATCCAAGTCGTGTACATCTAGGAGGTACTCCCGGATGAGACACCTTATGTCCTTCAGGTGATACATTGCACCAAGCATCACTAGAGAGTTACATGGGAGTTTAATGAGTTAAAATAATAAGTTCACTGTAAAGAGGAAAAACATACTGTAAAGTGTGAATAACACACGGTAATGTGACCCCAAACGTGGTTTAAATTCGATGTGTGATTTCATATGATGTTTCGCTTTTGAATATGTCTATATGTAGTATGTGAATGATATAAATTCTATGTATAGAGGTTTTATGAAGGTTTATTCAAAAAGGCATGAAGTATAATTTCAAGAAAATGTCTCTTTCAAATGCTTGTTTTTGAATGGTTGCCGTCATTCTTGTTGTAACTCCATTTCTTCACTTTTTACACAAAGTGTATATTATAGATGGTTAAAGGATGTATTAAATGGTGAAGATCTTGATAGACGATTCCCAATCTCAAGGAAAGGAATTCTTATGTTCAAGGGTTCCTAAGTAATTTATTTATTGCAAAGTTATGTATAAGTATACTTATGCATTATGTTATAAGGGTCGTGACCCTAAACTACTCTTATGATGATGAGTCTGGGATGGCAAAAAAAGACTAGAGTCTTTCACTATGTATGATGGTATTATATATATATATATATATATATATATATATATATATATATATG
>NC_028638.1:13645473-13701592 GCF_001406875.1 Solanum pennellii | reverse complement strand
AAAAAAAAAAAAAATATATATATATATATATATATATATATATGAGTAATGTTCTAGAATATGATGTGCTAAGAATGTTTTAAATTTTCCGGTAGATTTACCTATTACAATGTGATGAATGATAACTATGGGATTGTATAGCACCTACCAGAGGTCAAGAACTCCATGTTACTTCTAGGGGGTGCTCCTCTCATGTGACAATCCTTGGGCCGTCGTTTGACATACGGGCCATCTATTGAGGTCTCGTCCGTAAACCTGTTTTGCTCAACGTTTTTAAGGTAAGTTAAGTTAATTATTTAGGTGGTTATTTAAATATATAGGGTTTAAGGGATGTATAATTGATTTTTTTAATGATTTATATAAATACCCTAACCTACTTAAACTAACCTAAACCTCATAATTTCCAAAACCAAATTACTCGTCCTTCTATCTTCCTTCTCCCTCCCAAAGAAACCCCATCGAAGACAAAGCTACATGTGGGTTCTAGGTATTAAAAGGATAAATTTTCTCCATAAAAATTCATCAATTAGTAAGGTATGGTATTCCTTTCACCTTTCGGACTTCTTTCCCCAAAGGGCTTCATCATATTTATTTCAAAAGTATTAAATTCAAGTGGATTTTCATCCAATACGAAATTGATCGTATGAATTGCTTTATTTATGATATATTTTTGATATTATGAGTAAATTAACATGTATTATAATTCAATTATGTTACTTCTTGATGTATTGGTCACAATTGTAGAAGTTCACCTAGTCCGGTTAACCCTAAGTTTTGATCTTAAATTGAATTTTATAGCATTGAATCAATTGGTTTGGTTAGTGTGTAAATTACTAACCTATGTTTTTATCATGTTAATTATGCATAGATTGTTATATATTGTAATCCAATTATTCTAGTTCTTGAGTAATTGACCTAGGTTGTGAAGTAGATTATGAACTTTATCTAAGTCTCAAATTATAGTCTATGAACTAGTGATGAATTGTTGTATAGTGATTCAATTGGTATTGTTATTATGTGGGTTACTATTGTGTGGTTATATTATACCATGGTTGGGTTGAATTGAAGGGTTGATGGTATGACCTTTATATTGGCATTGTGAAGGAGGTTGAGTAAGTATTATGATCTCTATTCTTTTCTTCAATTATGATTACATATGATGAAGTGATGATGTTGTATTGAAGTATACGTTATATTCTGATTGACAAGGTTTTTATGATGTTTAATTTAAATGTCTTCAACTATAGATTGTGAGTTATTTACTACGATGTAAATGTATAAGGATGGTGATAACTTACCAATGTGCCTTATTATGATTTGACTATGTTAATGTGCTAATATCACTTGTATGAATTGTAATGAAAGGAAAATACTCATGCATTTATTATTGAGATATAATGATTATGATTATACAAGGAATAAACCCTATGACCTACATTAAACTATGATGAATAGTAAAGGCATTTTAGACATTTCAAAAGGGTATCTAGCTTGGCACCGAATGAACTATAGTGAGGAGAGTCCCTTCCCACATAGGGAAGATAGGATCAGTAATGTGCTCATGAGATTGGAAACTACAATGCATCTACAATAAAGAGGGTACAAACTATATCGCCTAGTTCTTGAACCATGCTACCCCTATAGGAATACTAGAAAGTGCGTCTTTCTACATGGTATGCTCATGTGTTTGTACTACCTTGGAAAGTAGTCTGCCTTCCTTCGGTGTAGGGTTCCATGATATCGGATTCCTCTCATGTTCTTTATGTCGGTTAAGGAAAGCTGTTCCCAAAAGGTAAAATGAACTAAAGGAATGAATTTTAACTAGGATTACATAAGGAGTTAGATTATATTAGGTAGGGGTATGGGACTCTACCTAAACATTGCACTAGTTAGCCTTGTGGTAAGTCTTAGGAGGATGTTTTTATATATGTATATGATTATAATAGTACATGATATGCATGTGTGCTATGTGATGATTGATTTAATTTATGAACATGTGTTTTGTCTCCATTGATAATGTATGATTATAGGTACTCTTAATGATATTCTATGTGAAGTTGGACATTGGTTATGGTTCTTATTGGGTTTACTTGATTGAGTAAGGTTATGGGGATTCACATAGTCATTGCACTAGTAGACTTAATGAGGGTTCATGAGTAATTTTAGTTCTTTGGTTATGATGTAATAAACTCTTATTCATGCTTATTGATGTTATAACAGATGGTAGATTTGTCTTGATTATATATTTGTGTGCGGGATTGACTTTGCTAGACTTAGTATGATGAACATGGTCTTGGCTTGATGAGTATTCATTAATGACTTGTATTTTGTCTTTAATGTTCATAAGGCTTTACAATTGTAAAATAACATGCTTTAATAAAATGTCCCTTCCTAGCATGAATTTTATGATGTGTGTGCATACGGTCTCATACTTAGTACAAGTGGTCTACTAAACCCATTTTCTTTCTTTTAACCAACATTTTAGGTTGTTGTCATTGAAGGGATTTTGAAACGTCTTTGAAGGAAGACCTTGAATTCTCATTCATACAAGTTGGGTAGGTCCTCACTTTCCGAGGGCAATGACACTATCAAGATTTTGATAATGTTCTAGTTATAAGACTTATAGTTCTTTATTTTTCATTTGATTACTAAAGATTTGATAGCCTATATGTGGCTTTACTACATAGATGTATGGGATATTCCTAATTGATATACTCATGTTTTAGATGGTTATGAGATAATAAATCCATTTAAGACTATGTTAAGTATCTTGTATATCTATTTCCAATTAAAGTAGAAGATTAAGTAATCTTCATATACGAAGGGTCTATGTATACTCGATATTAATATATTATGTGTATGCGAAAGGTCTATGTAATTCTCAAGATAGAAATAGATTTTTTTTAAATATTTCAGCTTTTATAACCTTTGAATGTAATTATGTAAGCTAAAAGTCTAGTCTTAGTCATCGACGAGGACGACTGACGACGGTTATGTGTAGGTGGTGCTCCCTGGATGTGACACTCGTGGTCGGTATACACATAAACATTGACACCATACAAATAATGTCTCCATATTTTTAAGGCAAATGCCACGGCCACTAACTAAAAATCATGAGTTCGACAATTCTTCCCATGCACCTTAAGTTGTCCATAAGCATACGCTATTTGTAACATCCTAGAATATATATTTGTCTAGTAATGAGGCTATTATGTTTTAAGAATTGGTTTTTAGTGTAAATAGGTATCCCAATGCTCAATAGAAATATTGGGCATAGTAGAAAATATTGGCTTAAAGGGTGTTAGATAAATTTCTAGGTATTAATGAGCTTGTTTAAGAAATGCACCTGGAATAAAGACCCTAAGTTAGAAATATATGTTTCATAGTATTTGCATAATAGATATGAGGCATCCATGTGTCAAGACTAGGCACCATAGCAGATGACCAATTAAAATGGGCAAGTAGATTAAGAAGTGCCCAAGGACATAGTGATGATCGTTGGGACAATAAGTAAACGTTCCAAATGAACCATCAAGAATAGTCAGTTAGGAAAGTACAAGCAACACATGTGCAAGAACATGTTGAGCACATGTGCAAGCACAGGTGGAGCACATGTGAATAAATATCCAAGGGAGGGGACCACCCTAACATAATTCGGTTAGGGCAGTTAGGGGGCATGCATGCACAAGGCTCCAACCATGTGAGGCCTAACTCTCTAACCAAATCTAGACTCTAACTGACTGACCTAACTATATAACTAACCTAGTACCAACAAAAATAAACAATCTAGTGCACCCGACAACCTAACACTTAGGTGGGTGACATTAACCTACGAACTAGTTCAAGAAATATCCTAGTACCTAACCTAGGATGGTCCAAAATGGTTAATTATGGTCCCAATTATTTAGGGGTATTTTATTAAGATACCTAGGTACCTTAATTAATAAATTAAGGATTTAATTAATAAAATAAAAATTCTTAAACAAGGACGAAATTCTTAGGAAAAAAATTTCGGATTTGACTAATTAATGCTTTACTTTTTTTTAGTCAATATAGGAGGGGTGTTTTTGTAATTGAATAATTAATTTATTTAATTTACTTAATTATCATGAGTTTAATGAGGCAAGATCAGTTCCTAAGACATAGAATCATGTTCAAACACTAGAAAATTTCACGACGCAAAACAGTAAGCAAATGAACGAAAAATAGAAAAATTTCTCTTGATTCTCTTAGGAGTTTTCAAGGTTTTCTTCAAGGTTTCGTGTAGGGTGATCTTCATATATTCAATTATCCTGGAATTCTTTCTCCAAGAGACCTTTCAAACATTTTGAATTAATGAATTGCGAAACTCGGGTTATTCCCAATGATATTATCGAAAGTCCACCTCCCTAGTTATTCTTGTTTTCGATTGTATATGTATATAGATGTAATCTTGCTCATGTTGTTGGTATGTTCTTCCAACTGATTATTAAGTGTAGGTTCTTAATTTATTAATGACTAATGAGGCCTATATACTTGATTCATATGACTAGGTTATTAGTTATGTGAAGTAATGGATGATGTAATGCTTAGTTTTGTTTCGAAAATATGAAGTTTGATTAATAGTCGACTATGCAGTTTAGTTACTGTTAAATGTTAAAGTGTCAACTTGTTCATTTTGAGGAAATCACTACAGTATTTTCATGAAACTAATTGATTTGGTTTGTGATAACATAATGAATATGGTTTAAGTAAAGTTTGGTTTATGCCAATAAAATTGGCTAACAATACATTGTCAAAAAAGTTTAATGGAATTGGATTACAATGTTGTTTAAAAGATCTGATGGAAAAAACTTACTAATGTATGCCAAATTAAGCCAACCACTGTAACTTTGAATTATTAACCAAGAGTATGCCAATCATTGGGAAAAGTGCAAACATACTCTTCCCAAATTTACTATAAACAGAGTAACTATATGGAACAAAGTTCTTAATGTTTATAATGAATGGTATAAAGATACAAAAAGACATGAAATGACACAAGGTAACTAATAACATAATTAGAAGTCTTTTAATTATGAAAGGGACCAGAATAGGGTGTAAAAGGAAGTGAGACAAGTCTCACTTAATCCTAAGACAATTACGTCAAAGATACTCATATAAGATGGTGTTAATAATCGTGAGAAGAGTCTCATTAACACCAAGATGATAATTTAAGGTAAAATTCACATTTCATCAAGTAATGAAAGGGATGACCGGTTATCCAAAGAGTTAAATAATCCTCATTACTAAAAGCAAGCTTCCATAATGTTTGAGTTAACTCTAAAAGATGTAAGAACAAGAAGTTGAGAAAAGCACAGATAGACTAGCAATGAGCTTGTCCCAGCACATCTAAGTCTCATGAGATGAAGCTACCACAAAGGTGGATAATTAGTCTCTGTATATCTCCTTGTCTTTGAACTATTTTACCAGCATAAGAACTAGCAAGTGGAATCCAGCTAAGAGAGCTAGGTATGATGCGGTTTCACTTTGGCCAGTAAAACCACTCCTTTTTGGTGTAAGGAATACCCAACATTTCATGCTTAGCTCGCATGATTTATGTCGATTAAATGATCAATCAAAGTATTTGGTTCACTTTAACCGTTAACCACCTCTTTTCTGTGTGGGTAGAACACAGAACTTTGTTTCACTTTAGCCGGTGAACCACCCCATTTCGATGTTGAGTAGACAGTGGATTTCATGTTAGCACAAATGATCTAGATTAACTTTGATCGGTGAATCACCCCTTTTTGGTGTGGGGCTGACAATGGATTTCATGTTAGATCGCATGATCCTAATGATAAAGATTTTTAAAGAAAGTAAGAAAGAAATAAGAAGGAATCTAAACTCAAAGTAAGATAAGGAAACAAGAGTTTCAGAATATAAACCATTATAGTTTTATAAGAATGAAGTTTTCAGCAAATATTGGGCATAGCCAATAATGACTTCTTTTATTATGAAACTGATTAAAGCCAAATAAGATTGGCTAATAATGACTTATTATAATATGAACATTATCATAGCCAAATAATATTGGCTTATAATGATTTCTCATATTTTAGGTGAAGAATCACATAATATTCATAACCAATAAAGATTGGCTTAATAAGATTTCATGCCAAAATGTAGTTAAATCATTTCCTTAGTCATTCGAATTACTTACTTTATTCATTATAGGTATGGGAATACTATGAATCATTGCACTTGTAGTTAAAACAAAGGATCAAAGGATATTATTTAATTAAACAGCAACAAGAAGAAAAAGATTGAAAAATAAACTAAGTGTTGAAAAGGGAGCTCTCGGGTTAGGGAGGATCAAAATTCAGAATTTTCACTCGAGTTGTTCTAATATTATGATCATGTTTATAAGGTATTATGTTCATATAGAAAATTATTTGTGTGCTTTGAATGCATTAGAATATGTCATATTCATAGAAAAATTCACAAATGACGAATTAGGAAAGTCTAGTGATGTCGCTTTCCAGAAATGGAATGTTGTCATAGGAAGAGAATTCCTTGATTATGTATAGTCCTTATGTTTTTGTGTGCATAAACCCATACTTATTACAAGTGTTTACTAATCCTATACTATTATTATCTTCATAGATGCAGGTCAGAGAGAAAGTTGAAGACTCATAATAGCTGTTTGGATTAGCGATCTCCAGACATTGGTAGGTCCTCTTGAGTTCGAGGATGCTTCATTTATATTTCTAGCCTATAACTTTAGAAATAGCTAGTGGATGTTGTCCCTAGCATTTCATTTAAGATGTTTTATTAGAAGCTTTCTATTAAGGCCATTTTGGCAAACTAAAACATTATATATTGATCTTTTGATTTTAATTGATTCATCAAATGAAGAAGGGTTTTTTAATTTGAGTTTAGTAGAATGTTAATCTATGTAGAAAAAAATGAAGTTTATGTATACTTCATTATGTTTTAAAAGTTTTGAATTTTCTGCAAAAAAATAGATATATGAATTTTGATGAAAGATAAGAAGAGGCTTGTCTGCGACCTCTGACAGGTTAACGACGCTTATTGCATTCAGATTCCAGAATTCGGGTGTTACATACTTAGTATAAGGGAATAATGTTAAATTACCTAGGAACTAAAGATCAAAACAACCACATTACATAGTTTTTAACTTACGGTTGTGAAGCGCACCATGATCATGACTTAGAGACTAAGTGATGTTAGGAATCTTCCCTTCTTCTACTCTTTATCGTGCTGTGTAGAGTTGGAAAATTTTATGTCATATTTTCATCTAACTTCCTTCTTGTGTGTACATGTAGAAAAATGAACACAAGGAGAAATGCAGGCAGGAGGGTAGCTCCTTCTCAAGACCTAGCTGCTGGAGTGCAAGTGCCTATCAACCCAGCTGCTTTGACGAATGGAGAAGTAAGAGAAGAACTAGTTCAGTTGACACAAGCCATCACTACTCAAGCTCAGGTTATCACATCCAAGCCACTAGAGAGGGTGCTCCCAGGGAGAACCCACATGCTAGCACCATAGCTAGTAGATTGAGGGATTTCACCAGAATGAATCCTCTAATCTACTTTGGTTCCGAAAGCAATGAGAATCCCCAATAGTTCGTGGATGAATTCTACAAGATTCTTTCTTCCATAGGGGTAAATAAAAAGGAGAATGATTAGTTGGTTGCATATACACTCAAAGATGTGGCTCAGCTGTGGTACAAAATGTGGGCAGCTGTCTGACTACTCAAAGTAGTCCCCATCACTTGGGACATTCTGAAGACTGCATTCCAGGAGAGGTTCTTTCCAAGAGAGATGAGATAGGCTAAGTTTGAGGAGTTATCAACCAATGATAGGGAGGTATGTCAATCAAGGAGTATTTCATAATATTTGTTATGCCCTCAAAATATGCTTCTTCTTGGTTTCCAATAGAAGGGATGAGATGAGCAGGTTTGTGACTGGTGTGTCGGAGGATCTGGAGGAGGAATGTATGGCAGACATGTTGCATGATAACATGGACCTTGGTAGATTGATGGTTCATGTAAAGTAGGTGGAGGAGTGTCGTCAGAGAAAGAGAGGTGGAGAAGGCAAGAAGCCTAGAATTGAGATCACGCTAGATCTAGATCTGGTAGGAGTTTTTTAGGATTTAAGGACAGGCGAAGTTCAAGAAGGTGCACCGGCACTGAGGTAATCCTACTCCTTCTTAGAAAACTATTGCAAAGGAGGGCAATAATAAAAATGCCCAGCGTGATACAAAGTCGTGTGATAAGTGTGGTTGTTTGCATGGAGGTGAGTGCCTGGCAGGTACAAATATCTGCTATGGGTGTGTCAAGGGTGGGCATATGGTCAGGTACTGCCCACGGATGAGGATTCGGGCCTGGATAGATGCTAAGCCTCCTCCTAATCCTACTGCTGCAGCCGAAACTCCCAAGAGGAACAGATTCTATTCTTTGAAAGGTAGTGAAGGGAAATAAAAGTCAGCTAATGTGGTCACTGGTACGTTGCATGTATTCTCTTTTCCTCTGTATGCATTGTTAGATCCATGATCCACTTTGTTATTTGTTACTATTTTAGTAGCTAGTAAATTTTACTTGCTTCCTAAGATCTTACATGAGCCTTTTCTAGTTGGTACTCCCATTGGAGAGGACATTTTAGCTTAAATAGAATATAAAGAATGCCAAATTAATATTCTTGATAGAGTTACCTATGATGACCTAATAGAATTAGCCATGCTTTATTTGATATAATTTTGGATATGTATTGGCTCCATAAGTTTTATGCCACAATAGACTACCGAAATAGGGTAGTAAGGTTTAAGTTTCCAAATGAGTTAGAGACTGAATGGGAAGGGCATGGTTCAAATACAACAAGCAAAATAGTTTCCAATTTTAAAGCCACAGAAATGTTATCTAAGGGGTTAGGACCCGATGAGAACCTTTCTTACGAAGAGGTTTCCATTAAAATTTTAGATCGCCAAGTGAAACGGTCGAGGAACAAGGAGGTTGCCACCGTAAAGGTGTTATGGAGGAATCACCTTGTTGAAGGAACAACATGGGAGGCTGAGGTCGATATGAGATCCCTTTACCCTAACTTGTTTAGTTATTGAGGTTAGATATACTCTTCCTAAGTCTTGTTGTTGTTTAAGAAACTCTGAGTTCTTAGTGCATTAGTCGATTTGATGTTTTTATTCCATAATCGTGTGTCTTATACTTGCACTATATGAGTTAAAATGAGTTCATGTCTGCATTCATGTTGCTATTTCGTATAGCATACACATGATTTTGGTATTGCATGAGTTGTGATGTGAATTAAGTTAAGTGTGATTCATAAGGAAGTTCCTCAATCTCGAATATGAATCTTCAAATGAGCTTTGAGTAATATGCATCATCAAGAGTAAGTGTGAATCATAAATTCACAAAGAATAAAGTTTCAAGTATGTTAATGATTTTTCAAAATTACCCTCTTTGATTTAAAATGAATGTAGTGCCATTCGGGGATGAATGTTCCTAATGGGGGCGGGGGATAATTTCACATTCCAGAAAATATGCTTGTCTAGTGATGAGCCTATTAAGTATTAAGAATAGGTTTTGAGGTTAAATAGGCATCCCAATGCCCAATATTTAGAAATATTGGGCATAGTAGAAAATATTGGCTTAAAGGGTGTTAGGAAAATTTCTATGTATTAATGAGCTTGTTAAGAAATGTACCTGCAATAAAGACCATATGCTAGAAACATATGTTTCAAAGTATTTGCATAATATATATGAGGCATCCACATGTCAAGCCTAGGCACCATAGCTCATGACCAATTAGAATGGGCATGTAGATTAAGCAGTACCCAAGGACATAGTTAGGATCCTTGGGACAATAAGTAACTTTCCAAATTAACCATCAAGAATAGTTAGTTATGAAAGTACAAGAAACACATTCGCAAGAACATGTGAAGAAACGGCCAAGGGAGGAGACCACCGTAACCGAATTCGGTTAGGGTAGTTAGGGGGAAGGCGTGCACAAGGGTCCAAGCATGTGGGGCTTAACTCTCTAAAGAACTCTAGACTCTAACTAACTTACCTAAATATCTATATAACCTAGGGAAAAAAACCATCTAGCGCACCCGACAACCTAATACTTAATTGGATGACATTAACCTAGTAACTAAATCAAGAAATATCCTAGTACCTAACCTAGGATGGTCCAAAACGGTTAATTATTGTCCAAATGAATTAGGGGTATTTTAGTAATGACCCTAGGTCCCTTAATTAATTAAATTAAGGAATATTCCTAAACAAGGCCGAAATTCATAGGAAGAAAATTTCAGATTTGACTAATTAAATATCCTATTTTTATTCAATCATGGAGGAGCGTTTTAGTAATTAACTAATTAATTTATTTAATTTACTTAATTAGTATAAGTTGAATGAGTCAAGATCACTTCCTAAGACTGACTCACGTTCAAATACTAGAAAAATTCACGACGCAAAACAGTAAGCAAACGAACGAAAAACATAAAAGTTACTCTCGATTTTCTTAGGCGTTTTCAAGGTTTCGTGCAAGGTGATATTCATAGATAAAATTCTAAATAGAGTATGGGTTTTATCTCCTTGAATTCTTTCTCCAAGAGACCTTTCAAACATTTTGAATTCATGAATTTCAAAAATAGGGTTATTCCCCAATGATATTGTTCAACGTCCACCTCCCCAGTTATTCTTTTTTTCGATTCTTTAAGTATATAGATGTAATCTTGAACATGTTGTGGGTTTGTGGTGCTTAATTATCATTAAGTGTAGGTTCTTGATTTGTTAATGACTAATGAGGCCTACATACTTGATTCATATATTAGGTTATTAATTATATGAAGTAAAGAATGATGTAATGCTTTGTTTTGTTTTGAAAATATCAAGTTTAATTAAAAGTCGACTATGAAGTTTAGTTACTGTTAAATGTTAAAGTGTAAACTTGTTTATGTTGAGGAGATCAATACAGTACTTTCATGAAGCTAATTGATTTGGTTGGTGATAACATAATGAAAATGGTTTAAGTAAAGTTTGGTTATTGAACAATATATTGTTCAATAAGTTGAGTGGAATTGGCTTACAATGTTGTTTCTAAGATATGATGAAAAAAATGGCTAATGACTAATGTAAACCAAATTAATCATGACCAATGTAACTTTGAATTCATAACCATGGGTATGCAAATTATTGGGACAAGTCCAAACATACTTTTTCCAAATGAACTATAAATATAGTAACTATATGGTACAAAGTTATTAACGTTTATAATGAATGGTATAACGCTACCAAAAGACATAAAACGAGTTAAGGTGAGTAATAACATAATTAAAAGTCATTGAATTATGAAAGTTACTAGAGTGGTGTGTTAAAGGATGAGAGAAATGTCTCACTTACACCAAAGACAACTATGTTAAAGATACTTACATAAGATGGTGTTAATAATCGTGACACAAGTCTCATTAACACAAAGATGATAATGTAAGGTTAAAATGACTATGCAATGTAATGCATAAACGTACCTAGACTGCCTAGATTAGACAGGATACACGGATTGATGCGCGTAGAACTAGACCTCTGAACCCATTTACAAACCAAGCCAACCAACTTTGTGAGATAGTTGAGCTAGGTAAGGTTGGGTCCTGCCATGTAGGGCATCCGAATATTAAGATTCACCCGGATGAGTCTTAACCGACTTGAAAGGGGTAATATTAGGTTTGGAGGGTCTAGAGGTAAAATGGTTTTTTCAAGGCTAGGGATATTATTATAATTATCCTAAGTATTTAATTAATTAATTAATATAGTAGACAATTCGGGTAGGGTTTACCCGAATTGACCCATTTTCGCGAGATGAGCTCCACTCGAGTTCGATCCGTGGTGGAAGCAATATAAAGTTGAATTAATTGGTATATAATTTGCAGATTTACGTAAGGAAAAATCGGATTTTTTAATTCAAAAGAGTCCTTGTTTGACTAAGTCTTCAACTAAAACTCCTACTCCTAAACTTACTCTCACATCTCTACACCCTCTTCCTCACGGCTATCCACTCTTTTTCTCACGCTCATCATTAGTAAACAGAACAAAATAAAATTTCATCACTCTTGAATAACTTGTACGCAAAAACTTAAAAGAAAAAATAAACTAAAAATGAAAAGCAAAAACATTTTTCAAACGGTTTGGGCGTGATGTTTCGTTGGAGAAGCATTGTTTTGCGTGGTAGTTCGCAACACTTGAGATAAGGTTTGAAAGGTGTTAAAAGACAAAGAAGCGTATGTGTTTTCTTCCTCTTTGACCCTTTACCAAGAGACCCCTAAGATTCAATCGAATTCTAATCCGAAAACTAGGAATGTTCCCCTTTGCATATCTCTGTCACTAGCTCCATCGATTGTTGTAGGTTTGGCATGTTTGCTGGTAGAATTTAGGAATGTAATGTTTTTTCATGATGATCATATTCATATATGTGTGTTCATAATTATGTGATGATAAACATGTGAAATGTGCGTATGTGGCCATGTCTCTTGTTCTCGAATAGGATCATGAAAATCGTACGAATTGGAGTATGAAAATGGTTTGTCAAATCCTTTTTTTTTATGAAATTTATTGGAAAAATGCATGTTATAATGTACGAAATATCCATTGAATTATCATACTAGTCTAATGTAGAAAGTATTGAGAAAAATGGACTGGAAACGATGATCAAATTTCCAAAAATCTTGAAATTTTGTCTCAGCTAAGCATGGCTGAAATTTTAGTTTTTTTTTAATTTTTTTAAGGTGTGAGGTTATTAGGGATTGAATCCAAGACCTCACCATATGCAAGTTACTGAAAATTTTATCATAAAAGTGAGGTTAGGAGGAATCAAACTTGGGTCTTCGTTGGGTAAGAGAACTTAGAAAATAAGTTAAAAGAAATGAGGTACATGGGATTCGAACTCGTTTGTCCTTGGCCGAAATTAAGATCAGTCCATGCAAGAATTAAAATAAATAAAATAAGGTTTGTGGGGATCAAACCCACAACCTCTCGGATAGGTGAAAAAATTAGAAGAAAAGCTAATCAAATATGAAATGAGGTTGTTGGGGATCGATCCCACACTTTCGTTGTCTCAAACGAAAAAAGGAGAGAAAAGAAAAAAAAAAGGGAAGTGTAGGTGTTGGGGATCGACCTTGGCTCCCCCAATGCAAAAATTTTAAATCAAAATTAATACAAGACTAAGTGTTGCTCAAGGGATTTGAAATTGGGTTCCCTTGCCCAAATCCGTATTGATACATAAGTCTTACGTGAATAAGTATTTAATGAAGGCCGCCCATGGTGATCGAACTCGAGACTTTGACATACTTACAAGATGCATTAGTATTGTACCACAATACCTTGGGTAAGTATGAGTCACTTAGACGAATTATGAATGAAGCCTCACGGATTGTACGTATGGGTTCATAAGTCCAGCGTACGTTTAAAAGTAAGTGAACCTAAGATATATGAGACGAAAAAATGTGACTACAGGAGGGTTAAGTAAGAGTTTGAAACCTACTAAAAGGCCAAGTGCATGGGAATTTGTCGAAATGAACATTCACGCAAAGGGGTGAGCAATTTTGAAGAGCTACTATGTTGAAGTTAATGAATGTGGTGACAACATGATAATAGTCTAATATGAAAGACGAGATCAATCTCAAATGAGCCTGTAACAACCTGTTTAGTCGGTTTGAGCAGTAGAATTATTCTGATAAAAACTGATTGAGTGGACGGACCACGCGACAGACCGTCATGGGCACTACGGACCGTCGAGGGTTTTCGTTCCAAAACACTTTAACTCTGGGAATCGGGGTGCTGGAGTTACTTCTCTGAACTTCAGAACGGACCTGCAGGACGGACCGTCATGAGTACGACGGACCGTCATAGGGTCTTCGTTCCAAAACACTTCAAATTTTGGAGTCTGGGTACCGGAATCGACTCTCTGAACGTCACGACGGACTTGCAGCATGGACCGTCGTAGATACGATGGACCGTCACAAGCTGCGTAACCCCGACTTGGTCAGACTTCCGCTAAAAATTTTAAAGGGGCGTTTTGGACTTTTCATAATTATTATTATGAAATTAGTGGGGTAATTTTTATAATTGAGTTAGTTGGGGGTTAAGGAGAGAACTTTAAAATAAATAGTGGGTTACTTTTATCACCTTTTATAATTGATTATATGATAATTAGGGTAAAAAAAATCTGAAAAAGAAAAATAAAAAGAGGAGAACGAAGGAGAGAGCGTGGAAAAACGAAAAGGGTTCAAAGGCATTGGGGATAGCTTGCTTGATCTTGATTCTTCGGTGGAGGTAGGTTATGGTTTAATTCTATCTAATAGATAAACTCTAAATAGCGATTGATATGTATTGAACGATATTGTAAAGTCTCCTATGTACTTGTTATGTGGTTGCATGCTTTTCATTGTGTGGTTTGTGGTTGGTCTAAAATTATGAGATTGTTGAATTTCTAATCTTGAACCATCTCTATCGAAGTAATGCCTTGAATAAAGGAGGCTCGATGAAATATTACTAAATAATGAAAAAGTGGCGGTATTAATGATAATTAATGGAAATATTGGATCATAGTGTCACGTTCTGACATGGATTATTGGATCGGAGTGTCACATTCCGACATGGATTATTGGATCGGAGTGTCACGTTCCGACACAGTATTAGGGGATCGGCGTGTCACGTTCCGACACACTAACATTAAAGGCAAGAAATCTTGAATTAACTTAATACACTTGAAACTCAAAGAACCTAGTTCCCAAACGAGTATGGTGTAGAGGCATGAGTCCTCATAGGTGTGCTTGATGTTGTGATTGAGGGTGTAACTATTATGGTGTTGTTGTCTATGGTTCATGTGCTTGTTGTTGCCAACTGTTAAGTATTGTAGTTGGTTTTATGCTATTTTTTAATATATACTGGTTTCTATTTTGAGTTGGCCGATGATACCTACTCAGTACGTGTTCCTTGTACTGACCCCTACTTTTATTTTCTTCTTGTTGTTTTGTGGAGTGCAGCAAGTGCACCATTGACTTCGACTAGTCCTCAGCTCTAGCCAGTCTTCAGCACATCAGATTTCAGGGTGAGCTAATATTCCTAGCTCGGGCTGGATTCTCTTCTTCACGTCTTGATGTCTTTGAAGTTCGGACATGGACCATCTTTTTACTTATTTTAGCTTCCTAAATACTCTTAGACTTAGTAATTTGAGGATAGATGTTCTTGATGTGATGACTTCCAGATTTTGGGGATAATGAGTATTATACTTTAGAAGTTTATTTAATTTGATTACGTTAATAAGTTTTGGATCTTCCGCATTAGTTTTATTATTTAAAATTGATATACTGGTAAATGTTGGGTTTTAGATTTGTTGGTTCTCTCACCTAGAAGATAAGTGTGGGTGCCACTCGCGGCTCGTTTTGGGTCGTGACAGAGCCTTAGTAAATATTACCAAAAACCATTCTCACCAATGAGAGTGTAAGATTAATAAAGAGACCAGTCTCTAAGAACACTCTAATGAAAATATTGAGATTAATGAACACTTTATACTAATGATGAGATGAGAAATTATCTAATGAGCAATAATGCCTTCATGTTAGAAGCCAACTTATATAATGTGTGAGATGAATGTAATGGAACTTTATACGGAGCATTGATAAACTAGCAATGAGTCGCGATTCCTTCTTTCAAAAAGGTAGAGGTTTATGCAAATCTCATGAGATGAGACAGTCCGTTTAGGCGGGTGTGGGTCTCCTTATATATTCTAGTCTTTTAACCTATGCAGCCAACATAGGGTTCTAGAAAGATTCAATTCCCTATATATGCTAGCATGTTTTGGTTTAACTTGGGCAGGTGATTCCACCTTTTTGGTGTGGGGTGTACACTGTATTTCATGGAGCTCACATGATCTATGTCGGTTAAAGTTAAAGTTCCCAAATAAAGAATGAGGCAAACCTCAAATAATGCACAGATTCAAATGAATGATAACAAAGGTGTTTGGATAGGATAATCAAGAGGTGAACTAGGCTGAAATAATGACACTAGTTCATTCGTGGTCATTGCACAGTGAACCCGATGAAAGTCTTAAACAAAATCCTAGGTATATGAATGAATATAAATTAAGTACGTATGAGTAAATGAAGAAGACTCTGTGTTTGCTAAAGAAGGCTCCCAAGTTGAGGTCCCATATGTTTATCCCTCAAGTGGGAAGTCCTAATGTTAAGTCTGTGATTCCAAGGTCTCATGGTATAGAATGGATGATATATGATATACGTATGTGCTAAATGAAATATGTTATGTGTTGTGTGCTATATGGAATATGTTATGTGTTGTGTGCTATATTAAATATGTTATGTCCTGTGTGCGCAATGAATAGAATGATACTGCATGTTACTCTCATAGCATGACTTTCCTAATCTGATTTGGCAAGTCCAGTTAAATTGGCTTTCCATAACTCATATCGTTAGGAGTTAATCATGAATGTCCTTGATGTTCACTTGCATACATCTATACTTAGAACAAGTTTGTACAAATTCCATACAATTCTATACTTTTAGGTGCAGGTGTAGGTTGACGCTAGAGCTTACGAGACTATGTTGAAACTATCCGAACGTGAAGCATTCATCTGGAATTGGTAGGCCCTCAGGCTTTCAAGGATGCTAATCTTTTATATTCTAGCTTAGACGTAGGTATGAGCTAGTGGAGGATGTTCAACTCCCATTTCTTGCTTACTTATTTTCAGACGTCATATTGGTGCAATTTGGGAAACTTTAACTAATGCAGCTATGAAAATTTCCTTCATTTGCATATCTTATTATTAGATGGTTGGTGTGAAATGATGTTATATAATGCAATTCTTAATCAGAAGTCAATGTACACTTCAAAGCAAACACAATTTTTAAATTTTCTACAAAAATTAACCTATAAGATGTAATGAGGACATATGTAGGCTTGTCTGTGACCTCCAAGAGGTGAACGACGCCGGTTTCGGCTAAGATCTAGACCCCGGTCGTGAAAAATATGGTATCAGAGCATTAGGTTTAATTCTAAGGATAATAATGTTCACATCAACCACATGGGTAGTTTCTGAGTTATGGTAGTGAAGTGAACCACTACCATGAATTAGAGAATGCATGATGCATAGGAAATTTCCCTTCTTCGGATCTTATCGTGCGTTCCTTAATGTCTGATGTCTTTGTGTTATAAGCGTATCTAACATCAATTCTTAATTTTTTTTCAGAAAATGAACACAAGTTGGGAGGGTGGTAGGGAAGAGTAGGAGCAGCTGCTAGGGGCAACCAAGTTCCACCGCGGGCTGTAGCTGCAGAAGTGGCCATGCCAGTTAACAAAGCTAGGTTGAGTGATGCAGATGTGCGGACCGCTTTGGGAAAGATGACTCAAGCAATAATTTTGCATGCTCAGGCTATGACGACCCAGGCCAACAGACAAGAGGTTCAGCAGGAGAACCCACCAGCCCACAAATGGCGAACATGTTGCGAGATTTTATGAGGATGAATCCTTCAATCTTTACTGGATTTAAAATTGTAGATGGTCCTCAGGATTTCGTAGAGGAGGTCCAGAAGATTTTGGTGGCAATGGGGGACACGGAGATTGCGAAAGCTGAGATATCTTCGTACTAACTGAAGGATGTTGCACAGGCTTGTTGAAAGATGTGGAAGGATAGCAGGGCGTTGGGAGGAGGTCCGATCACATGGGAGATGTTTAAGACAACTTTTCTGGAGAGGTTCTTCCCCAGAGAGATGAGAGAGGATAAGGTTTAGGAGTTCATCATGCATAAGCAGGGCTCGATGATTGTCAGGGAGTATTCCCTGAAATTCGTAAAATTGTTCAGGTATGACACTTCCCTTGTGTCGAAAAGCAGGGACAAGATGAGTAGGTTCCTTACAGGAATCTCAGAGGACTTGGAGGAGAAGTGTCAGGCTGTGATGCTCTATGACAGCATTGACTTGTCCAGGCTGATGGTGCATGTCCAACAAGTTGAGGACAACATGAAGAAGAGGAGTTTTCGTGAGGTCAGGAGGCCTAACCCTTCTGACCATACATGTCCCAACAGTGGTGGTGTAAGAAGCACTTTCTGAGTTCGTGATCAGCCCAAATTTAAGAATGGTCATCAGAGTTCAGGGAACTCTAACTCTGAGAGGAGTGTCGCACCTAGAGGAAGAAAACCCGAAAGCAAGAAGGGCAATAGAGATGATGTGAAGCATTACCATAAAGAATGTGGCAAGTGTGGTCATATTCACAGGGGAGAGTGCAGACTAGGCAAAAATGGCTGCTTCAGTTGCGGGAAGAACGGACATATGGTCAAGGACTGTCCATAAAATAGAGTTCAAGTAGTGGCGATTCTCAATCTAGGCGAAATCTCCAGAATTTTGCTGCAGCCAAGACTCCTAAAAGGAACAGATTCTACGGCTTGAAGGGCAGGGAGGAGCCGCAGAAGTCTGTTGATTTGGTCACAGGTTGTCAACAAGTTTTCTCAACCTCTTTTTATGCTTTACTTGATCTTGGTCTACACTTTCTTTTGTGACTCTCTTGCTTGACCTTATTTTTGAAACACTACCTGAGGTTTTGCATTATCCTATCATAGTTAGTTCCCCTAAGAGAAAATGTAATAGCTTATAGAGTTCATAAAGACTGCCCAATTGTAGTATGTGGAAAGACTATGTGTGTAGACATTTTTGAGTTAACTATGACGGAGTTAGATATAATACATGGTATGGACTTTCTCCATAAATGTTATGCCTTAATGGATTACTGTAGTAGTGTTGCCAGAATTTGTTTCCCTAATGATGTACAGCTGGTCTGGGAGGGGTACAATTTGAGTCGTTCAAGTCACTTGATTTCGAATCTAAGGCATTATAAAAAGATGTCCAAGGGATTGTCATACCATCTTGTGAGTGTAAATAATCGACATCATGACATTCCTTCCATTGACTCTGTGCCTATAGTTAATGAGTTCCAAGATGTTCTCCCCGATGATTTACCTGGAGTCCCTCCCCCTCAAGAGATTGATTTTGGCATCGACCTAGATCCTGATACCAAACCGATTTCAATTCCTCCCTACAGAATGGCTTCAGCTAAACTCAATGATTTGAAGCTGCAGTTAAAAGATCTCACCGATAAGGGCTTCATCCAGCTGAGCTTATCTCCTTGGGGCATTCCAGTGTTATTTGTGAAAATAAAGATGGAACCCTTAGGATGTGTATCGATTATCGGCAGCTCAACAAAGTCACTATAAAGAACAAGTATCTACTTCCCAGAATAGATGACTTATTTGATCAGCTCCAAGGGTCTAGTTTCTTCTAGAAGATTTATCTTGGTTCCGGGTATCATCAGCTTAGTGTTAGGGATGAAGATATCCCAAAGACAACCTTTCATACCCGTTAAGGTCATATCATTTCCAAGTAATGTTATTTAGTCTCACTAATGCCCAGCTGCATTTATGGACCTCGTGAACCAAGTCTTTCATAAATACCTTGATCCTTTCGTCATAGTATTCAGTGATGAAATCAACATATAATCTAAGACAAATGAAGAGAATGAACAACATTTGATACTAACCTTGCAGGTACTTAAACAACATCAGTTGTATGCCAAATTCAGCAAGTGTGAATTCTGGCTTAGATCAGTGACCTTCTTGGATCATGTTGTGTCCGATCTGGGTGTGCAGGTGGATCCCAGGTTAACAGAGGCTGATAAGAACTAGACAAGAACTCATACTCCCCTAAATATCTGTAGCTTTCTGGGATTTGCCAGTTACTACTGTCGGTTCGTAGAGGTTTTTTCTTCCACTGTTGCCCCACTGACAGCTTTTACTAAGAAGAAAGTCATATTTGAATGTGAGGAGACTTGTGAGAAGAGTTTCCAGGAGCTTAAGGACAGACTCACTTCATCCCAGTGCTTAGTTGCCTAAATGTGGTGAGATTTACAGTATTTATTGTGATGCATCTAGAGTTTGTTTGAGTTGTATTTTTATGCTAGGTGGTAAGGTGATAGCCAATGCGTCCAGAAAACTGAAGGTTCATGAGAAGAATTATCCCACTCATGATTTGGAGTTAGCAGTTGTGGTATTTGCGTTGAAGCTATGGAGTCATTAGTTGTACGGGGTGCATGCGGATGTGTTCACAGACTACAAGAGTCTCCAGTATGTGTTCACACAGAGGGAGTTGATTCTACATAAACAGAGACAATTGGAGTTGTTGAAGGACACTGACATGATTGTCCACTACCATCCAGGTAAGGCAAATATTGTAGCTGATGCTTAGAGTAGGTTGAGCATTGGGAGTACAAACCGCACTGACGATGGGAAGAAGGAGTTGGTGAAGGATGTACACAAAGTAGCCAAACCGGGTGTGCGGTTGATGGACTCTTCTAGTTGGGGTGTTTCATTTCATCCTAGTTCTCAATCACCCTTGGAAGTTGAAGTCAATAAGGGTCAACATCTTGATCCTGTGTTGATAGAGTTTAAGGATTGAGTGCTGATAAAGATGAATGAATCCTTTGCTTTGGGAGGTGATGGCATACTTAGGTACCAGGACAAGTTGTGTGTACCAGATGCGGATTATTTGCGGACCAAGATTGTTGCATGGGCCCATGGTTAAAGATATTATATACATCCAGGTTCTACAGAGATGTATCGTGACGTCAAGCAGATCTTTGGTGGGATGGAATGAAGAAGGACATTGTTGAATATGTGGCCAGGTGTCCAAATTGTCAGCAGGTTAAGGCAGAGCACCTTAAGCCTGGTGGTGTTACTAAGATGATTGAGGTTCTTACTTTTAAATGAGAGGCAATTATCATGGACTTCATGGTTGGTCTTCCGAGGACTAGGAGACATCATGACTCTATATGGGTTATTGTGGACATGATGACTAAGTCTACAAACTTTATCCCTGTGAAATCTACTTAGAAGGCCAAGGATTATGAGAGACGCTACATTTATGAGATTGTGAGGTGGCATTGGATTCCCTTGTCTATCATTTAGGATAGAAGAGCTTAGTTCACTTTGCATTGTTGGAGATCTTTCAATAAGAGCTTAGGCATGCAGGTAAAGGTCAGTACTACTTTCCATCCTCAGAAAGATGGGCAGGCAGAGCGCACCATCCAAACATTGGAGAAAATGTTGAGGGCGTTTGTGATTGACTTTAGAGGTAGTTGGGACTACCTTCTGCCATTGATAGAGTTCTCGTATAATAACAACAATCACTTCAGCATTGGGATGGCACCATTTGAGGCACTGTATGATAGGAGATGTAGGTCTCCAGTTGTGTGGTTCATGGTTGGAGAGTCATCCATTTTAGGTCAAGACAACATTCATGAAGCCTTAGAGAAGGTCAGGGTGAATAGGGATAGGTTAGCTATTGCTTACTGTCGGTAGAATTCTTATGCAGATAACAGGAAGAGGCCCTTAGATTTTGATGTTGGTTACCAGTTCTACTTGAACATATCACCCATGAAGGGGTTGGTGAGGTTTGGAAGGAAGAGGAAGTTGAGTACGAGGTACATTGGGCCATATAAATTCTACAACGTGTGAGAGAGGAGGGCTATGAGTTGGCGTTTCCTGCGGATCTAGCTTCTGTTCATCCAGTCTTTCATGGCTCTATGTTGAAGAAGTACCATGGTTTTCCAGCATCGATTCTGCCTGTTAAAGGTTTGGGAGTTGATGAACACATGTCCTATGAGGAGGTTCCTGTTGAGAATTCAGACCGGCAGGTGAAGCGGCTGAGAAACAAGGAGGTTGCAACAGTGAAGGTATTGGGGATGAACAATCTTGTTGAGGTTGCTATGTGGTAGGCCGAGGCCTATATGATATCCCACTATCCTTATCTTTTCAGCTCTAGAGTTTAGACTATCTACTCTTAAGTCGAAGTTTCCCTATATCCTCTATTCTTTGTTGCTATTGTTTGACTGTGTATAATACTTATGCTATGCTATCACTGGAATTGTGCTAGATGATTAAAAGTGTCATTCGGGGAAGAATGTTCCTAAGGGAAGGATCATGTAACAACCCGAAAATGACTATGCTAAGTAATGCCTAAACGTACCTAGAATGCCTAGATTATACCGGATTCACACAGATTGATGTGCGTGGAACCACAACTCTGAACACATTTACCAACCAAGCCAACCAACACGGTGAGTTAGTTGAGCTAGGCAAGGTTGGGAGCCACCATGTAGGGCACCCAAATATTAAGATTCACCCGGGTGAGTCTTAATCGGACTTGAAATAGATAATACAATGTTTGGAGGGTCTATGGGTAAAATTATCTTTTCAATGCTAGGGGTAGTATTGTAATTACCCTAAGTATTTAATTAATTAATTAATTAATTGATATAGTGGATAATTCAGGTAGGGTTGAACCAGTTCGACCGTTTTTCGCGAGATGAGCTCCAACGGGGTTCGATCATTGGTGGAAGCAATATAATATTTAATTAATTGGTATTTAATTTGCTGATTTAAGTAAGGGAAAATCAGATTTTTTTAATCTAAAAGAGTCCTAGTTTTACTAAGTCTTCAACTAAAACTCCTACTCCTAAACTTACTCTCACATCTCTCCACTCTCTTCCTCACGCCTATCCACTCTCTTTCTCATGCTCATCATCAGTAAACAGAACAAAAAAAATTAAAAAATTTCATCACTCTTGAATAACTTGTACGCTAAAACTCAAACGAAAACAAAACTAAAAACGAAAAGTGAAAAACATTTTTTTAAACGATTTGCGTGTGAGGTTTCGTTAGAGAAGCATTGCTTTTCGTGGGAGTTGGCAGCAGTTGAGATCAGGTTTGAAAGGCGTTCAACAACAAAAAATATATGGGTTTTCTTCGTCTTTGTCGCTTTCCCAAGATACCCAAAAGATTTAGTCGAATTCTAGTCCAAAAACCACTAATGTACCACTTTGCATGTCCCTGTCACTAGCTCCCATCGTTTGTAATAGGTTGGGTACGTTTGCTTTTAGAATTTAGGAATGTAAGGTATTTTCGTGATGATCATGTTCATGTATGTATGTTAGGAAATATGTGATGATAAATGTGTGCAATGTGTGTGTGTGGGCGTGTCTCTTGGTCTCGAATTGGAGCATTAAAATGGTACAAATTGGAGAATGAAAATTGTATGTTAAATCCTTGTGATTTTGTACGAAATCACTTGGAAAAATGCATGTAATAATGAATGAAATGTCATAGGAATTGTCATAAAAAAGTAACGTACAAAGGATTGAGAAAAATGGAATGGAAATGATGACCATATTTCCAAAAATCTGGATATTCGGTCTCGGCTAAGCATGGCCGAAATTTTTGTTTTTTTTTAATTTTTTTTAGGTGTGAGTTCATTAGGGATTGAACTCTAGACCTCACCTTATGCAATCTACTTAAAATTTTATAATAAAAGTGAGGTTAGGATGAATCGAACTTGGGTCTTAGCCGTGTAAGAAAACATAGAAAATAAGTTAAAAGAAATGAGGCACATGGGATTTTAACCCGTGTATCCTTTAGCAAAAATTAAGATAATTCCATGCAAGAATAAAATTAAATAAAATGAGGTTGGTGGTGATCGAACCCCCAACCTCTCTGATAGGTGAGAAAATTAGGAGAAAAGCTAAAGAAAAATTAAATGTGGTTGTGGGGGGATCGATCCCACACCCTCTTGTTCTAAAATAAAAAAGGATAGAAAATAAAGAAAAATAAAAGAAAAGTAAGAATTTGGGATTCACCTCGGGTCCCCCAATGCCGAAGTTTTAAATAAAAATTAATACAAGACTAAGTGTTGCTTAAGGGATTTGAAATCGGGTTCCCTTGCCCAACTCCGTATTGGTAAATAAGTCTTACGTGAATAAATATTGAATGAATGTCGCCCATAGGGATCGAACACGAGACCTTGGCATATTTACAAGATGCATAAGTCTTGTACCACATAATCTTGGGTAAGAATGAGTCACTTAGACGAATTATGAATGAAGCCTCATTGCTTGTATGTATGGGTTCATATGTCAAGCACACATGTTAAAATAAGTGAACCTAATATATATGTGACAAAATGATGTGCCACAGGAGGGTTAAGTAAGAATGTGAAACCTACTAAACGGCCAAGTGCATTGGCATACGACGAAATAAACATTCATGTAATGAGGTGGGTAATTAGGAAGAGTTTATATGTTAAAGTTAATGAATGAGTTGACAACATGATAAGAGTCTTATATGAAAGACGCGATCAATCTAAAATGAGCCTAAGTAAATGTTACCAAAACCTAAATCTTAAATTGAGAGTTATGATTAATAAAGAAACCAGTCTCTAAGAACACACTAATGACAGTATTGAGATTAATGCACATTTAATACTAATGATGAGATGATAAATAATCTAATGAGCAATTATGCCCTCATGCTAGAAGCCAACTTCTATGATATGTGAAATGAATGTAATGAAACTTTATACATAGCACCTATAGGATAGCGATGAGTCGCTATTCCTTCTTTTGGGAAGGCACAGGTTCGTGTAAATCTCATGAGATGAGAGTGTCCATTTAGGCGGGATGGGTTTCGTTATATCTCTTAGTCATTGAAACTATGCAGCCAACATAGGGTTCTAGCGAGCTTCAATACCTATATACGCTAGCATGTTTTGGTTAAACTTTGGCCGGTGATTCCACCTATTTTTTGTGTAGGGTAAACAATGGATTTCATGGAGCTCACATGATCTATGTCGGTTAAAGTTAAAGTTCCCAAAGAAAGAATGAAGCCAGCCTCAAATAATGCACACAATGAAATAAATGATACCAAAGGTGTTTGGATAGGATAATCAAGAGGTTAACTAGACTCAAGTAAAGACACTAGGTCCTTCTTGATCATTCTAATGTGAACCCGATGAAAGTCTTCAACAAAATCCTAGGTATATGAAGGAATGAAAATGAAGTACGTATGAGTGAATGAAGAAGACTCTGTGTTTGCTAAAGAAGTCCCCCAAGTTGAGGTCCCATATGTTGAGCACTCAGTTGGGAAGTCCTAATGTTAAGTCCGTGATTCCAAGGTCACCTGGTATAGAATGGATTATATGTGATATATGAATATTCTATATGAAATATGGTTTATGCTGTGTGCAATATGAACAGAATGATAATGCATGTTACTCTCATAGCATGATTTTCCTAATCAGATTTGGCAAGTCCAAGTGACATGGTTTTCCATAATTCATATCTTTAGGAGAGATCTAAAATTAACCATCCATGTCCTTGGTGTGTACTTTCAAACACCCATACTTAGTACAAGTGTGTACTAATTCCATACAATTCACTTCTTTTAGGTGCAGGTGCAGGTGGAAGCTAGAGATTACGAAACAACGTTGAAACTATCCGGACGTGAAACATTCATTTGGACTTGGTAGGCCCTCATGCTTTCAAGGATTCTTATCTTTTATGTTCTATCTTAGGCATAGGCATGAGCTAGTGGAGGATGTTCCACTAGCGTTTCTTTCTTACTTATTTTCAGATGTCGTATTGGTACCATTTTGGCAACATGATATTAATACAGTTATGAACTATTTCCTTCATTTGAATATCTTAATATTAGATGGTTGTTGTCAACTGATGTGATATGATGCAATTCTTACTATGAAGTCTATGTATACTTCAAAGCAAACAAAAGTTTTAATTTTTCCTCAAAAATTAACCTATACGATGTAATGTGGACATATCTAGGCTTCTCTGCGACCTCCAAAAGGTAAATGATGCCGGTTCGGGTAGGGTCTATACCCTGGTTGTGAAAAAATCATATTTCGTAAAGTAAAGAAAGGGATGACTGGTTATCCAAATAGTTAAGTAAACCTCATAACTAGAATCAAGTTTTCATAATGTTTTACTCAACTTTAGAAGATGTAATGAACAAGAAGTTGAGAAAAGCAACGATACACTAGCATTGAGCTTGTGCCAGGACATGTAATCCTCATGAGATGAGGCTACCACAAAGGTGGATAAGTAGTCTTCGTACATATTAGTCTTCGAACTATGTTTCCAGCATAGGAACTAGCAAGTGGGTTCCACCTAAGAGAGCTAGGTATGAAGCGTTTTCACTTTGGACGGTGAAACCACCCCTTTACAATGTGGGAAAGACACTAGATTTCATTCTTAGATAACATGATCTATGTCCGTTAAATGATCAAAGAATGTATTCGGTTCAATCAGTGAACCACCACTTTTAAGAGTGGGGAGAACACTGGACTTGGTTTCACTTTAGCCGGTGAACCATCGCTATTCTTTGTGGGGCAGACACTGGATTTCATGTTATCTCACATGATCTAGATTCACTTTGATCGGTAATCACCCCTTTTTTGTGTGGGGAAGCCACTGGATTTCATGTTAGCTCTCATGATCTTAATTTTAAAGATATATTTCCAAATGTACGAAAAAAAGAAGAAGGAATGTAAATTCAAACTGAGATAAGGAAGAAAGATCTTAAGAATATCAACCATCAATGTTTGATAAGAATGATGTTTTCAGCAAATAATGGACATAGCCTATAATGACTTCTTCTATTATGAAAATGATTAAAGCCAAATAAGATTGACTTATAATGACTTATTATGGTATGCACATGATAATAGCCAAATAAGATTGGATTATAATGATTTCTAATATTATTTAAAGAATCACATAACAGGCATAACAAATAAAGATTGGCTTAATAAGATTTCATTGCAAATTGTAGTTAAATCATTTTCTTTGTCCTTCAGATTACATACTTTATTCATTGTAGTATGGGACTACAATGAATCATTGCACTTTTAAGTAAAACATAGGACCAAAAGAGGTTATTGAATTACACAACAAGAAGAAGAAAAAGATTGGAAAATAAACTAAGTGTTGAAAAGGGAGCTCTCGGGTTAGGGAGGATCAAAATTCAAAATTTTTGCTCGAGTTGTTCTAACATTATGTTCATGAATCTATGATCTTATGTTCATATAGAAAAGGATTTGTGTGCATTGAATTAATTAAAATACGTCATATTCATACCATAATTCACAAATGATGAATTAGGAAAGTCTAGTGATGTCACTTTCTATAAATGGCATCTTGCTATAGGAAGAGCTTTCCTTTATCATGCATAGTCCTTATGTGTATGTGTGCGTACACCCATACTTAGTACAAGTGTGTGCTAATACTATTCTATTATTATCTTTATAGGTGCAGGTTAGAGAGAAGCGTGAAGATTCATCGAAGCTCTTTGGATTAGCGATCTCCAGACTTTGATAGGTCCTGTTGAGTCTGAGGATGCTACATTTATCTTTATAGCCTTGAAATTTAGACATATCTACTGGATGTTTTCCTTAGCATATCTTTTTCCACATGTTTTATTCGAAGCTTTGTATTAAGGCCGTTTTAGCAAAATATTACGTTATATATTGATCTTTTGATTTGAATTGATTCATAATTGTAGATTGTTGTTTCAACCTGAGTTTAGTATTATATTAATCTATTTAGAAAATATATGAAGTCTATGTATACTTCATTATGTTTTAAAGGTCTAAATTTTCCGCAAAAAAATTAACTATATAAATGTGATGAAAGCTAAGAAATGTCTTGTCTGCGACTTCCAAGAGGTTAATGACGCCGGTGGCATTCGGATTGAATAATCCGGATGTGACACTATTACGTTCCAGTGTTGCATAAACACACCCTAAGCCCATTCGGGATGCATCACAATATACAACGAATCCCTTGGTACCTCCGATAGAGTCAATACAAGAGCAGAGGTAAGCCTTCCTTTCAAGATCTCGAAGCTTCTTTAACATTCCTTTGACCAGTGAAATTTCACACTATTTTGGATCAAGGTAGTAAAGGGAGATACAATGGACGCAAAACCATCCACAAACCTTCGTTAGTATCAACTCCATTTGTTAGAATAACTTCCATTGAGTGTCTTCAAATACCCTAAACCAAAGAAACATCTAATGTCGGTTGGTGTCAATGACCTAGGCCAATTATTCACCACCTCAATTTTCCTTGGATCAACCTCAAGTCCTTCACTAGAGATGATAAAACCAAAAAACACCATCGACCTCAGTCAAAACTCACATTTGTTATACTTGGTAAATACTTGTATGACATTACTAAAACGACTTAGGTGAAACTAGAGCCTAATATATTTGTGATGAGATTCTAAGGTTCTAAAATGGTTAATAATGTGGTATTTTGGCAGTTTCTAAAGTATTAGGTGCATTAGAAGTCAAACATGAAGGGACATACAAGATGTTTGACGACTAGTAACCTATGTGCCTAATGTCTTCTTATGTGCCTATATCTGTGTTTCATGATTTAATTAGGTCGTTATATGATTTATTATATTGTTTATAATTAGTGTTTAAAGTTTAATGATGTTTGGAGGTCAAACGTCTATGACGTTTGAAATGTTTGCCTCGAAATGATCAGGTGTATCTTAGCATATTTCGTCTAGTTTTATGTATTAGTTTTGGATAAAATTGATATGGGATGTCCAAAACTCATATGCAATCATAATCTGGTTGGAAACGTCCAAGCAAACATTGCCAAGGACCAACAAAGGGTCTTTGAAGAAGGACCCTTCATAGAGCCAATTGCTGTCAAGACCAGTCCTAATCGACTGAGGCAAACGATGAATCGTTGTCCAGTCGATGCCCCGTCGATTGGATACGTTTGTCGACAAACGTTCCGTCTATGGACAAGTCGAATATGTACTGTCACCTGTGCAACTTCACTTACATTGCAAAGAGAAGTTCCACGTGGTAATCGATGCATACCTCCAAAAACTCTTTGTTAATGAAGCAAAGAGTGTCATGAATGGTTCCTTGGTTAAGGAACTAAAGATGGAAGGACAAGTTTGACTAACATCCATGCAGCTCAAGAGAAGCCTTGACAAGAATTAGGTACCATTCTAATCAACCATTGCAAGCTTTAAAGAAGAAAATTGTGCAAGAAAGTCCTCGCTACCATGTACGATGAAGGAGAACAAAACTGTGAAGCCAAAGAAGCCGCTAAGGCGTGTTCCTAATAGGAAGAAGGTAAATCATAAGACCGAGATAGAAAAGATAAAAAATATATTTAAAGAATTGCGCGAGGGATTTCATCGATTCAATGGATTACTGGTAACGCATACGAAAAAACAAGACTTGTTTGAACGCTCAACAATAATGCAATGTGGGTGTTGCATCAATAGGTGGGATAGAGTATCATGACCAAATATTTCATAATTTTAATTTGGCATAAAAATAAGTGGGAAGGATATCGAGTTAGGGAGAGGTTAGTTGAATACTTTAGTATTTCATATATCTTTCCCTAGAAACCCCTAGACTGCCTTGGAATTCTCTAGACTAGAAGAGAGTTCTAGAAGAGGGACTACATATTTTATTGGAAAGCTTTAGAATTTTCTAGACTAGCAGTGAATCCTAGAACATGGGCCAAAGTGTAAATAATTAAGGACTTCTAAAGTAAATTTTATTTACTCTTAAGCTCTTAGGATGTAGTATATTAGAAGGGCCTCTGATTTGTAAATTATCACTCAAGTTCTTAAGTTTTATTCCAAGTATTATAAATTTCACGCCCTGAGGCTACAGCCTGAACGTGCAAGACAACGAAAGACTAGTTCTGGCCCTTAGGGTACCCTTGGCCTGGTTTACTCAACTCAGCGGAAGACTTAACCCAAAATATGATCCCAATTATTAACATTAAAGAAACTAATTAGGTAAAGTGGCAAACCAAGTCTTAGTCAAATACAACTGAAAGAAAAGACTGAGGATCTAGATATAATACCTCTATGAAGCCTCTAATATAAAGAGAGATGATGGGATATGACCCCTAATATTCCTCAACGTAATACTAAAGAAATTGTTTAAAATGAAGTTGTCCTCCGTAATGAGGGGACGCTAAACAACTGACTCTGAGCCGCTCATTGGATCATTGGTGCGCCGAATGGTGATCCTAGAAACATGCGTCTGCATCAGGATAAGTTGTAGGCCAAATGGCATTAAAACATTGAATGTACGAGTATGCAAGTTGGAATGCTGAAACAACACTTAATTTGGAAAAAGAGTAAGAAGGAGCTCTTACCTTGTCTCTTTTCAACTTATGATTAACTGACTCAATTAAATATAATCCATTTTAAAAACTGATGCAATATAAAGAAAAATTGACTGAAAACATGTTATAAACTCTGAAGGTTTACAAGGATACAATTAATCTATCGGATGTATGTAATATATAAATAACTAATGTATACAAAAACATGTTGTCTCTATGAAAGGCACATATCAGCAAAGCCTGAAGGACCGATTATGGTCTGAGGCGCTCCAGCTAGCGCGGTTCCCCAGGGAATGTCAAATAAGAATTATGAGTTTTCTTCTTCAATTTCATCTCTAAACCTTTAAACTTAAGTGGATCTTTCCCCAAACTCTTAGGATCACTAATATTCTCAATACCCGAAAGCTTAAACTCATGAAATAGCTCCGAAACACGAATCAAATAACTTATAGAATACTACAACTCAATAAGCAAGAATTCAACAATTGGAATAAAAAACATCAATATTTATCTTTCAATCTATTCAAAAGTCGTTGAATTAAACATTTTGGAGTGTGGCTAAATTAACCTAACACAGAAAGATCTCACATACCTTATAGGTATAACCCCCGATGAATTAAACATGTTGGTGTGTGGGTTAAGTAACCTAACGCGACAATCTTTGTGTTCTTGAAGAATTCTTAATCTCTCTTCATTCACTTTTCTCCCAATCCCAAAGCATATTAAACTTTTCTAAAAACTAAATTAAGGCTTTGTTTTACTCCTAATAAACACTTCGAAAAAAATAGGAAATAGTAAGGTGAAAAGACTACTTTACCATTATAAAAAATCCGGATTGAAGTTTCTTCAGTCCAATAGACTAACTTCAGAAAGGCATAAATCTCTCAAACGACATTGGAAATGAGCAAACTTTCCTACTTTAGAAAGTTCTTTCCAAGGTCTTTCCATATATATGAGTAACATACCCTATCTCTTTCTGAGCTACAAGCTATGGTCATTTGAAAATGACCAAAACTCACTTTTTATTTAGAATTTTTTCCAGATTTTTCCCCTTATTTGCAAATGTGCATATTTTTTTTCTGTGTTAATTTCTAATATTTCATGTTACGAGATGTTACAATGTTTCCCCTTTGATATCATTCGTCCTTTAATGAGATTCTTTCACTAAGCTAATTGTAGAAACACTATTTCAACCCTCAACAACAAAAGCAAGTAATAACATGCTTACAAATAGACATACGAAGTGGTAAGAAGATAAATTAATACCTTGATCTTCATTCTCTATGGATTCAAAGATATTTGGATATCTCTTCTTCATATCCTCCTCTGATTCCCAGTCCTATTATTCAATGATTTGGTTCCTCCAAAGGACCTTGACTGATGCAAGTTCCTTAGTTCTCTTCTTTCAAACTTGACGATCGAAAATTTTGACTGAAATCACTTCATAGGATAAACTATCCTTAATCCCAACTTTCTCAGATGGTATAATCAATGAAGGATCACCAAAAAGCGTCTTCAACATAGAAATGTGGAATTCCAGATGAACCGCAGCTAACTCTTGGGGTAGCTCAAACTCATAAGATACAGTGCCAACTCTTTTGGAGATTCTGTAAGGACCAATATACAGGGTACTAAGTTTCCCTTTATTATGAAACCTTATAACACCCTTCATGGGTGAAGAATTAAGATATACAAGTCATCTACATCAAACTCTAATGGCCTCGTTCTTACATATGTGTACGAATCTTGGCGACTCTATGCTATTTTCAATCTTTCTTGAATCACCTTCTCTTTCTCTATGGCTTGGTGAACTAGATATGGTCCTATAAACTCTGTTTCACAAATTTCGAACAACCCAATAAGAGATCTACATATTTTCCCAGAAAGAGCTTCATCTATGAAGCTATTTGGATGCTCAAATGTCAACGATTGTTGTAAGCAAACTCAAGAGGTATATGATCATCACAATTCCCTTTCAAGTTGATAACACAACCTCTCAAAATATCTTCCATGGTTTTGAAAGTAGATTTCCTAGTCCATCTTTCTGCGGATGGAAACAAGTGTTTAAATTCACTTTTGAACCCAAACGTTTTCTGAAAAGAGTTCCAGAACTGTACGGTAATTTGTGCACCTCTATCTGAAATAATGGAGACCAGAACTCCATGAATTCTCACCACCTATTGAAGGTACAACTTAGCATAATCATAGGCCGAATATGTAGTCTTTATCGGCAAGAAATGGGCTGACTTTTTCAATCTATCGACAATAAAAAAAAATTGAATCATGTTGCATGCGAGATCTTGGAAAGCTTGTTATAAAGTACATTTTAATAATCTCCCACTTCCATCCCGGATGTTCTATAGTTCGAGCCAAACCTCCAGGCCTTCTGTGTTGTACTTTCACTTGTTGGCCATTTGGCCACTTGGCAACAATCTCCGCAATGCCTTTCTTCATGCCTTCCCATCAATATACCTCTATCAAATTGTGGTTCATATTTGTAGAACCTAGATGAATGAATATCTAGAGTTATGAGATTACTCCATGATCCTTTCTTGGAGTTCATCTACCCTAGGTAGACACAACCTACCTTGATATATTGGCACACCATCTCCCAATTGTTCAATAATACATTTTGCTTATGAACATTTGTTTTCAAGTTAAGAAAAGTGGGATCTTGGTCTTGCTTGTACTTCACCTCTGACACTAATGATGACTCAGACCCATTGGTCCCCCATATTCCTCCTATGTGGAATCAATATGTCTAACTCTCAGGGGTGCATGTTTGTTCACATCATAAGCTAACTACCTCTTTTCTTCTTCAATATGGGTGGTACTACCCATGGATGACTTGCTTAATACATCAGCAAGTACATTAGACTTACATGGGTTGTGAGGAATGGTCATGTCATAATCCTTGAGTAATTCTAACCACCTCCTCTAGCTAATAGTTAGATCCTTCTGAGTGAACACATAATGGAGGTTGTTGTGAGCAGTGAATATGGCAACATAACACCATATAAGTTGTGACGCCATATCTTCAAGCAAAAAGTAGTACAACAAATTCCAAGTCTTTAGTTAGATAAATCTTCTCACGAACCTTCACCTGTTTGGAGGCATAAGATATAACCTTGCCATGCTACATTAACACATATCCCAAGCCAACTCTTGATACATTACAGTACATCACAAAACCTTGAGTACCCTCTTAGAGGGTCAACATTATAACGATTGTCAATCTCTTTTTTAACTAGTTAAATATTTCCTCACAAGCTTAATACCATTTAAACTTGACTGTCTTCTGAGTTAAATTGGTCAAAGAGGACGGGATAGATGAAAACCCTTCAACAAATCTCCTATTATAGCTAGCCAAACCCAAGAAAATCCTTATATTTGTTGGATATATGGGTCTAGTCAAACTCGGAACTGCATTTATCTTCTGGGAGTCAAATCTGATCCCATCATGGGTAACTAAGTAGACTAAGAATTCCACCAAATAAAGCAAAAAATCCCACTTGGAGAACTTTGAATATAACTCCTTATCTCTCAAAGCCTGAAGAACTATCTTGGGGAGACTAGCATTATATTCGTTATTCATTGAATAAATTAGTATGTCATCGATGATGACAATGACAAACAACTCTAAATAAGGTTTGAAGACCCTATTCATAAGATCCATGAATGTTGCCGGTGCATTTTTAAAACCGAAGGACATAACCAGAAAGTCATAGTGCCCATATCTGGTTCTCAAATTTGTTCTTGAAATATCACCTTCCTTATCTTTTAGAAGATGGTAGCCTGATCTGAGATTAATTTTGGAGAAGAAAAAACCTCCCTAAAAGTGGTCGAAAAGATAACCTATCCTTCCAAGAGGATACTTACTATTTATGGTCACCTTGTTCCGCTAGCTAACAGTAATATATATACAACCTAAGGGAACAATCTTCCTTTCTCACAAATAAGATTGGATCTCCCTAAGGTGATACACTTGGTCAAATAATGTCTTTGTCTTACAATTCCTTCAATTGTTATTTATATCTTTTAGCTCTACTAGTGCCATTCTATATGTCGGAATAGAGATAGGACGAGTATCCTGAATAATGCCTATGTCAAAGTCTATTTATCTCTCACGAGGGATTCTGTGTAGATCATCACGAAAGACTTTTTGGAACTATTTTATGATAGGAACTACTGAAGGGAAGGTGTTGTAATACCTTGAAAATACGAGACTCATAGAAAGGCCTAACATAGGTGTCATAAAGTATAAACACTGTTTCTATGTCCATTTTTAATGAATATAGATCATTTAGAAGGTTTAAGAACCAAAATGTCCGGGAAGTTGGTTTGAAGAAATGTTAGTGTGCCTTAGCCTTTTTAACAACTTTTGGAAATCAGAAATGTACGAAAATGAATGGAAAGGTAACTAATGGGTTTTTGAGTTGTTTCATGATTTGGAACGTCTTGGTATGACTCCCAAAGGACCAATCAAAGGCCCTCGAGGAGAACTCCTATAGTTTGATGCAGCACTGACTGGCAGTGTGCATAGAGGAGGCAAACGACGGTCTGTAAGAGGCCTGATTGGGCATCGAAGGCCATCATAGTCCCTCACTCAGAAAGATTATAGAGGCCTTTGTTTACGTAGTTATTGTTATACTCGACGAAAAGGAAAACGAGTCGTCGTGGGATCAACAGGCGCCGAGGCCACCGTCATCCCATACATATAAAAATGGGAGGAAAGCCTCGCCTTCAAAGTTTTAGATAGAGACAACGAAAGTGAAGGATGGATGGAGAGGTGTCCGTCGACCCAGCGACAGACCATCACGGGGTCACGTCGGTGAGGGGTCAAATTTCACTAATGGATTTTAATTATTTCATTAAAATAATTAAATGGTTTAGGTGTTGGTTTGTGATATAAGGGACACTAATGAAGTTAATTAAGCCTCTCTATAAATACCCTTAACCCTGATTAACAAAAAGCCATCAATCAAAATAATTTCACTTCCTTCTCTGTTATGTCTCTCTCTACAAGAACCCACCATTGAAGGCTAGCAAGAATTAGGGTTTTGGTGGATGAAACCGGGTGGATTATTTATCAAATTGTTGAGTGACATTAAGGTATGGGTCCTATTAACCTTTGAGATCCTTTCCTCAAAGGGATCCTTCAGAATGGATTTTAAAAGGTTGAGTTTTCTTATGGGTTTAATTCAATTACGAAATTGAAGTTATGGATTGAGTTATTAATGGATTCTTAGGGTTATATTGAGTAGATTTACATGTATTTCAACTTGTTTATGATAATTTTTTATGGTTTGATCAAATTGAAGAACATGATCCTCTATCCCTAACCCTAGGTAGTGATCTTGACCTATGTTGTATGTTGATTATTCAATTGAGTTGGTTGTTGATTAAATTACTATCTTATGGTGCTATTATGGTTGAATTAAGATGAGTTACAGGGATATCATGAGAGTTGTGGAAACGTAATTTAGTTTATGAATTGTAATGTATAATAAGCCTATGTATCTTGTCCCAAGTTGTGATCTAAAGATTAATTGTGCTCTAGAAATGCAATTGGCCTTTTTATTATATTGATTATAATTGTGTGGTGATGTTACTTTCCATGTTGGGTTGAGATATGCTTTGATGGTAAGACCTTGATGGTAAACTACGAGAAAGACTTAGTTAGTCTTAAAATCTCTATCTTTATTTCCAATTGTATTTAATTATTTTTAAGTTATGAAATTACGTTGGAGTATGTCTTATATTGAGATTATACGGTGGTATAACGTTGAATGGAAATGTGTTGACTATCATATGAGGAAGATTAAGGTGTATGGGCTATAAGGATGGGTAAAACTATCTATGTGCCTTAATATGTTATGAAATGCTAAAGTGTTAACCTCACTTATATGGATTGTGATGAAAGGGCTTACACTCACACAATTCTTATTGAGCTAGTGATGATGATGATTATACAAGGGTTAGAACCTATGACCAAAACTAAGTAATAATTACAAAAAGATTAAAGGCATTTCAATAAAAGGGACCTCGCTTAGATCCAAGTGACATTGTATGTGAGGGGGTGCCATCTTCTTATTTAAGAAAAGTAAGGGTTCACTACGGTCCTCACAGGGTGGATAGCCTCATGACCCAAGGTATGGTGTAGAGTTGATATTTCAATTATTTATCCCCAATCTCCATATACTATGTTACCACCATAGGATACTAGCTAGTGGATCCACCTAGATAGCTACGTTTATGTTAGGTTCTACCTTGGCCGGTAGACCACCTTCCATCGGTGTAAGGTTTCATGACACGGGATTCCACATTAGCTCATGTGGTCTATGTCGGTTAAGGCAAGAGTTCCTTAAACTAAAATGAATGAATGAAGTATAGACCAATTTAAGTGATTTGAGAGGTTTGAGTTTAGCTTATTTAGGGGTATGTGACTCTACCTATGACTTGCACTAGTTTGCCTTGATAGAAGCTTTGAGAAGTTAAGGTTATGCATATAAATAACGATGTAATGTAAGTGAGTTTATATGTTAAATGATATGCTTATGAATATGAAATTTGTTATCATTGTTAAAGAAGGAATAGTACATGAGATGAAAGACAATGCTATGTGAAGTGAATTGCTAATTATGATCCTCGGTGGGTTGCTTGTTAAGTAGGGTTATGGGGCTTTGCTTGGTCATTGCCCTTGTGGATTCTAAGGATTATAGTTTATAGGTTGGTGTGTTTTTCTATTTATGTGGTTTACTCTTATTCATGTTTGTGATATTATTACGTGATGATAGAGTTGCATGAGATTATGGGTTGAGTATGATGATGTGCATATGGTATTATTAATTTGTTTAGTATGTTCAAAGGATTGGTTTGAATAACATGATTTCATTAAATTTCCCTTTCTAGCATAAAATGTTGGTATTTGTGCATATGGTCTCATAGTTAGTACATGTGGCGTACTAACCCCATTTTCTCCCCTTTTCCTAAACATTTTAGGTTCCGGTCATTGAATTTGATTTGAGGTGATTTGAAGGAAGACTTCGATATTCTATCATCCAAGTGGTAGGTCCTCACTTTCTCCGAGGACGATGAAAATATTCTCTTTGCAAAGTTACTTAGTTACTACAACTTTTGTATTGACTCCATTTCCTATTTAAGACAAAGTTGTATAAAGCCTATATGCGGCTTACTTTTATTCATGTAGGGGTATCCTCAATGTTATTGTCGTCGTTTAGATGGTTTATGAGATGAGACAGATTTATGAATCTATTTCTTTACTATACAAGTGTGTGAGATATGAGTAAAAGACTATCTAATATTCTTATACGAACGAGTCTATGTATACTCGATATTATTATGATTATGTGTATGCAGAGGTCAATTTAAACCTCCAATTAGAAGTAGTTAAATTTTTTTAAATTCTGCCGTATTATAATAGATGAATGCAATGATGGAAGAATAAGATCTTGTCTTCGTCCTCTTTCAGGTCGACAACGCCGATTACGTCTATGGGAAAAGTCGGATGTGAAAAACATGGTATCAGATCATGTGGTTTAATATCCTTGATGTTGACTTCTCTCTCAACCACGTCTATGTAGGTTTGTATTCATAATTGTGAAGTGTGCCACACTTATGAGTAGGGACCTATATGATGCTTAGGAATCACTCTATTTCTTGGAAATCCTATATCGTGCCAATAGAATATACTTATGGTGTGCTTTTTCATCTAATCATATTGATGTGATTATAGGAATCAGAACACTCGAAGGAACGTGGCTCGAAGACTTGAGGAGGGAGTTGCTAATGTGGGAGCTCCTCCCCATGATGAACAAGTTCCTCAACTAGAGGAAAATGCTTATGTTGATCAAGCCCCGGCTAACCCTCCACCTATGACGGAGGCCGACATAAGGTTTATTTTTGGTAAAATGGCCCAAGCCATGACTACACAAGAAGAAGCCGCAAAAGTCAAAGCTCAAGCTATGACTGCCCAAGCCAATCGGGATGTTGCACCTAAGGTTCATGATCAACATATGGCTTCTCAACTTAGGGATTTCATACGTATGAATCCTCCTATTTTCTATAGGTCTATGTTTGATGAAGACCCTCAAGAGTTCATTGACGAAATTTATAAAATACTATGTGCTCTGGGGTTGTCTTCCAATGAGAATGTCTAGTTGGTCTAATACAAACTCAAGGATGTGGTTCAGACTTGGAATGTACAATGAAGAGATAATATGCCACTTCAAGGAGGGCTGGTGACTTGGGAGAACTTCAAGAGGGCTTTCCTTGATCAGTTCTTCCCTAGAGAGATGAGATAAGCTAAGGTTGTGGAATTCATTAACCTCAGCCAAGGAGGTATGAGTGTTCATGATTACTCTTTGAAGTTCATTAAATTGGCCAAATATGCTCCTTCCTTGGTCTCCGACACTAGAGACGAGATGAGTCGATTTGTGATAGGTGTATCGGATGACTTGCAAGAAGAATGCCATTCGGTGATGTTACACAACATCATGAATATTAGTCATCTTATGGTGCATGCTAAAAGGATTGAGGAGGCTAGAGAAAAAAGAAAAAGATAGGGATTTAAAAAGGACAAGGTCTCTTGAGGGTGGAGGTAATAATGATAGGCTTGGGATTCAAGACAAGCCTACTAGAAGAGGTTCTCAAATCAAGTTCCATCCAAATTTCCCAAGGGTAGGGAGGAGAGGGCCCCTAGGTCTAGATTTCAAAAAGGGAAGAGTGAAAATTCGTCTAATGAGAGGCCACCTTGCAAGGAATGTGGAAGGAAGCACTTTGGTTCTTGCCTCCTTGGGTCGGACAAATGCTTTGGTCGTGGAAAGATTGGTCACAAAGTTCGAGATTATCCTAATGCTAAGGGTCAAAGAGAATGGTGTACAACCAAGTGGTTCTAGTAATGCTATAAAAAAGAACCGCTTCTATGTCGTTCGTACTAGTGATGACCAAGAGGCCTCTCCCGATGTGGTGATCGGTATGTTACGAATCTTTGCTATTGATGTGTACGCTTTGCTTGATCAGGGTGCTACGTTGTCTTTTGTTACTCTCTTAGTGACTAAAAAGTTTTATACTTTAACCGATGTTTTTCATGAATCTTTTGTGGTATCTACTCCGGTGGGTGAGTCAATTGTATCAAAAAGAGTCTACCAAAGTTGTCCTATTTTATTGCCCAATAGATTTTCTTATGTACATCTAGTTGAACTTGATATGCTTGATTTTTATGTCACTTTGGGTATGGATTGGTTGCATGCTAGTTTCTCTTATATTGATTGTAGGAGTGAAGTTGTGAAGTTTAGTTTCCCAAATGAACCCATTATTGAGTGGAAGGGTGGGAATTCTATTCCTAGAGGTGACTTCATATGCTGTCTAAAATCATGCAAAATGATCTCAAATGGATGTCTTTATGAAATTGTAAAATTCCAAGAATTGGATTCAAAAATTCCTCCTATTGAGTCAGTCCCTGTGGTGAGTGAATATCTGGAAGTCATTCCTAATGACCTTCCTTGTATTCCTCTCGAACAGGAAATTGATTTTGGTATCGATTTGCAACCAGAAAAAAACCCTATATCTATTCCTCTTTATGGAATGGCTCCGGCATAATTGAAGGAGTTGACGGTATAACATAAGGATTTGCTAGACAAGGGCTTTATAAGGCCTAGCACTTCTCAATGTGATTCTCCGGTCTTGTTCGTGAACATGAAATATGGGTCCTTGAGAATGTGAATTGATTACCGTCAACTTAACAAGGTTACTATCAAGAATAAGTATCCTCTTCCTCGGATTTAGTTGACCAACTTCAAGGAGAGAGCTATTTCTCAAAAATTGATTTGAGATAGGGGTATCACCAGCTAAGGTTAAAGAATGAAGGTATTCCAATGATAGCCTTTCAGACTCAGTATGGACATTATGAGTTCGTGGTTATGTCATTTGGTCTCACCAATGCTCCGGCGGCGTTTATGGACCTAATCAATAGGGTGTTTTGAAACTATCTTGATTCATTCGCTATTGTGTTTATTGATGATATCTTGGTGTATTCAAAGAATGAGGTTGAGCACATGAGTTATATAAGGATAGTGTTGCAAACCCTTAAAGAGCATCAATTGTTCGCCAAATATAGCAAATCTGAGTTTTGGTTGAGGTCGGTGTCGTTTCTTAGGCACATCAATATATAGAGAGGGAGTTGGGGTAGACCCAAGAAAGACAGATACGGTGAGAAATTGTCCTAAACCTTTGACTCCGACATACATTAGGAGTTTCTTGGGTCTAGAAGGCTATTACCAAAGGATTGTGGAGGGATTTTCATCCATAACATCTCCTTTGAGCACATTCACTCAGAAGTGTAAAAAGTTTGAGTGGTCGGAGGATTGTGAGAAAAGTTTTCAATTATTAAAACATAGGCTTACTTCCTCTCCGGTGTTGACTTTACCAGAAAGTTCTTAGGGGTTAATTGTGTATTGTTATGCATCCATCATAGGTTAGGGATGTGTGCTTATGAAGAATGAGAACGTCATTGCCTATGCTTCAAGCCAACTAATGGTACATGAGAAGAATTACCCCACTCATGACCTTGAATTAGCGGCCGTAGTGCTTACTTTGATGAAATGGAGGCATTATCTGTATGGGGTTCATGTGGATGATTTTACCGATCATAAGAGTCTACAATATGTGATTACCCAAAAGGAGGTAAATCTCCGACTAGGAAGGTGGCTCGAATTGTTGAAAGATTATGATATGAGTGTCCTTTATCACCTTGGCAAGACTAATGTAGTTGCGGATGCCCTTAAGTCGGATGACTATGTGTAGTGTATCCCATATTGAGGAATCCAAAAAGGACCTAGCAAGGGAAGTGCATAGGTTGGATAGGTTGGGGGTGAGGTTGGAGAGTGCTCTGGATGGGGGTCCCATAGTTAATCATAAATCCGAGTCATTGTTAGTGGTCGAGTTGAAGTCAAAACAACACCTTGACTTAGCCTTGATGGAGTTGAAAGAATCGGTTCTTAGCAAGTTGAATGAGTCTTTCTCCTTAGGGGAGGATGGTGTGTTGAGATATCAAACAGATATTGTGTTCCCGTTGTTGATGGGTTGAGGGATCGGATCCTTGAAGAAGCCTATGTTCCACTACTCCATTCATCTGGGTTCAACTAAGATTTACCATGACCTCCGGGAAGTATATTGGTGGGAAGGCTTGAAGAAGGACATAGCGGAATTTGTTGCTAAGTGTCCAAATTGCCTAAAAGTTAAGGCGGAACATCAAAAGTCGGGTGGCTTACTACAAGAGATTAAAATTCCTTCTTGGAAGTGGGAAGACATTAGTATGTACTTTGTACTAGGGTTTCCTCGGACTCAGAAGTCATATCTTTCTTTATGGGTGATTGTGGATAGATTGACTAAGTCAGCTCATTTTATTCCTGTGAAGTCCAAATATTCGGCGAAAGATTATGCAAAGATCTTCATAGATTAGATTGTGTGTCGCCATGGTATTCGGTTATGCATTATTTCGGATCGGGGTGCATAATTCACATCCAGATTTTGGAGGTCATTCCAAGAAGGTTTTTGAACTAGGGTGAAATTGAGTACCGTTTCTCATCCTCAAAAGGATGGTCAAGCGGAACGCACTATTCAAACCCTTGAGTATTTACTTCGGGATTGCATTATTTATTTTAAAGGAAGTTGGAATAAACACTTTCCATTGGTAGAGTTTGCTTATAACAATAGCTTCAATACAGAAATCTTCATGGATCGCTATGAAGCCTTGTATGGTAGGAGGTGTAGGTCTCCTATAGGGTGGTTTGAAGTTTTTGAGCCCTCGATTCTTCATCCCCACTTGATTTATAAGACCTTTGAAAAAGTTCATATCATAAGGAACAGGTTGAAAATGGCCAATAATCGGCAAAATTCTTATGTCGATAATAGGAGAAGTGATTTGGAGTTTGAAGAAGGAGATAATGTGTATTTAAAAATTTCAACAATGAAAGGGGTGATTAAGTTTGGAATGAAAGGGAAATTGAGTCCCCGTTATGTGGGTCCCAGTGAAATCTTGCAAAGGGTTTGTAAGGTTGCTTATGAATTGAAACTTTCTAATGAATTGTCTTCGGTTCATCCGGTTTTCCATGTTTCTGTGTTGAAAAAGTGTATCGGTAATCCCAAGTCCATTCTTCTTATTGAGGGTCTTGGTGTCAAGGATAACCTCTCTTATGAGGAAGTCCTGGTTTAAATTCTTGATAGGCAAGTCAAGAAGTCTTGGAATAAAGAGGTGGTTTTCGTAAAGGTGTTATAGAAAAATTAATTAGTCAAGGGTGTTACATGGGAGGCCGAGGCCGATATGAAATCCCTATATCCTCATCTTTTTTGTGAATTAAGGTTAGACTTTCTTTTTAAATATATAATTATGACAAAGATTTGTGTTCTTGATTTTTGACTGAAATGTTGCAAAAATGACATTTATCTTTTTTTTTAAAAAAAAAAACCTCACAGTAAGTCTTACTGTGAAGACATTGTAGTTTTGCTGTTCAAAAACTTGAAATTTTTCTTTTGCTTGCTCTAAGTTATTTTTTGCATTTTTATATGGTGAGTCTTCATGAAATGATAGGTAGCATGTTGACTTATACAGTGTATGTTGAGCTCATAAACTTTGTGCGATGGAAATGCCTCTTGATGAAATTTTTTAGCCTTAGGTGTTGTGATACGGTTTTTGTTAAATGGATATTGTTGATTTGGTTGTGCTATTAGTCTTGGGTCTATTCCGTCCTTTAAAAGAGTTAGTTTCAATCGCGGAAGAATGTTCCTAAGGGGGGGATAATGTAATACCTTGAAAATTCGAGACTCATAGAAAGGCCTAACAGAGGTGTCATAAAGTATAAACATTGTTTCTACGTCCATTTTTAATGAATATAGATCATTTAAAGGGTTTAAGAACAAAAATGTTTGGGAAATTGGTTTAAAGAAACGTTAGTGTGCCTTTGCCTTTTACTAACTTTTTGTAGTCGGAAATGTACGAAAATAGGTGGAAATGTAACTAATGGGTGTTTGAGTTGTTTCATTATTTGGAACATCTTGTTACTACTACCCAAGGACCAACTAAAGGCCCTCGAGGAGAACCCCTGTAGTTTGATGCAACACTAACTGGCAGTGTGCATCGACGAGGTAGACGACGGTCCGTAAGAGGCCCGACGGGGCATCGAAGGCCATTATCGTCCCTCTCTAAGAAAGATTGTAGAGGCCTTTGTTTACGTAGTTACTATTATACTCGACGAAAGGGACAACGGGGCGTCCTGGGCTCGACAGGGCGTCGAGGCCACCGTCATCCCATACATAGAAAATGGGAGGAAAGCCTCTCCTACAAAGTTTCATATAGAGGCAACGGAAGTGAAGGACGGATGGAGAGGTGTCCGTCAACCCACCGACTGACTATCGACGGGGTCTCGTCAGTGAGGGGTTGAATTTCACTAATGGATTTTAATGATTTCATTTAAAATAATTAAATGGTCTAGGGGTTAGTTAGTGATCTAAGAAACTAATTAAGTTAATTAAGTCACTCTATAAATACCCTTTACCCTCATTAACCAAAATCCATCTATCAAAATAAATCCTCTACATTCTCTTTTATTTCTCTCTCTACAAGAACCCACCATTAAGGGCTAGCAAGAACTAGGGTTTTGGGGGCTTAAACCGGGTGGATTCTTCATCAAATTGTTGAGTTACATTAAGTTATGGGTCCTATTCACCTTTGAGATCCATTCCTCAAAGGAATTCTTCATAATGGATTTCAAAAGGTTGAATTTTCATATGGGTTTCATTCAATTACAAAATTTAAGTTATGGATTGAGTTGTTAGTGGATTCTTAGGGTTATATTGAGTATATTTACAGGTAATTTAACTTGTTTATGATAATTATTGTTTGGTCAAATTGAAGAACATGATTCTCTATCCCTAACCCTAGATATTGATCTTGACCTATATTGTATGTTGATCATTCAATTTAGTTTGTTGTTGATTAGAATACTATCCTATGGAGCTATTATGGTTGAATTAAGATGAATTATAGGCCTATCATGCTAGTTATTGAGATATAATTTAGGTTATGTATTGTTATGTATAATTAGCCTATGTATTTTGTATCAAGTTGTACTCTGGAGATGAATTGTGCTATAGAGACTCAATTGGACTTGTTATTCTATTTAATATAACTATGTGATGATGTTACTCCCCATGTTGGGTTGAGTTATCGGTTGCTGGTAAGACCTTGATGTTAACTACGAGAAACACTTGGTAAGTCTTAGAATCTCTATCTTTATTTCTGATTGTGATTAATTGTTGTTAAGCTATGAAATTACGTTGGAGTATGCCTTATATAAAGATTATAGGGTGGTATAACGTTGAATTGAAATGTCTTGACTATTTTATGAGGAAGATTAAGGTGTATGTGCTATAAGGATGGCGAAAACAATCTATGTGCCTTAATATGTTATGAATTTCTAATGTGTTAACCTCACTTATATCGATTGTGATGAAAGGTCTTAAGCTCATACAATTCTTATTGAGCTATTGATAATGATGATTATACAATGTTTAGACCTATGACCTCAACTAAGCTACGATTACAACAAGATTAAAAAAATATAAATAAAAGGGACCTCGCTTAACACCAAGTGAGATTGTATGTGAGGGGGTGACATCTTCTTATATAAGGAAGGTAAGGGTTAACTACGTCCTCACGGTGTGGATAGACTCATGACCAAAGGTAGCGTGTAGACTTGATATTTCCATGATTTATCCCCCAATATCAAAAACTTTGTTGCCACAATAGGATACTAGCTAGTGGATCCACCTAGATAGCTACGTTTATGTTAGGTTCTACCTTGGCCGGTAAACCACCTTCCATCGGTGTAAGGTTTCATGACACATGATTCCACATTAGCTCATGTGGTCTATGTCGGTTAAGGCAAGAGTTCCTTAAACTAAAATAAATGAATGAATTATAGACTAATTGAAGTTATTTGAGAGGTTTGAGTTTAGCTTATTTAGGGGTATGTGACTCTACCTATGCCTTGCACTAGTTTGCCTTGATAGAAGCTTTGAGAAGTTAATGTTATGCATATAAATAACGATGTAATGTAAGTGAGTTTATATGTTAAATTATATGCGTATGAATATGAAATTTGTTATCATTGTTAAAGAAGGAATAATACTTGAGATGAAAGACAATGCTATGTGAAATGAATTGCTAATTATGATCCTCGGTGGGTTACTTGTTAAGTAGGGTTATGGGGCTTTGCTTGGTCATTGCACTTGTGGATTCTAAGGATTATAGTTTGTTGGTTTGTGTGTTTTTCTATTTATGTGGTTTACTCTTATTCATGTTTGTGATATTATTACGTGATGATAGTTTTACATGAGATTATGGGTTGAGTATGATGATGTGCATATGGTATAATTAATTTGTTTAGTATGTTCAAAGGATTGGTTTAAATAACATGATTTCATTAAATTTCCCTTTCTAGCATAAAATGTTGGTATTTGTGCATATGGTCTCATACTTAGTACATGTGGCGTACTAACCCCATTTTCTCCCTTTTTCTCAAACATTTTAGGTTCCAATCGTTGAAGTTGATTTGAGGTGATTGAAAGAAGACTTTGATATTCTATCATCCAAGTGGTAGGTCGTCACTTTCCCCGAGGATGAAGCAAATATTCTCTTTGCAAAGTTACTTAGTTACTACTACTTTTGTATTGAGTCTAATTCCTATTTGAGACAAAGTTGTATAAAGCCTAATGTGGCTTACTTTTATTGATGTAGGGCTATGCCCAATGTTGTATTCCTCGTTTAAATGGTTTATGAGATGAGAAATATTTATGACTATTTCTTTACTATACAAGTGTGTGAGATAAATGTAGAAGACTATGTAATCTTCTTATACGAACAAGTCTATGTATACTCGATATTACTATTATTATGTGTATGTAGAGGTCGATATAAACCTCAGAGGAGGAGGAGTTTAAAATTTCTAATTTCTTTCATATTTTAATCGATGAATGCAATGATGTAAGACTAAGAGGCTTGTCTTAGTCCTCATTGAGGACGACGACGCCAGTATGAGATAAATGTAGAAGACTATGTAATATTCTTATACGAACAAGTCTATGTATACTCGATATTACTATTATTATGTGTACGTAGATGTCGATATAAACCTCAGATTTGAAGTAGTTTAAAAGTTTTAATTTCTTCTATATTTTAATCGATGAATGCAATGATGTAAGACTAAGAGGCTTGTCTTAGTCCTCATTGAGGACGATGACGCCAGTTACGTATAGGGGGTAAAACCGGATGTGACAAACATCACCACTTGTGTCATTAACTAGAACAATGTGATAGATACACCCCTTTGAAAGTAACTTCACGCCTAACGGTACGAAATGAAATGACTCTTGGGGACTGATGTACTATTACTCCACTTTGTGAATGGATCATTTGGAATATGAAACATGACAACTCGAGTTCAACAATCTATTGATTCATAAAAGGCATGGAGCTAGTCCATACCTAGTATGACATCAAGATCTACCATGTCTAACTCTATAAAATCATACATGGTACTCTTGTGAATGACAAAAACAGGAAAATCATGATAGAACCTTTCTACTAGAATGTATTAACTAACATGTTGGAGACACTGAATGCTTCCCTATGTTCTTCTGGAATAATTTCAAAGTTCATAGCAACATAGGTAGTTAAAAAATATAAACTTTCTCCTGGGTCTAACAATGCATAAACAGTAAGGCCAAATACTAGAATCATACTAGTAACAACATATGGCGAAATCTTCTATTCTTGGTGATTATTGAGAACATACAAGAGGTTTGGTCCTCTGCCACCACTAGAAGTAGCTCCCCTTGGTGCAACCATGTCTTATGGAACAACTAATAAAAACTGAACTTTATTACCCCCCTTACCACCACCTTGCTTGCTCTTTGGATAGTCTCTCATAAAATTCCTAGTCTGACCACATTTGAAACAGCCCGCGGAGCCTTTAGGACAAATACCGTAGTGATTTTTACAACTCTTGGCTCAGATAGGAGGCTTGTTATCTCCCTGCGCCAGACTACTTGAACTATTGACCATGAATTGTATCAAAGAGATCTAAAGGCCGATAGTGAACTTATTTTTACCTTGCTTCTCACCAAACATGATGCTTATTCTATGTGCGACTCCGCTCACACAAGTTGGTAGTTCTTTGACCATCCTGAGGTTGGCATTACTTGGACTCTAACTTGGATTAAACATTGTCGTTGTCATCTTGTTCATCATATTGGTTTTTGCACCCATGTCGTCCATACCACAAATTACTTTTTTTATTGATCGTGATGTCTAAAAGATTAGAGGTCTAGGTTTGAAAGTGATAAGTCCTTCCATACTAAGTCTGAGGGAAAAGATAGTCCTAGAACTAAAACAAGATACTCTGGCCAAGATTCTTCGAAATCCTCTATGTTTGACAAGGAGAACGGTAGTGGGTCTTCCAAATCTACTCGCCCCAAGTATGGAAGGAGTCATTATGGTAAGTTCCTAGCCGGCAAGGATAGTTGGTTTTGGTGTGGGAAAGATGGGCATAAAGTGAGAGATTTTCCGGATCTTATAACTAAGGGAAGGGAGGATAACAAAGATAATCCTGGTAATGTAAAAGGTGTTCTTAAAATTAAAGGTAGGTTCTATGCTCTCCATCCAAGGGTGATAAAGAATGATCTCCTTACGTCCCTTTTTGGTATGTTCATCTTTATTGATCTATGAAAATTCTCACAATTTCCTATGATTATAAATTGTCTTGTGGTTTTGTTTTTCCTTATGATGAGGAATTGAGGTTAGAATAAAAACATTTGTGCCATGTTCCCAAATGGTGGATAAGGAGCCTTTGTATGAGGTTTTTTATATAATTAAGTATTGTTATGATAATCATGGAATTGGATTATTTCCTTGATTTTGGTATGTGCATTTAGGTATAATCATTGACGGTGGGCTGCTAGTCTAGAATAGATACTTTAAGAATTGTGTGAGAAGGTGTCATTCGGAGACGAATGTTTCCTAAGTGGGGGATATTTAAGGACCCAAAATGCAATAGGTCAGAAAGAAATACTAACATGTGGTACCATGAGATTATGAGGTCCTAAAATGGTCAATTAAGGTTTTGAGAGGCATTATATAGTGTTTGAGAGTGTTTGGTGGTTAAGCGTCCAAGAACGTCTAGTGACGTTTGAAAGTTAACCTTGAGACGTGCTAGCGTGCCTTAGTATGTTTCATGATGTTTCGGGTAGTGTTTGTACCTCAAATTTATAGGAAGGGTTCCTAAAATCAACACATACATATTTGGGGTGGAAACATCTGGGCACATATCCCCAAGGACACACCTTGGGGTTCTTGAAGAGGACCAAAGTTGAGAGAAAAGTTGTCAAAACTTGTCACAACCAACGAGGGGCATCAACGAACCGTAGGTCCATCGACCCCCCATTGGTGAGGGGCGTTGGTTAAGACTTAGATTAATGAGAATAAGCCTTAAATTAAGGGTCTTTGACCAAGACGACAGTTTAACATCACGACCCATCTTCTGGTTTATGCTCCATTGGTGCCCCTCCGTCGATAGGTCTGCAACTTCCACTAGCTTTGTTAAGTGAAGGGTTGAATTTCACCTCCAAACAATTATATGGGCGGTTATTTTATGTAATTTTAGGAATTAGATGAGTATTAAAACAATAAAAGACCCCCATAGACTCTAGACTTCAAATCAAAAGCTATCTCTCACCTTCGAACTCTCAAAAACACCATTGAAGAAGAGGAGAAGTTTGGGCAGCAGCTTAGGACAAATTCACCAAGGGTTCAAGCTGGAACTAAGGCCCTAATCTAATGTATGTGAAGCTTTTTCATTCATGGATTTTTCAATCCATCAAAGTCTGAATGACACACAAAATTATAGGGTATATAATATTTTTAATATGTTCATTATGTTTTTTATAGTATGTACACTTGATTTTAGGTGATTTGGAAGTCAAACGTCAAGGGACAACCAAGACGTTCGACGACTAGTCACCAAAGGTATCTTAAGTGTTTTATGTTCTTATTCGTATGTCATGGGCTTATGAGGTCCTTATATTATTTATAATGATGTTTATTGGCATTGTGTTAAGTTTCATGATGTTTGGAGGTCAAACGTCCAAGAACGGCCAAGACGTTCGAATGTTAGCTCCTTAAACGTGTGTGTCTTCTAGTTTCCTTGGTACGCTTTCTGTGTTTTTTGATTCTCAAATTTGTAGGATAGGTTCCTAATATTTATACTAGAGTATTTAAGGTTGAAAAGTCCGGGTAAAATTCACCAAATACCAACCAAAGGGTCCTTAAGGAGGACCCAACCTTGGACCAACAAGCTTCCCCCAGGAAGCATCGTTTGTTCCTTGGTTAAATAGGTCCGCGACGCGGACATGGTCCACCACAGGTCAAAATGTTTTTCAATATAACGGACACAATGCAGACTTAACTGCCCCGGAAGTTATTTTCAAAAAAATCATGCGGGAACTGCTCAGTTTCACGGACTTGTTTCGTTACGAATATTTTGAAATTAGAAGTTGAGTTTGACATTTCTTAAAGTCCAAATAAGTGTGGGGTTGTTTTAGTAATATTTGAAGACGGTTATAAAAAGGTTTTAAGACTTATTCAACCCTTTTCCCAATTCAAAACCCCAACACCCAATAAGAAAATAAAAAATCCCATAACTCTCTTCTTTTCAAATATCACTCAAACCTCCATTGGAGGGAAAAATTCAAGTTCAAGATAGGGGCTGGATATTCATGGTTTCTTCTCAAGTTTCTCATGTCTTCTCAATCAAAAAGTTATGGTAATCCTTCATCCTCATTTATCCATTAATCTAAGGAGTCAATCAAGGATTTTCAAATATAATTCAAAGAACAAAATTTCAAATTCTCAATCTAGTCATGGGTTCTTTCTCAAATTGAATTCAAAAGCATTTTTATGATAAATTGAGGATTATATAATGTTTTAAAAATGAATTGCAATCCAATTTTATAATGAATCCATGATCCTCCTAATTTCTCAAATAGGCCTATAATATGGGTATTGTGATCTTGATTCTATGTTGAATGAATTATGTTTCAATTATGTTTAATTATCTATTACTATTGTTATTTGTGTGAATTGAATAGGAATTATTGGTTATTGATCAATGAGGATCAATGTTTAGGGATTGGGTAAATTTTTATATATTCCTTTACTTTTTATGGACTTGATGAAGTAGTGTACCTAATGTGATTTTAAACCATGATGTTTGAAGTAACATTTCGTTTATGTAATGGTACTATTAGATATTGTTTTGTACATGTATTGATGTTGAATTATTGGAATTTATGAATGATTATTAAAGCCTGGAGGAATTGTAAGTTGGCCCTATTCTCTCTACTCTTCTATAAAATTGCTAGATGCTCTGTGTAAGAGACCGAACTAACTTAGGTGAACTAGATCCTAAAATGTTGATCTTGATGGTATAAGGTCATAAATAGGTCTATTATATGGTATTGAGGCATTTTCTAAGAGTTTAGGTGCATTGGAAGTCAAACGTCAAGGGACGACCAAGACGTTCCACGACTAAGTCACCTATGTGTCTCGTATGTGGTTCTATGTGTTTATGTGTTATTCATGAATTTATAAGGTTATTGAATAAATAATTATAGAACATATATTATGTTTGTCATGTTTTGTGTCGTTTTGAAGTCAATCATCCAAGAACGTCTATGACGTGCGAAAGATGTGCCTTGAAATGACCTTCTGTGTCTAAGCATGTTTCGTTGAGTTTTACGTGTTCATTATGGGTGAAATTCATGTGAGAGGTGATAAACTCATAGAATATCATATTAGACTTGGAAAATTAGGGTCAAACATCCCCAAGATCAAACAAGGGTCCTTGAAAAAAGGACCCAATCTTGTAGACAAGACTGTCCCAGGCAGCCCCAAACGACGGAGGAATCAACGGCTCGTGGTACAATTGACGGCCCTTCGATGGGTACTGTTGGTAGGGACATAGTATTAGGTGAAATGAGGACCTAGGAAAGTCTCTGAACCAACAAATGAAAGCACATGACAGTCCGTTTGTGGACAAACAGTCCATCGGCTGTTCAACCGTCGATGGGCATGTATGATGTGCAGGTTCATTGCCAAGTTAGGGGTGAACTTGTAATTTCACCCCACTTACAAATAAGAGTATTTGAGGTTTATTAGGAGTATTTTGGGTATTTTAAATGTGTATATAAGTTTTTAACACTTAGAAGATTTGATTATTTAAAAACAAAACCCCATATCCCTTAGAATTCTCTCTAAGACTCCATTTCACTCCAAAATCAAGGAAGATCTTGGTGTGACGAACTGAGTGGAGATTCCTTATCAAAGTGAAGAATTATAATCAGAGAGGTATGACTTTTGATCCTTTAATCTCGTTTCATCAAGGATCCAAACTCTCAAGATGTTTTCTAATGTTTTCAAAGGTTAATTGTCCAATTTAATGATTCTACCATGTGTTCTTGCATCAATTGCTTTTAAACTTTTATTAAGAATTAAATTGATATTTATTGATTATTTTAATCTAAATTACCTAAGAAACCATGAATTGGATGAACCCTAGGTTTTGACTAAGATTTGTCTTGATATTGATCTAACATTGATAAATTCTTATATAGTATTATGTGGGATATTTTTTGATGTAATAATTTTAGTAAATTGATATCTAGGTTGTGTTAGATTAATAAATTTTTACATTGAATTGACCTATATCATTGATTATTGTAGTTTTTATGTTGAATTGTTTTTTATGGCCTTGGGTAAAGATCTTGTGTTATCAAATTGAGTAAGTTGATTTTGGTATGAAGTGTAGAGGATGATGTGGGGGTATGCTGCATTATTTACTTTATTTTATTATTTTTTATACTTAATTTCTATTTGGATTCGTATGGCCCAATTACGGTTGCGGTATTATGTGATTTACTTGCAATATATGTGGCTTTGTCGGCGTTACTTTATGTTTTATGATGACTATGGCCTTGTCGGCAACTACTTGAAGTAATGTGGATAATTTGGTAGTTATTTGAATCATGAAAATATCTATCTACATGTGAATTCATATATGTGTTCTTCTATTCAAATTGTCTGAGGTAATCATGATAGAGTATGACTTGACATTATGTGTATATTGTTACGGTTGAGTCATGATTATCCCTACTTGACTATATGAGTCTATATTGGTTTCTTTGATGATTTTATGATAGTAAATAGGATGACTTGAAGAAGTTAGGGGTGTTTCTAGGTTCTTTTAGAATGACTTGGATTATGAGGTAAAAGTGAAGTAGTGGTGTCTTGTCTTGGTTGAAGTATGTGGTGTCTTGTCTTGGTTGACTTGTGTCCCTTGCTTTATGTATATATGATTATGAATATGTGATGTCGTCATTTAGGGTGTTATAACTCTTAGACTTAAATATATGAATGACATGTGACATTAAATGAACTTAAGAGAGTCTTTAATGTGAAAACCTTGACTTAGAGGTAAGGTTAGGATTTGTTGAAGTCGTAAGCCATAATGGTATCCTTCAAAGTAAAGGAATGATGGACTTACGGTTTATTGTCTAGGAAGGCCTCATATGAATCCTAAGGAAAGTCATCATGATCTACTTGTTGCCATTGTGAGGTAGCCCTAGCGGATGTTCTTTGGTAAGGTAAATGTGATTGGGTTTTTAACTTGTTATGGAACCCTTGTATATGAACCTATTGTGTGAATTATTGTAGGATAAACAAGGCTAGCACCGAGTGAGTATGGTAAGGGGAAGATTCTAGTCAAAGATAGAGACAATATAACAAAGTATGCCCTTGATATTCCTTAACCATTTGTCTGCATGGGATGTATGTAAGTTCTACCCTCGGCAAGTAGAACAACCTCATCGGAGTACGATAGATCTACGGATTCTATGTCTTGCTATCATTGACTTTGTCTCTTATTGTCTATTCTCATCATATTGAATACCTATTAGCATTAGAGAAGTTCGATGAGGTTTAGGTGGTGGTATGGGGTTCTATCTAGACATTGCAAAATAGGCTTTGAAGGAGTTATTAGGAGTTCCTAGGTCTTGTTCAAGACCATTACTTCAATGTCCTTTATGTCATGTATGTGTCCCTTAATAAACTAATGAACTAATGACTTATGTTATGAAGTGTATGAGTGAATGAGTACCTAATCTAAAATGACTTAAGGATTCCTTCGCTAAAGTGATAACAGGGCATAGAAGATGATCTTTTCATGTTTGATCTTTGGAAGTCTTGAAGATGACTCTAGTTAGGAAAGTTGGTTGATTTTCTGGACATGATCTACGCCTTAGGTAGTCTTAAGCATTACATAGGTAATCTTGAGGAGGTCAATCATGGACGTTATCTTCTTGATTTACTTAAGTAAGTCTTTTAATAGCCTTTGGAAGGAAAATGTCATATTACCTATATGTTTATACTCTTAGTTGGAATGATTCTATCTAGGTAGTCTATATTATCTCTTAAGTGTGTGTGTAAGGAATTGTCTGTGCAGTAGCTTCACAACACACTCAAGAGCGACTTAGAGTCACCTTTGGTAGAAGATTCTTACATTGATGTTTTTGATGTCTTGTAATGGTGTAGGTGTCTTATTAAAAGTATTCTTAAGGTTCATTTGGGTATGCTTAGGGAGGTTGTATGAGTTGTCTCTCTTTGTTTTTCTTAAGTGGGCCTTAGGATAGCCTTTAGTGAGAAGACTACATATTAGAAAGGGTTAGGAAGAAAGAATATCCAATTCAGTGTAACAGTGAATTATGTCACTATTTAATAATATACCTCACTGTTAAGTGGGTAAAAAATTATGATTAGTTGTTTAAATGGTTTATTCTAAGTTGATAAGTTGTGACATGTTGTTTTTATGTTTACAATATGATTTTTAAATGAAAAGATGTATATTTCCAATAAATGTCTAGTTCATGTTTTTTATGCCTAATGCAATACTTAGTACATGTGGTTGTACTAATCCATGTTTTTATCTATATCCATAGTTCTTGGTAGGTGAGGCTCTTTTGGGAAGTGAAAACTTGGACCGTAGTATCGTTCAGGAGAAGTTGAAGTATGTCCTCATTTGACTCGAGGGCATATATGTCTTTTATGTTTTACATTTGAAGTGTTGTAATAGACTAAGTATTTCTATATTGGTATTTTGGATGGGCCGTGTACCAAATATTCTTGTGTCTTAAGATGATAAGGTTGATACTTAGTATTTCCTATTGCTTTATATGAATGTTTTTTTAAAGACTATGATATGTTTTATGAAATTTTTAATTCTGCGCTAATTTTCACTATGTTTATGCGATGAATAATATGTAAGGGCTTGTTCAAGACCTCCGAGAGGTCAAGTATGCCAGTTGATATCTGAGATTTCCCCTAACTTCTAGGGTGTGGTTTTTGGATATTACAAGCATGGTATCAGAGCATAGGTTGTTAAAGTAGTATTAGTTATCGAAAAGTCTTATCAAATCACACCTAGTTGAGTTTTAAACATCCGTGTTAGTTGCATCACATCTATTGGCAAGAGGATATAGGACAATAGAGTTTTCCTTCTTTTCTACTCCTATGTCATGCGGTAGAGTAAGTGTTATGAATATTCTTCTTAACGTGTTTACTTGTGTTTCTAGGAAATGAATACTAGAAGGATGTCCACTAGAAGATTAAAAGAGGAGAGCATGAATAAGGAAATTCCTCTTCAAGTTGAGGACGTTGAGCAAGTTCCTCAAAATGGTGAAGGTGTCGAAGATTCTCAAGTGCCTACCGAAGGTGATCATATCCCTAATGTGGAAGGAGGTAATGAGGTGTCAGTGGTTCATCCGGATTTGACAAATCAAGTGATTAGAGATGCTTTGCCTTCTTTACCTTGAGTCGTGAATACTCAAGCGAATTTGAGTATGATGCCTACGGCTAACGTGGTGGAGAGCACTATGACCTCTAGGTTGAGATATTTTTTGTGGGTGATTCCTCCTATCTTTCGTGATCTAAGGTGTGGGAGGATCCACAAGAGTTTCTTGATAGCGTGTACAAGGTGCTGAGTGCTATGGGGGTTACATCTAGGGAGAAGGCGGAGTTTACTTCGTATCAATTAAGGGATGTTTATCAAATATGGTAAACTCAATGGAAGTACAATAGGCCAGAGTAATCGGGTTCTATTGAGTTTAGCCAGTTTCTCAAAAGATCAAACCTACTTGTGCAAAATATGGAAAGATACATTATGGTGAGTGTCTATTAGGTACCGGGATTTGCTTTTGTTGTGGTAAGGAACGAAAAAAGGTGAGAGATTGTCCTATGATAGATTCTAGAGTAAGAGAGTGTAAACAAGTTGCTCCTAGTGTTCCAAAGGATGATGCTCCAACAAATGGGCGCTTCTACGTACTCCGGTGTAGAGGGGAGAAGCCGGATGAGAGTGATTATGATGATGGTAAGTTCTCTTTCTCTTGTTGTAATATGAGTTCCTTCTAAGTGGGGGAGTATGGTTAGAAGATGGGATGGAAAGTCCCAGAAGTTTTTGCATGTGCATGGTGTTTAGGAGTTTTATTGAAATTGAATTTGATTAACTTTATGAATATGTATTTTATGAAGCCATCATTATGTTGTAAGATGTGCTTATATGATGTCACTTTGTATATTGTATGTTTATATCATGAGTTGCCTAAAAGCCGCATTTTTGAAAAATTTGTATAAATAACTGTATGATTGTGAAACTTCTCACTGTTAAATTTTGGACAAAGGACTAATTGATTCTTTGTAACGACCTGTTTAGTCGTTTTGAGCAGCAAATTTTATTTCTGGAAAAACTGTGTGAGTCGACGGAACCCACGACGGACCGTCATGGGCACGACGGGCCGTCGAGGGGGTCTCGTTCCAAAATACTTAGACTTCTGAAATTTGGGTACTGAAATCGACTCTCTGAACTTCGT
>NC_028638.1:13638495-13643463 GCF_001406875.1 Solanum pennellii | reverse complement strand
TACCGTCGTCTTCAACTCAACCGCAACTCTAGCCAGTCTTCATTACACCGGATTTCAGGGTGAGCTAATGCTTCTAGCTTGGACTGGATCTTCTTCCTCATGTCTTGATGCCTTGAAGTTCCGGCATGGACTAGCTTTTGTTTATTTTAGTTTCTTAGAATACTCTTAGTCTAGTAATTTGATCATAGATGTTCTTGTGGTGATGACTTCAAGATTTTGGGGAATAATAGATGTTGAATTTTAGAAGTTATTGAATTGTCTTTTATTAATGAGTTTAAGTCTTCCGCATTACTTTCTGTTGATATTAAATTGAAATGTTAAGGTTTAGATTGGTTGGTTCGCTCACACAGGAGGGTAAGTGTGGGTGCCAGTCGCGGCCCGGTTTTGGGTCGTGACATTCTTTCATCTAAAATTTTGAAAGGTTGTTAGTACTTATGTATATAAGTATGATATTGATTGTAAAAGGAGTTTTTACTAGTTGAAATGAAGCATGTGAATTTTGTAGCATAATAAGTTATAGATTTGTTTTCTACTTTCTTGTTGTGTTGTGAATTTCTTGACTATGTTAGATTAATGTTTTATTATTTTCTATGTGTTGTATATAATGACTATTAGCTGCTAGTTGAATCTCTATTCTTTGAAGTATTCGGAGAGTGGAAAATGTTATTCGAGGACTAATATCGTCCAAGTGAGGGAGCTTGTAAGACCCCAAAAATGACTTAAGTGAACTAGTTTCTAACATGTTGGTATTGATAGTATAAGGTCCTAGGTAGGTCTATTATATAGTATTGAGACAGTGTCTAAGAGTTTAGGTGCATTGGAAGTCAAACATCAAGGGACGACCAAGACGTTCGACGACTAAGTCACCTATGTGCCTCGTATGTGGTTCAATGTGTTTATGTGTGATTCATGAGGTTATAAGGTTCTTAAAAGAGTTATTATAGAATATATAGGCAGTGTGTCATGTTTCGTGAATTTTGGAGGTTAAACGTCCAAGAACATCCATGGCGTTCAAAAGATGTGCCTTGAAATGACCTTGTGTGTCTAAGCATGTTTCATCAAGTTTTACATGTTCGTTTTGGTGAAATTCATGTGAGAGGTTCTAAAACCATCAACGGTCATAGTTGGGTTGGAAACAATCGGGCAAACATCCCGAAAGACCAACCAAGGGTCCTTGAAGAAGGACCCAAACTTGGAGAAAGGACTGTCCCAGGCAGCCCAAAAGGACGGAGGCATCAATAGCTCGTGGGCCAATCGACGCACCACCGATTGGTGCCGTTGGTAGTTACTTATTCTTGGGTCAAAATAGGACCTTGCAAACTCTCTGAACCAACCGATGGAAGGATAGGACGGTCCGATTGTTGACAAATGGTTCGTCGACTATCCAACCATCGATGGGCCTGTGTGATGTGCAGGTTCACTTCCAAGTTAGGGGTGAACTTATAATTTCACCCCACTTCCAAATAACAGTATTGGAGGTTTATTAGGCGTATTTTGGGTATTTTAAATCTGTACACAAGTGTTTTACACTTCGATGATTTCATTCTTTGAAAACAAAACCCCGAATCCTTTAGAATTCTCTCTAAGTCTCCATGAAGTCCAAAATAGGGATGGAAAGGGGACGGGGAAGGGGACTTGGGACGGGACGGGACGGGGTTCGGTGAAGGGGGATTTGGACCGGGGCCGCAATTGGGGGGACAAAAATAGGTTCCATCTCGTCCCACAGTATATACAGGATGAGATGGGATTTGGTGGGACGGGACGGGACGGGACAAGGGAGTTTTTTGTTTTTTAAATACTTATTTATTCGTACTGAAATTATATGTTTTTAGCTAATAAATTTAAAATTTAACTTTTAACTTTCAAATTAAATTTTCAAATTTCAAGTTTCAATTTTCAAATTTCAAGATTTATGTTTCAAATTTCAAGTTTCAACTGTAAAGTTTTAAATTTCATAGTTGAGAATTTTAAATTTGTATTTTATATATATTAAAGTAATGTTAACTTGAAATTTTAAATGTCAAGTTACAAGTTTTAAGTTAAGTATTTTGAAGTTAGTTTAGTACTTTAGTATATATTTAATTGTATGTATTAAAATTAAAATCCAAGACAATAATTGTATAAAAAAATTGAATAAAATCTTGAAACTTATTCTATAGAACTTAGAAGTTACAACTAACAAATATTAGTGGAGTAAGTAACCTATGCAGCCACCTTCTAGGAAGGGTTCTGTTTCAATTATTTCTCGTATATAATCTAAATATATAAGTTTTCTCCATTAAAATTAAATTCTGATTGTCACATCATATCGATGGTGATATCCTCCGGTGTTGGCAAACATGATTGAAACTCTCGTGACTCTAATTCATCATCGATGCATTCAATTTGCGTTTTGATCCAACTTGCTTGTTTGGAACTTAACTTTGGCAAGTTATTATTCCTCCTATCGGCTTTACCCAGTGTCTAAATAAAATTGTTGTTTCCAAAGTGTATTCCGCCAATGAATGTCTATGATCACCAATTTGAAACCTTGCCGCACTAAAAGCAGCCTGCAATGAAACTGATGAAGCTTGAATAACTAGAACATCATGAACGATTTTGCTCAAGGTTAGAAATGCAACTCTACCATCCTAATAAATCTTCATTGTCATTTTTGATTTCCAATGCTTCAAAAGATTATTAATATATTCTTCAAAATCATCACAATTAGTAGAATTAAGACCAAGAATACCTCGCATATAATTTTGAATTCGGAATTCAAAATCAATCTCAAGATTAGAAGTTTAACCAACTTCTCTTTGAATTATTTCCGTAGTTCTATATTTCTCATACAACACTTTTGTTTGTACTTTTATGCTAGAATTCGACGTTTCACAATTTGAAGTTTTGTCCGGTAAAATTTCTAAAGTTTCATAAAAAGTGTCAACAATGCCCTGTACACCTCAAATTTATAATCAGGATGAAGTAATGTAGCAGTTAAATAAAATTGAGGAATACGAAAAATATATTTTTAAAATTTTCAACTGCAACTCTAAGTTTAACTATTTTCTTATATTTGGAAAATTTAATTGTAACAACACAAATATTTATTATACTGATGAAATATTAGAATAATATATTCCATAAAATATTGCTATAGCATCATAAAAAAAGTCTTAAAAATTGTAATAGTTCTTTAGTTTCTTCCCAATCTTCATCACAAATTCTATCTAATGGGTCAGCATTATCAGCAGTAAACACCATCTGTATGGGTCTTCTATATTTGTAAGAAACTGAAAGCATTTTGTAAAAATAATTCCACCTTGTTTTAATATGTCATGGAATTTTTCTACGTGACAATTCACATCGTAACAAACGCTCATTAAATTCCCTAATTCTAGTAGCATTGTTAGTATGAAAAATCAGGCAAGGACATATTCAATTTTCATGCAACCAAAATCAAATAATGAAATACCATCTTGTACAACTAAATTTAATACATGCGCAACACATCTAACATGAAAAACATTATTGTCAATTGGACATAATCTACCTTTTAACATTTAAGCAGCATTTGTATTATTATATGCATTATCTAATGCATCAGACATTACTTTATCTATAACCATGTAACAATCTAAAATACTTAAAATATTTAAAGCTAAATATGCACTAGTTTTTTTCTCTATACATAGTTTATACCTTAATATCTATTTTTGCAAATTCCAATTATAATCAATCCAACGAGCGTTAATAGCTAAATAAGAATTTCTATTAACAGTATGACCCATATGTACAATTATAGACACTCTACTATCTAATATACTAAATATACAATAAAGAAATTGACAATGTTTCCCTTGAAATTCAAAAATATCATATTTAACAGCATTTCTTGAAAAACCTCTAAAATTCAAATGATAAGTTTGTTGAATATATTCAATAAAACCGGGATTTGAAGGAAAACTATAAGTCAAACCACAAACAGAAACCACTTAAGCTAAATTTTCGCGATCAAAATCCTTATTATATTTACGTTGACCACCAGGGTTAAAAGAATCTAATGTTCCTTGAACCATGTTAGAAGCTCCTACCAATGCATTACCGATAATATCAAATTCATCAACTCGAATTCCTTTTTTCTATTGTCTAGTGCTTTAACTTATCTATATTGAATAGGCAGAAAAGATAAGAAATGTCTATTTAATCCCCCTGTCCCACCTTGACCCCCACATTGTTTATGTTTAAAAAGTTGCTTACACTTATTACAAATAGAAACACTATTTTCTTTATCAAATGTCACAAATTGACACATAATATACGTTTTAGGATGTTGATACTTTACCGTATCTATTGTGGGAAGTATAAGGGGTGTACGTCCACAATTTCGGTCCGTTGAATTTATTGTGTCAATTGGAACTTGTGTCACCGGACTAGTAGGTGTATCTTCCAAATCCTCTTCTCCCAAATCATCTTCAACTTCTTCACCTGAATTTTCATCAATATTAGGATTAATATTCTCAGAATGTCGTTCTAATCTTCCGTGATCAAGTTGAACATTTGAATTAATATCATAAGCAGTATAATCAACATAAGTAGAATCATTTGTGTTAAATCTAACTCTAGACGTTGATTTAGATGAAGTACCACCATATTTAATACTATTTTTTACTTAACTATTTTTATACCAAAATTAATTATTTTAAAATTTTCACTTTGTTCTTTATCTTGTTGTTTCTCTTTTCCTTTACCGGTATCTTTTTGCTAGAACTCATACTTAATTATATCTAAAGTAGAATATAAAAATAATAATAACACAAAAAATAAAGATGAAAAATAAAATATAAATATTATGAAATGAATGTACCAAACGTCTGCGTTAATAGCAGACGTTAAATCAATTCTCGAAGCTTGTAGTTTATTGTAACTTGTAATTTCAAAATCCAACCAATACTTGATAAAAAATATGAGATGATATATATATATATA
>NC_028638.1:13636748-13637912 GCF_001406875.1 Solanum pennellii | reverse complement strand
ATATATATATATATATATATATATATACATATATATACATATATATATATTTATATATATATATAAATATATATATGTGTATATATATATATATACATATATATATATATGTATGTATGTATGTATATATATATATATATATATATATTGTAACGACCTGTTTAGTCGTCTTGAGCAGTAGAGTTTATTTCTGGTAATAACTGTCTGGGTCGACGGATCCCACGACGGACCGTCATGGGCACGACGGACCGTCGAGGGGGTCTCGTTCCAATTCACTTAGATTCTGAAAATTTGAGTACTGAGATCGACTCTCTGAACTTCACGACAAAATGGCAGGACGGACCGCTGAGGGCACGACGGACCGTCACAAACCTTTCAACAGAATTGACTCTCTGAACTTTGTGACGGACATGCAGTACGGACCGTCACAGTCATGACGGACCGTCACAGTCTCCGTAAGCCCTCTCGGGTGGGAATTCTGCTAAAGTTTTTAAAGGGGCGTTTTGGACTATTCATGCTTATAATTATAAAGTTAGTGAGTTAATGTTAATAATTCAATTACTTGGGGATTAAAGGAGTTAACCTTGGAATAAATAGTGGGTTATTTTTATCATCTTTTATACTTAATTAGATGACAATTAGGGTAAAAGAAATAGGGTTTGAATAAGTAAAATAGAAAGTGGCAGAAAGAGAGGGAGAACGAGCGAGAAATAGAGAGAAGCGAAGAGGAAAGCAGAGGTTTTGAGAAGTAGCTTGCTGATCACAATTCTTCGGTGGAGGTAGGTTATGGATTATGCTATTTCATAGTAAACTCTTAATAGCGAATGATATGTATTGGGGAGTATTGTAAAGTCTCCTATATGCTTAATTGTGTGCATGCATGATGTGATTGTATAATTGTGATGAATTAGCATGATAAGGCTGTTGAATCTTAAACCTTAAAAACCTCTTGTTAATGATGATGCCTTGGTATAAAGAAGGCTTGATGAACTAAAATATTGAGGTTAGTGGATCGGGTGTCGCGTTCCGACACCAGGATAGTAGATGGATCGGGTGTCACGTTCCGACACCAAGATAGTAGATGGATCGGGTTTCACGTTCCGACACTAGGATAGTAGATGGATCGGGTGTCACGTTCCGACACCAGGATAGTAGATGGATCGG
>NC_028638.1:13633590-13634752 GCF_001406875.1 Solanum pennellii | reverse complement strand
GATTCGCCGTTTTGTGAAAGGATTGAGGTCAGATTTGCGGATTTCAGCCTTACAGGTAGCTGCTGTGGCAAAATCCTTTCAGGAAGTGGTAGACTTTGTAATAGAGGTGGAGGGAGTGAAGCCAGATGATTTCACCATGGCATCAACAACTAAGAAGTTTTGTAAGGGAGGCGAGTTTAGTGGTTCTTACTCCAGAAGGCAGATATCAGGAGGTTATCCAGCCCGACCTATTCAGTCTTCACTGCAGGCTGTAGCTGGGGGTCCACCGCAGACCGGTCAACATTTCTCTGAATCTGGAGGTTATCCCCAGACTTCGTCGTTCTCACAGAGACCTATGCTTGAATCCAGAGAGTGTTGCGGATGTTGAGAGATCGGATATATTAGGAGGTATTGTCTAAAACAGAGTTACAGACCCCGAATAATCAGAGGTAGAGGTGGTTATGGAAGAGGCCGTCATTCTGGAGGGCGTGGTGGCCGAGGTAACGGTTGTCACCAAAACGGCCGGGGTGACGGGCAAATGGGAACTGCTGCAACACAACAGGGTAGGGGCAACGGGCAGACAGGTGATAGCGCCCATTGTTACGCTTTCCCTGAGCGGTCGGAAGCGGAGACATCAGACGCTGTTATCACAAGTAATCTTTTGGTTTGTGATTTCATGGCTTCTGTATTATTTGATCCTGGCTCCACATTTTCATATGTATCTTCCTCATTTGCTACTGGTCTTAATTTACATTGTGAATTGCTTGACATGCCTATTCGTGTTTCTACTCCGGTGGGTGAGTCTGTGATAGTTGAAAAGGTATATAGGTCTTGTCTGGTGACTTTTGTGGGGAGCAATACTCATGTAGACTTGGTTATCTTAGAAATGGTTGATTTCGATGTAATTCTGGGTATGACTTGGCTTTCTCCGAATTTTGCAATCTTAGATTGTAATGCTAAAACTGTAACGTTGGCCAAGCCTGGGACAGATCCGTTAGTGTGGGAGGGTGACTACACTTCCACTCCGGTTCGTATCGTCTCCTTTCTTCGTGCTAAGAGAATGGTTAGTAAAGGGTGTTTAGCTTTCTTGGCATACCTTAGGGATGATACTACCCAATTACCTTCAATTGAGTCGGTTTCGATAGTCCGTGAGTTTCTGGATGTGTTTCCTGCAGACCTTCCT
>NC_028638.1:13628870-13633243 GCF_001406875.1 Solanum pennellii | reverse complement strand
CTTTCTGGACCAGGTATGGGCATTATGAATTCTTGGTAATGTCCTTTGGACTAACGAATGCCCCTTCTGCGTTCATAAGCCTGATGAACGGGATTTTTAAGCCATATCTGGATCTCTTTGTCATTGTGTTTATTGACGATATACTAGTATACTCAAAGAGCAGGAAAGAACATGAGGAGAACTTGAGAATTGTGTTGGAAGTATTGAGGGAGAAAAGGCTTTATGCCAAATTCTCAAAGTGTGAGTTTTGGCTAGATTCAGTGTCCTTCTTGGGGCACGCAGTTTCTAAGGATGGAGTGATGGTGGATCCTTCCAAGATAGAAGTGGTGAAGAATTGGGTAAGACCCACTAATGTTACAGAGGTAAGAAGCTTTGTTGGTTTAGCTAGCTACTACCGTCGATTTGTCAAGGGATTTTCCTCTGTTGCTTCCAGATTGACAAATTTGACTAAGCAAAGTGTTCCATTGTATGGTCGGATGAATGCGAAGAAAGCTTTCAGAAGCTCAAGACCTTGTTGACGACGGCACCAATCCTTACCCTGCCAGTGGAAGGTAAGAACTTCATTGTTTATTGTGATGCATCCTATTCTGGTTTGGGTGCAGTGCTAATGCAAGAGAAGAATGTAATTGCTTATGCTTCGAGGCAATTAAAGGTGCATGAACGTAATTATCCGACCCACGATTTGGAGTTGGCTGCAGTTGTGTTTGCATTAAAGCAATGGAGACACTATCTATATGGGGTGAAGTGTTAAATCTATACGGATCATCGTAGCTTACAGTATGTCTTTACTCAGAAAGATTTGAATTTGAGACAGAGGAGATGGATGGAACTACTGAAGGACTACGATATCACTATCGTGTATCATCCGGGAAAAGCTAGTGTTGTGGCAGATGCCTTAAGTAGAAAGGCAGGAAGCATGGGGAGTCCAGCTCACTTGCAAGTTTCTAGACGCCCATTGGCTAGAGAGGTTCAGACTCTGGCTAATGACTTTATGAGGTTAGAAGTAAATGAGAAGGGAGGATTTTTGGCCAGTGTGGAGGCGAGATCCTCTTTTCTTGACAAGATCAAGGGAAAACAGTTTGATGATGAGAAACTAAGCCGAATTCGGGATATGGTGTTCGAGGAGAGGCTAAAGAAGCAATAATGGATGAGGAAGGTGTTTTGAGAATTAAGGGAAGGGTATGTGTGCCTCGTGTTGATGATTTGATCCACACTATTCTTATAGAGGCTCATAGTTCCGGATATTCTATGCATCCTGGTACAACCAAGATGTACCGTGACCTAAAGCAACACTTTTGGTGGAGTAGAATGAAGCGCGACATTGTTGATTTTGTTGCCAAATGTCCAAATTGTCAGCAAGTAAAGTATGAACACCAGAGGCCCGGAGGAACACTTTAGAGAATGCCCATTCCCGAATGGAAGTGGGAAAGGATTGCAATGGACTTTGTGTTTGGTCTTCCAAAGAGATTGGGTAAGTTTGATTCTATTTGGGTAATTGTGGATAGGATAACTAAGTCTGCTCACTTCATTCCGTTCAAGGTGACTTACAATGCAGAAAAGTTAGCCAAACTCTATATCTCAGAGATTGTTCGGTTGCATGGAGTTCCACTCTCCATCATATCAGATAGAGGTACGCAGTTTACTTCTAAGTTTTGGAGAACATTGCATGCCGAATTAGGTACTAGGTTGGATCTAAGTACTGCATTCCACCCTCAGACAGATGGATAGTCTGAGCAAACGATTCAAGTGTTGGAGGATATGCTTCCTGCATGTGTGATAGAGTTTGGTGGTCATTGGGATAAATTCTTACCCTTAGCAGAGTTTTCATACAATAATAGCTATCACTCAAGCATTGATATGGCTCCATTTGAGGCACTGTATGGGAGGAGATGTAGGTCTCCCATTGGTTGGTTTGATGCATTAGAGGTTAGACCTTGGGGTACTGATCTTTTGAGGGATTCATTAGGGAAAGTGAAATATATTCAAGAAAAGCTTTTAGCAGCTCAAAGTAGGCCAAAAGAATATGCAGATCGAAAGGTTAGAGACTTGGAGTTCATGGAGGGTGAGCAAGTCTTACTGAAGGTTTCACCCATGAAAGGTGTGATGCGGTTTGGTAAGTGAGGTAAGCTTAGTCCGAGGTATATTGGTCCATTTGAAGTTCTGAAGCGCGTGGGGGAGGTAGCTTATGAATTAGCCTTGCCCCCAGGATTGTCAGGCGTGCATCCGGTATTTCATGTGTCTATGTTGAAAAGATACCATGGGGATGGAAACTACATTATTCGTTGGGATTCTGTTCTGCTTGATGAGAATTTGTCTTATGAGGAGGAGCCTGTTGCTATTTTAGATAGAGAAGTCCGCAAGTTGAGGTCAAGGGAGATTGCATCCATCAAGGTTCAATGGAAGAATCGGCCAGTTGAAGAGTCCACTTGGGAGAAGGAGGCTGATATGCAAGAAAGATACCCACCCCTGTTTACAGATTCAGGTACTCCTTTTCGCCCTTGTTTTTCTTCTTGTGATCGTTCGAGGACGAACGATGGGTAAATTGGTATCTATTCTAACGACCTGTTTAGTCGTTTTGAGCAGTAGAGTTTATTTCTGGTAATAACTGTCTGGGTCGACGGATCCCACGGCGGACCGTCATGGGCACGACGGACCGTCGAGGGGGTCTCGTTCCAATTCACTTAGATTCTGAAAATTTGAGTATTGAGATCGACTCTCTGAACTTCACGAAGAAATGGCAGGACGGACCGTTGAGGGCACGACGGACCGTCACAAACCTTTCCACAGAATTGACTCTCTGAACTTTGTGACAGACATGCAGTACGGACCGTCACAGTCGTGACGGACCGTCACAGTCTCCGTAAGCCCACTCGGGTTGGAATTCTGCTAAACTTTTTAAAGGGGCGTTTTGGACTATTAATGCTTATAATTATAAAGTTAGTGAGTTAATGTTAATAATTCAATTACTTGGGGATTAAAGGAGTTAACCTTGGAATAAATAGTGGGTTATTTTTATCATCTTTTATACTTAATTATATGACAATTAGGGTAAAAGAAATAGGGTTTGAATAAGAAAAATAGAAAGAGACAGAAAGAGAGGGAGAACGAGCGAGAAACAGAGAGAAGCGAAGAGGAAAGCAGAGGTTTTGAGAAGTAGCTTGCTGATCACAATTCTTTGGTGGAGGTAGGTTATGGATTATGCTATTTCATAGTAAACTCTTAATAGCGAATGATATGTATTGGGTAGTATTGTAAAGTCTCCTATATGCTTAATTGTGTGCATGCATGATGTTATTGTATAATTGTGATGAATTAGCATGATGAGGTTGTTGAATCGTAAACCTTAAAAACCTCTTGTTAATGATGATGCCTTGGTATAAAGAAGGCTTGATGAACTAAAATATTGAGGTTAGTGGATCGGGTGTCACGTTCCGACACCAGGATAGTAGATGGATCGGGTGTCACGTTCCGACACATGGATATTAGATGGATCGGGTGTCACGTTCCGACACCAGGATAGAAGATGGATCGGGTGTCACGTTCCGACACCAGGATAGTAGATGGATCGGAGTGTCACGTTCCGACACCAGGATAGTAGATGGATCGGAGTGTCACGTTCCGACACCAGGATAGTAGATGGATCGGAGTGTCACGTTCCGACACCAGGATAGTAGAGAGAATGAATCTTAAAATTTGTTAATATACTCAATCTAAAGAACCTGTTTTTCCAAATGAGTATGGTGTGGAGGCTTGAGTCCTCAAAGATGTGCTTGGTGTTGTGGCCAAGGGTTATGATAAATGTTATTTGTCACCTGTTAAGAATATTGGTTGATTTTATGTTATTATCTGAAATATCTTGTTTTCTGTTTTGAGTTGGCCGATGATACCTACTCATACCCGTGTTTTGTACTGACCCCTACTTGTAATTGTTTTTCTTTGTTATTTGTGGAGTGCAGCAAACGTGCCATCGTCTTCAACTCAACCGCAACTCTAGCCAGTCTTCATCACGTCAGATCTCAGGGTGAGCTAATGCTTCTAGCTTGGACTGGATCTTCTTCTTCATGTCTTGATTGCTTGAAGTTCCGGCATGGACTAGCTGTTATTTATTTTAGCTTCCTAGAAATTCTTCGATTTAGTAATTTGAGGAGAGATGTTTTTGTGGTGATGACTTCCAGATTTTGGGGATGATAAGTATTAAATTTTAGACGTTATTAATTGATTTCGTTAATGAGTTTTAAGTCTTCCGCATTTTATTCTGTTTATTATGGTTGAATTATTAATAAGAATTGGGGTTGGATTGGTTGGTTCGCTCACATAGTAGGATAAGTGTGGGTGCCACTCACGACCCGTTTGGGTCGTGACATATATATATA
>NC_028638.1:13569621-13628571 GCF_001406875.1 Solanum pennellii | reverse complement strand
ATATAAATATATATATATATATATATATACACAGACACACATACATACATATATATATAAAACATACATACATATATATATATATACATACATACATACATACATACACACACATATATATATTTATATATATATATATATATATACATATATATATATATACATATATATATATGATATAAAATATAAAAATGTAGAATGGAAAATTGAAATATATGGATTAGAATAATATGAGAATTAAAATGGAGTAAAAATAAAAACATAAGATTGACCTTTGACAGTTGAGAGGATACAGAAAAATATATGAGAGAATTGATACTATATGATTTTGTAAGAAATTTTAAGGGATAGAGGGGTATTTATAACATTAAAAATGGGTTAAAGTGTAATAATTATAACTTGAAGGTTTAAATTAAAGTTTTAAAAGTAGGGGATGTTTGGGAACTCACAGAGTGGGAAAAATCCATTAAGGGGGGGGGGGAACTAGTCGTTTCCCTAATGGCTGGAATCGACTACTTTTTCGAATATAAAAAAAATTATAGGAGGGGATACCGCGAACGGGTCGGTTCAGCCGGACCGGGATTGGCCCGTGTCGATTAAGACTCATGGGTGAACCGGCCCCTGACCGTTCCCCTCATCCCTACCCTTTAAACCCCCTAACACATACGTGACCGGGTTGGGCTGGACACTGATCGAGCTGGACGTGGGCCGAGGCGGAATGACTCAATCCCCCTGCCAGCCCTAGTCAAAAATCAAGGAAGAGATTGGTGTGATGAATTGAGTGGAGATACTTTATCAAAGTGAAGAGTTATCATCATTGAGGTATTGCTTTTGATCCTTGAAACTCGTTTCATCAAGGAGCCCAACTCTCAAGATGTTTTCTAAAGTTTTCAAAGTTGAATTATCCAATATAATGATTATACCATGGGTTTTTGCATCAATTGCTTTCAAACGTTTATTATGGAATAAATTGACATTGTATTTCTTATTTTAAACTAAATTACCTAGAACCCATGAATTCGATGAACCCTAGTTTTTGAGAACCCATGAATTCGATGAACCCTAGTTTTTGACTATGATTTGGATTACTTGATATTGATCTAATATTTATTAATTCATACTTAGTTTTATGTGAGTTATTCATTGATGTAATAATTGTAGGAAATTGATATCTATGTTGTGTTAGATTGATGAATTTACATTGAATTGACCTATTTCATTGTTCATTGTAGTTTTTATGTTCAATTGTTTGTTAAGGCCTTGGTTAAGGGTCATGAGTTATCAAATTGAGTAAGTTGACTTTAGTTTAAAGTGTAGAGGCTGATGTGGGGGTATGCTGCCTTATTTAGTTTCATTTTTTATTGTTTATACTTAATTTCTATTGTGGTGGGTATGGTCCACTTATGGTTGCACTGTTATGTGTTTTACTTACAATTGACGTGACCTTATCGACGTTACTTTATGTATTATGATGACCTTGTACTTGTTGTCAACTACTTGAAGTAATGTGTCTAATTGTCTAGTTGATTATATGAATTATGACAATATCTATCCACATGCGAATTCATATATGTGTTCTTCTATTCATGTTGTATTAGGTGATCATGTTAGACAATGACTTGACATTATGTGTATAGTGTTAGGGTTGAGTTTGTTATTACTACTTGACTATATGAGTCTATATTGGTTACGTTGAGGCTGTTATGATAGTATATTGGATTACATGAAGATGTTAGCGGGGTTTCTAGGTGCTTCGACAATTATTTGCATTATGAGGTAAAAGTAATGTATGTGGTGTCTTGTCTTTGTTGACTTGTGTCCCTTGCTTAACGTATATATGATTATTAATATGTGATGTCTTGATTAGGGTGTTAGATCTCTTAGTATTAAATGTATGAATGACATGTGACCTTAAATGAACTTAAGAGAGTCTTCTATGTGAAAACCTTTACTTAGTGGTAAGGTTAAGATTTGTTGAATTCGTAAGACGTAATAGTATCCTTCAAAGTAAAGGAATGACGAACTTAAGGTTTATTTTCTAGAAGGGCATCATATTAATCCTTAGGAAAGTCATCATGAGATTCTTTTCGCCATTGTGAGGTAGCCTTAGTGGACCTTCTTTAGTACGGTAAATATGATTGGGTTATGAACTTGTTATGGAATCCTTTTATGTGAACCTAGTGTTTGAATTACTCTATGAGAAAGAGGGCTAAAACCGAGTGAATATGGTAAGGGGAAGAAGTTATAGATAAAGAGTGAGAGTAGATTACAAAGTATACTATTCATATTCCTTAACCATGTGCCTACGTGGATGCGTCTATGTTCTAGCCTTGGCAAGTAGAACAACCTCATCGGAGTAGGATAGAACTCCGGATTCCATGCCTTGCTATCATAGTTTATGTCGGTTATTGCCTATTGTCATCATATGGAATGTCTATTATCATTAGAGAAGTTCTACGAGGTTTAGGTGGTTGCATGGGACGCTATCTAGACATTGCACAATAGGCTTTGAAGGTGCTATTAGGAGTTCCTAGGTCTTGTTCAAGGCCATTATTTGAATGTCCTTTATGTGATGTCTGTGTCTCTCAATGAACTAATTAACTAATGAATTATGTTTTGAAGTATGTAAGTGAATGAGTACCTAATCTAAACTGACTTAAGGATTCCTTAGCTAAAGTGTGAACAAGGCATAAGAGATGATCTCTTCATGTCTTATCTTTTGAAGTCTTGAGGATGACTCTAGTTAGGGAAGTTGTTTTTTTTGTGGACATGATCTAATCCTTAGGTATTCTTAAGGATTGCATAAGTAATCTTGAAAATATTAATCATGGACGTTATCTTATTGATTTACTTGAGTAAGTATTTTGATAGCCTTTGGAAGGATAATGTCATATTACCTATATGTTGATAATCTTAGTGAGAATGATTCTATCTTACGTAGTCTATAGGATCTCTTGAGTCTGTGTGTAAGTGATTCTATGGGCGGACGCTTTACCACTCACTCAAGTGAAACTTAGAGTTACCTTTGCTAGAAGAATCTTACTTTGATGTTTTTGATGTCTTGAATTGGTGTAGGTGTCTTATTATATGTGTTCTTGAGGGTCATTTGGGTAAGCTTATGGAGGTTGAATGACCGATCTCTCTTTGTGTTTCTTAAGTTGTCCTTAGGATAGCTTTTAGTGAGAAGACTACATGTTAGAAAAGGTTAGGAAGAAAGAATAGGCAATTCATTGTAACAGTTAATTAAGTCACTGTACAGTGAATATACCTCACTGTTAAGTCGGACAACAATTATGATTTGTTGTTTAAATGTTTTCCTATATGTTCCTATGTTGTTACATGTTGTTCTTATGTTTATAATATGATTTATAAATGAAAAGATGTATATTTCCAATAAATGTTCATTTTCATGATTTTTGTGCATAATAACATACTTAGTACATGTGGTTTACTAATCCATGCTTTTATCTATCTCTATTTTTCTATGTAGGTAAAGATCTTTCAGAATGTGAAGACTTGGACCATAGCACCGTTTAAGATATGTTGAAGTGTGTCCTCATTTTACTCGAGGTCATATATGTCTTTTATTTTATTCATTTGAAGTATTGTAATAGATTAAGCCTTTCTATATTGGTATTTTGTATGGGTCGTGTCCCAAGTATTCTTGTGTCTTAAGATGATGAGATTGAGACTTAGTATTTCCTATTGCTTTATATGAAAGAGATTTTTAAAGACTATGATATGTTTTGGGAAAGGTTTCAATTCTCACTACTTTTCACTATGTTTATGCGATGAATGATATGTAAGGGCTTGTACAAGATCTCCGAGAGGTCAAGTACGCTTGTTGCATTCCGACAATGCCCCTAACTTCTAGGTATGGTTTCAGGATGTGACACTTGGCCTTATATGGCATTGTGTGGTATGGTCAACTTATGGTGGCAGTGTTTACCTTATTGTCAATCCTTATAGGTGTTTCTAATAGACTTGAAGGCAATTGTATCTTTAAAGTATGGTTATGAAGATCAAACAATGTGAAATATTATGCCTAGTCTTCAATGTTAGTTCTTGATCTAGGTTATATGGATTGTAACACTTCGAAAATCCATGACGTGTTCTAGAGCCTAATGTAATAAGGTATACACACTGTTTATGTTCCATTTTAATGAATATAAGTCATTTAGGAAGTCCAGAAACCAAAACATCCAAGAACGTCCATGACGTTTCGAGACTTGTTAAAGGAGGTCCTAGCGTTCCTTATCCTATTTGATTAACTTTTAAGAGTCGGAAATAAATGAAATTTGGAGGAAGCGTCTCTAAATTTTGTTAAGGTTTATTTATGGTCAAAATGTCTTTGTATGATCCCCAAGGACAAACCAAAGGCCCTTGAGGTGGACCCTTTCGTGTTGGGTCAAACGCACTGTGTGGGCAGTGTGCACCCATGAGGGGGTCGACGATGCTTGTGTGAATCAACGGGGCTTCAATGCATTCCTTTAAACAAACATGGACGTTTTGTATAATGGTCCAGTTGAACAAGCCTTTGAACTCATTGACTAAGTGTAGCATGGAAGGGGACATGAGTCGTCGACTTACATACGGACTGTTGGTCGAGGTCTTGACTATGATGGTCAAACTTTGTTGCATGTTATAAATTGGTGCCAATAAATTAATTAAGGGATTAGGTGTTTATGTGGGAGTTAAGGGAAGTCTGATTAAGTTAATTAACACCCCATATAAATACCCAACCCCATTAGACTAATCTGAACTCTCTTAGATCACAAACCCAAACTTTCTTCCTTCTCTCTTCATTATCTCTCACAAAGAAACCCCATTGAAAAAAAAGCTAGAGGTGGATTTAAGGGATTCAAATATTCACCATCAATCTTCATCAATTAGAAAGGCATGTTATCTCTTTCACCATAGAGACCTCTTTCTTCAAAGGATTCAATCAAATTGATTTCAAAAGTTGTGTTTTTGAGTGGGTTTTCATCCAATACGAAATTGATTTTGTGAATTGATTTATTTTCTAACTTAATTATGATATATCTTGATGGTTTTTGTCTAGTTTATAGAAGATGATTTTTGCCCCATAACCCTAGGTTATGATCTTGATATGAGTTATTCTATATGTGTTCAACTGTCATGGTTATTGGTTAAATTACTACTATAGTATGTTTTTATACTAATAATTGATGGAAAATTGTGATTTGTAGTCCTTTCAAGCTAGTTCTTGAGAAGTGATCTAGCTGATGAAGTATGTTATCAGTTTGACCTATGTATCTTGTCTTATGTTATGAACTACTATTGAATTGTGATGTAGTAATTCATTTTCCCTAGTTATCATGTTGGTCATAGAATTGTGATGATATTATACCTTAACTGGGTTGAATTCAGGGTTGATGGTAAGACCTTGATAATGAATTATGAAGGAGACTTGGTAAGTCTTCTGATCCCTATTCTTTACTTCAAATTATGTTTAATTGTGATCAAGTAATGATAATGTACTGGAGTATGCCTTGTATTAGGATTGATAGGGTGGTATGATGTGCAATTTAAATGTCTTGACTGTGGTTTGTGAGGTGTTGGTGTGAGATGTAAATGTTATAAGGATGGTGAATGATTTACCAATGCACCTTATTATGAAGTGATATGTAAATGTGCTAAGCTCACTTATATGAATTGTAATGAAAGGATTATACTAATGAAATTATTATTGATATATGATGAATATAAAACGGATAGACCCTATGACCTACAATATTCTATCATAATTAATAAAGATATTTCAAAAGGGACTTAGCTTAACACCGAGTGAACTTGAAAAAGGGAGGTGATGACTTCCCATTGAGTAAGATTCATCCTATTGTTCCACATTTGGTGTTGACTCCCCAATGAGGGATACTCATCCAATGGATTTCCATGAGATGACGCCCCGATTGCCAAGTTGTATGTAAAAGGATTATAGATATCTCTAGTTCTCGACTATGTTGCCCCAACAGGAACACTAGATACTACATCCACTTAGAAAGCTACGTTTATATTTGGTTTTACTTTGTCCTGTAGACCACCTTCCATTGGTGTACTGTTTAACAACTCCGAATTCCACACTTAGCTCTTGCTGTCTATGTCGGTTAAGGTAAGTGTTCCATAAACTAAAATGATGGAACGAATTACAAATCAACTAGGGTGTCTTAAGAGGTATGACTTAGCCTAGGTAGGGGTATGGGAACCTATGTATGCCTTGAACTAGTTTTCATTAAGGGAAGCCTTAGAAGAATGTTCTTATGTATGTACATTCTTATTAATGTAAATGGTTATAATATGATGATCTTACATGTAAATGACATTATGTGATGTTGGTTCCTCTTATGAACATATATTTGGTCTTGATTGTTAAAATATGATGATTTGTATTCTTAAATGATATTCGATGTGAAGTTGATATTAGTCATGGTTCTTGTTGGGTTGCATGATTGGGCAAGGTTATGGAGATTTTCTTTGTCATTGCACTACTTGACTTAATAACGGTTCATGTGTGACTGTCTTGCATTGAATATGTTGAAATAAATTCTTATCTATGCTTGTTGCTATTATAACTTGATGATAGAGTTGTTTCATTAATTGTCCAATCATATGATATTAATCTATGCTTGTTGCTATTATAACTTGATGATAGAGTTGTTTCATTAATTGTCCAATCATATGATATTCATGATGACTTGACTAAACATAGTATTGTTGGTCTTATGGTGTACATGTTTTTGAATTAATTGATGTGCCTAATTGATTGGTAGGGTTGTCTTGAATGTGCATAAGGGTTTCAAAGGTTAAAATATCATGTTTATATGGAAGGTACCCTTTTAGCATGTTTTCACGATATGTGTGCATATGGTCTCATACTAATAAGAAGTGGTGTATTAACCCCATTTATTACTTTTCCCCAACATTTTAGGTTCCGGTCTTTGAAAGGCTTTTGGAGGCGACATGAAGAAGACTTGGATTTCTTAATCATCCAAGTAGGGTAGATCCTAACTTTCAAAGAGTGATGCCACTATCAAGCCTATGATGGTGCTTAGTGTTCAAGACTCTTATGTTTCTTTCCATTCATTTTAGTACTATACATTGTATGACCTATATGTGGTCTTATTGAATTGATATATGGAATAGGCCCAATTTGATATGCTCTTGTTCGATGGTTATGAGATGAGACGACTATTTTGAGACTATGTCATATTCTATATATCTATGTGCAATAAAAGTAGAAGACTAAGTAATCTTCCTATATGATGTTCTATGTATACTCGATATATATATATAAATATGTGTATGTAGAGGTCTATGTAAACCTCCGAGTATAAGTAATTCAAAGTTTTAAATTTTTCTCTATATTGGACCTATGAATTAAATGATGCAAGCTAAGAGGCTAGTCGTAGTCATCAAAGAGGACAAAGATGTTTGTTACGTCTAAGGGAGTATTCCTAGATGTTAAAAACATGGTATCAGAGCATGAGGTTAAATATTCCTCAGTCGATGTCTCTCTCAACCACGTTTATATCGGTTTGAATTCATAATTGTGAAGCGCGCCACACTTATGAATAGGAATCTATGAGATTCTTAGGAAACCATCACTTTCTTGGAAGTCCAATATCGTGCCTTAAGAGTGTTAGCGCTATGTGCTTTTGCATCTAGTCTTCTTATTGTAATTATAGAAAATGATTACTCGAAGGAATGCAGCACGGAGACTTGAAGAAGAGATTGCCAATGTGGGAGTTCCTACCCGTGGTGATCAAGCTCCTCCTCTTGATGAAGATATGAATGATGACAAAGCTCCGATCAATCCTCCTCCTTAGACAGATGGTGCCATAAAGGCTTCTCTCTTCCAAATGGCTCAAGCCATTACTACCCAAGTACAAGATTCCACTACTAAAGCTCAAGCCATGACTGACCAAGATAATCGAGAGGTTCTACCCCGAGCAATCAAACAACTTTCTAACATGTCCTCTCGTCTAAGGGATTTCAGTAGGAGAATCCCCGTACTTTCTTTGGGTCTAAGATTGAAGAGATCCCTTAGATTTCATTGAAGAAATCTACAAAATCCTCTATTCTATGGGGTTTTCTACTAGTGATAAGGCCGAATTATCCACTTACAAACTCAAGGATACGAACCAAACTTGGTATGTGTCATGGAGGGACAATAGGTCGTTAAGAGGTGGACCAGTGACATTGGAAGTGTTTAAGAAGGCATTTCTTAGAAGATTTTTTCCTAGAATGAAGGCGGAAGCTAAAGTGGTGGAGTTGATCAACATTAATGAAGGAGGTATGAGTATGGTTGAATACTCCTTCAAATTCACTCAATTGTAAAAATATGCTCCTTCTTTGGTTTCCGACACTAGATATGAAATGAACTGTTTTATGACGGGAGTTTTGGATGATTTACAAGAGGAATGTCATTCGTATATGCTATAAGACAATATGAACATTTGTCGTCTCATGGTTAATTCTCTACAAGGGGAAGATACAAGGGATAAGAGAAAGATTAGAGATGCAAAGAGAGCAAGATCTTTTTATGGTGGTTCTTCAAAGAATAGGCATGATATTTAAGACAAGCCTAGGTTTAAGAACAGGGTTTCTAATCAAGTTCCTTCATAGTTCCGTAAGTATAAGGATGATAGGGTGTCTAACCGTAAGCTTAAAAAGTGAAAGGATACTAGTTCACCAACAAAAAAGACAACTTGTGGAAAGTGTGGCAAGAAGAACTATGGTGATTGTCTTAAGGGAATAGATAATTCTTTTAATTTTGGTAAAAGTGGGCACAAGGTTAGGGATTGACCTAATGTAAGGGGTCAAGACAAGGGTAGTGGTCAAGCTCAACAAAGTTGTTCAAATGAGGCTCTGCAGAAGAATCACTTTTATGTTGTCTGTTGTAAAGGTGAGCAAGAGACTTCACCCGACGTGGTGACCGGAATGTCGAAAGTCTTCTCTATTTATGTATATGCCTTACTTGATCCCAGTGCTACCTTATCATTCGTTACTCCTCTAGTAGCTATAAATTTTGACATTTTCCCTGCTATATTGCAAGAACCTTTTATATTGTCTACCCCCGTGGTTGATTCGGTTGTTGCAAAAATGGTGTATTGAAATTGTCCTATAATGTTGTCCAATAAAGTTTCTTATGTTGAACTAGTACAACTTTACATGCTTGATTTTGATGTTATTTTGGGTATGGATTGGATGCATGCATGCTTTGCTTCTATTGTTTGTAGAACAAGGGTGGTGATATTTAACTTCCCAAATGAGCCCCGTTTTAGAGTGGAAGGGGGAAATTGTATTCCTAGAGGTCATATCATCTCTTTTTTGAAAGCATGCAAATGATTAATTAAGGGTGTTTATACCATATAATAAGAGTCAATGATTTAGAGTCCATACTTTCCTTCCATCGGGTCGACCCCTGTAGTGAGGGAATTTCCGGAGGTATTTCCTATCGATCTTCCCGGTATTGGTCTCGAACGGGATATTTACTTTTGTATCAATTTTTACCGTATACAAATCCCATTTAAAGTCCTTCTTATTGGATGTCTCCGGCCAATTGAAAGAGTTGAAGGCTCAACTCAAAGATTTACTAGACAAAGGCCTCATTAGATCTTGTATTTCTCCCTTGGGTGCTTTGGTATTGTTTGTGAAGAAGAAGGATGGGTCCCTTAGAATGTGCTTTCATTATCTCAAACTCAATATAATCACTATTAAGAATAATTTTCCTCTCTCTCAGGTTGTCAACTTCTTTTATCAACTCCAAGGGGCAAGATACTTTTCTATGATTCACTTTACATCTATTTATCAAAGCCATAGGGTGAGAGGTGATGAAATAATAAAGACGACATTTCAGACTAGATATGGTCACAATGAGTTTCTTAGTAATTTTCTTTGGTGTCACAAATGCCCCGGCAATGATAATGGATCTCAAGAATAGGGTGTTTTGAAGTTATGTAGATTCATTAGTCATTGTCTTCATTGACAACATCTTTGTATATTTGAAAAATGAGGGTGATCACATGAACCATTTGAGGGTGGTGTGGCAATTGCTTAATGAGAATCAATTATTTGCCAAGTATAGAAAATGTGAATTTTGGCTAAGGTTGATAGCATTTCTTAGTCATATCATCTCTAGTGACGGAGTTGAGAATGAACCAAGGAAAACTGAGACGGTGAAAAATTGGCCTAGACCATTGACTAAAACAAACACTAGGAATTTCTTGGGTCTAGCGGGTTATTATCGGAAGTTTGCGAATGGGTTTTCATCCATTGCATGTCACTTGACTACTTTGACCCAAAAGAGTAAGAAATTTGAGTGTTCGGAGACACGTGAGAGAAGCTTCCAAATATTAAAAGATAGACTTACTTCCGCTCCGGTGTTGACTTTACCAGAGGATACAAAGGGCTTCGTTGTGTATTGTGATGCATCCCGAGTTAGTTTTTTGTTGTGTGCTTAAGCAACATTGTAAAGTATTAGTCTATATTCGTAGACAACTCCGATTCTTTCGTTAGTGCCTATGATATTTGCCTTGAAAATATGGATGCACTGCTTATATGGTGTCCATGTTGTTGTGTATACCGACCACAAGAGTCTCCAACATCTGTTTACAAAAAAAGAGTTGAATCTACAACAAAGAAGGTGGTTGGAATTGTGGAAAGATTATGACATGAGTGTTCTCAATCACCCTAAAAAGGCCAATGTGGTTGCGGATGTTGTAAGTCGTATCACCATGGGTAGTGTGTCTCATACAGAGGAAGCCACGAAAGACCTAGTAAGAGATGTTCATAGGTTGTCTAGAATGGGTGTGAGGTTGGAAGATTCTCCGAATGGTGGTTGTATGGACCATCATAACTTCGATCAATCTCTGCTTGTTGAGGTGAATTCCAAACAACACCTTGATAAAGAATTGATGGAGTTAAAGGAGTCGGTTCTTGGTAAGCTTAATGAGTCATTCTCCTTAGGTAGGGATGGTGTCTTGATGTATCAAGGAAGGTTGTGTGTTTCCAATGTAGATGGTTTGATTAACCAGATCCTTGAGGAATCCCATGGGTCCTGTTACACCATTACTATGGGTTCGAAAAAAATGTACCATGACGTTAGTGAAGTATTTTAGTGGGGAGGTTATAAAAAGGACATAGCGGAGTTTGTTGTTACGTGTTCAAATTGAGAACAAGTGAAAGTCGAACACCAAAATCTAGGTGGTTTACTACAAGAAATCCAAGTTCCTACTTGGAAGTGGGAAGACATCAATATTGGTTTTGTGGTAGGTTTTCCGCGGATAGAAAAGCAATATGACTCTATATGGGTGGTTGTGGATAGGTTGACCATATCAGCTCATTTTATTTCCGTATAGTCTTCTTATTCGATGGAAGATTATGCAAAAATCTTCATAGATGAGATTCTGTGTTCCGATGGTATTCCGTTATCCATCATATCGTATCGGGGTGCACAATTCACATCTACGTTTTGGAGGTCATTCGAAGAAGGGTTTGGTACTAAGGTAAAGCTAAGCACCACTTTTCTTTCCCAAACGGATGGCCAAGCGGAGTGTACTATTCAATCCCTTGAGGATATGCTAAGTGCTTGTATTATTGATTTCAAGGGAAATTGGGATTAAAATTTGCCTTTGGTGGAGTTTTCTTACAATAATAGTTTCCATTATCCATATCCATGTCTCCTTGTGAAGCCTTGTATGGTAGGAGGTGTTGGTGTCCTATTGGGTGGTTTAAAGTTGGTGAGTCTTCCCTTCATGGTCCCAAATTGATTTATCAAAACTTTGGAGAAACTTCATATCATAAAGAACCGGTTGCAAACGGCCTATAGTCGGCAAAAGCCTTATGTCGATAATAGGAGAAGGGATTTAGAGTTTGAAGAGGGTGATAAGGTGTATTTGAAAATTTATCCTATTAAAGGGATGGTTAGATTTAGCAAGAAAGGGAAGTGGAGTCCTCGTTACGTGGGACTGTATGAAATCTTTCAATGGTTGGTAAGGTTGCTTATGAGCTAAGGTTTCCTAGTGAATTGGCTTTGGTTCATCCGATTTTCCATGTTTTTGAGCTTAAGAAGTGTATCAGTGATCACGAGTCTATTATTCCTATTGAGGGTCATGGTGTGAAGAATAACCTCTCTTATGAGGATGTTTCGGTTCAAATCCTTGATAGGCAGGTAAAGAAATTAAGGAATAAAGAGGTTGTTTCCGTAAAGGTGTTATGGAAGAATCACGTAGTTGAGGGTGCAACATGGGAGGATGAGGCGGACATAAAGTCCTGTTACCTTCATATTTTTTATCACTAAGGATAATTGTTCAGACTAATAATGAAAATAATGACTAAAAATTGAATTTTCTTGATTTTTTTGAAGTTTTGCAAAATGTGCATTTTTGGATATTGTTATAATGATTTACAGTGATATATGCTAATAATTTGCAATTTCACTTGTTGTAGTTATGTTATGCGTTTTGATATGGTGAGTCTTCATGAAATTATATGTAGCATGTTCGTAAGTTGAACTTTGGCATAATTGACTCATAATTGCTATGTTGAGCTCTTGTTGTGAGAACGATGTTCCTCATAATGTAATGTTGAGCCTTATTTGTGGTAATTGAGGCTTTTGAATGTCCCTTTTGTAGATGATGTGATTCATGTTGTTATGTATTGTTGTTGGTTAGGCTGCTAGTCTTGAATCTATTCCTTCCTTCGAATGAACTTTAATGTCGTTTGGGGAAGAATGTTCGTAAGGGGGGATAATGCAAAACTTCAAAAATTCAAGGCGTATTTTACGGCCTACGTAAGTGTCATATGGTGTATACACTGTTTTAAGATCAATTTTAGTAAATATAAGTCATTTAGGAAGTCTAGAATCATAAATGTACAAGAACGTCCATAAGGTCCAAAAACTAGTTAAAGGAGGTACTAGTGAGCCTTAACCTATTTGATTAACTTTGAGGAGTCGGAAATTCATGAAATTTTTTTGAAGGGTGTGTAACTTGTTGTAGGGTTGATTCATGGTTCAAATGTCTGGGTACGGCTCCCCAAGTACCAACTATGGGTCCTTGAGGAGGACGTTTTTGTTTTAGGGTCAAAAGCATTGCCTGCGAAGTGCACCCACGAGGGGAGTCGAGGGGGAGTGTGTGGATAGACGGGGCGCTGATGCCATCTGTTGACCAACAGTTAGCCATTTTCGTACTGGTCCATTTGGACCAGCCTCTGAACTCATCTACGAAGTGCAGCACGGAAGGGGGCAGGAGTCGTCGACATACACACAGATCGTTGGTCGAGGTCTGGTCTGTGATGGCATGACATTGTTTCTTCTTTTTAATTGTTTCCAATTAATTAATTAAGCAGTTAGGTCGTTAGTTAGGTGTTAAGTAATGTCTAATTAAGTTAATTAACACCCCATATAAAGACTCCAACCCCATTAGACTAATCTAAACTCTCATAACTCACAAACCCAAACTCTCTTCCGTCTCTGTTCTTTGTATGTCCCAAAGAAACAACCATTGAAGACCAAGATAAAGGTTGGTGTAAGGGATGCAAAGATTCAAGTTTTACCGTCAATCTTCATCAATTAGATAGGTATGGGATCTGTTTCACCTTTGAGATCTCTTTCATCAAAGGGTTCCATTAAATTAATTTCAAAAGTTGGATTTTCGAGTGGGTTTTCATCTAATACGAATTTGACGTTGTGAATTTATATATTTATGATATATTTTGTATATTATGAATAGATAAACATGTATTCTACCTTAATTATTATATATCTTGATGGTTTGGTATAGTTTGTAGAAGATGATCTTAACCCCTTAACCCTAAGTTATAATCTTGATATGAATTATATCATATTTGTTCAATTGACCTGGTTATTGGTTGAATTACTACTATATGATGTTTTTATACTAATCATTAATGAATTAGTGTTATATATAGTCCTTTCATTCTAGTTCTTGAGAAGTGATCTAGGTCATGAAGTATGCTGTGAGTTTTACCCAAGTAGCTTTTCTTAAGCTATGAACTATTATGGAACTGTGATCTAGTGCTTCTTTTAGCCTAGTTATCATGTTGGTAATTGAATAGTGATTATTTTATACCCTAGTTTGGTTGAATTAAGGTTTGATGGTAAGACCTTGATGATTAATAATTAAGGAGACTTGGTACGTCTTGTGATCCCTATTCTTTACTTCAAATTATGGTTATTTGTGATTAAGTCATGATGTTGTATTGGATTATTCCTTGTATTAGGATTGATAGGGTGGTATGATGTTGAATTGAAATGTCTTGACTATGGTTCGTGAGGTGTTGGCTTAAGATTTAAATGTTATAAGGATGGTTATGATTTACCAATGTTCCTTTATATGAAGGGATATGTAAATGTGGTAACCTCACTTACATGAATTTTAATAAAAAAAATTATACTCATGCAATTCTTATTGACCTATAATAATGATAAATATACAAGGGATAGACCCTATGACCTACAATAATCTATGATGATTAATAAATACATTATAGATATTTCACAAGGGACTTAGCTTAGCACCCAGTGAACTTGACAAAGGGAGGTGATGACATTTATTAGAGGAAGATTTACCGTATAGTTCCACATGTGGTGTTGACTGCCCAATGAGGGATACTCATCCAATGGATTCCCATGAGAGGATGCCCCAATTGCGAAGTGTTATGTAGAGGGATTATACCTATATCTTAGTTCTTAAACTATGTTGCCCCCACAGGAAGACTAGCTAGTGGATCCACCTAGAAAGCTACGTTCATGTTTGGTTTACTTTGGCCGGTAGACCACCTTCCATCGGTGTAAGGTTTCCCAACATCGGATTCCACACTTAGCTATTGTTGTTTAATTCGGTTAAGGCAATTTTCTCTTATACTAAAATTATGTAATGAAGAACAAATAAACTAGGGTAACTTAACAGGTTGACTTAGCCTAGGTAGGGGTTTGGGACTCTACCTATGCATTGCACTAGTTTTCCTTGAGGGAAGTCTTAGGAGATTGTTCTTATGTATGTACATGCTTATAAATGTAAATGGTGATAATATGATGGTCTTACATGTAAATGAGTTTATGTGATGTTGGTTACCCTTACGAACATATATTTGGTCTCTATTGTTTGAGTATGATGATATGTATTATTTAATTATATGCTATCTGAAGTTGGATATTAGTCATGGTTCTTGTTGGGTTACTTGATTGGTCAAGGTTATGGGGCTTTGCGTGGTTATTGCACTTCTTTACTTAATGAGGGTTAATGGGTGATTGTCTTGCTTAGATAATGTTGAAATGAACATATCTATGCTTGTTTCTATTATGACTTGATGATAGAGTTGTTTTATTAACTTTCCAGATATATGATATGCATGATGATTTGACTAGACTTAGTAATGTTGGTCTTGTGGTGTACATGCTTTGGACTTAATGGATGTGCCTACTTGATTGGTATGGTCGTCTTGAATGTACATAAGGTGCATGTTTTTATGAAAGGTTCCCTTTTAGCATGTTTCCATGATATGTGTGCATATGGTCTCATACTGAGTACAAGTGTACTAACTCCATTTATTCTTTTTTCCCAACACTTTAGGTTCTGGTCGTTAAAGGGCTTTTGGGGACGACTTGAAGAAGACTTGAATTTCTTAATCATCAATGTTTGGTAGATACTAACTTTAAGAGGATGGTGCCACTATCAAGCCTATGATATTGCTTAGATTTCAAGACTCTTATGTTTTTTTCTTTTTATTTGAGTATTAAACATTGTATGACATAGATGTGGTCTTATGGTATTGATGAATGGGCTAGGCCCAATTTTATATACTCTTATTAGATGGTTTAAAATGAGACAAATATTTTGAGACTATATTTTATTCTATATATATATGTACAATAACAGTAGAAAACTAAGTAATTTTCCTATTCGAAGGATCTATGTGTACTTGATATATATATACTATGTGTATGTAGAGGTCTATGTAAACCTCCGAGTAGAAGTAATGAAAAGTTTAAAATTTTCCTCTTAATTATACCTATGAATGTAATGATTTAAGCTAAGAGGCTAGTGTTAGTACTCAAAGAGGACGATGATGCCAGTTATGTCTAGGGTGTATTCCAAGATGTGACATGGATGATGCTTCCTATACGTGTAAATGACTATGTTAATCTATGCATGGTCTACATGTTTATGTTTGAATACTCTTGTGTAGTATGATCCATAATTATGAACCTGTTACAGCTGCAGAGCATACCCCAGATACGACCGGCGTCGTAGTCCTCTAAGAGGACTGAAACAAGCCCTTAGCATTCGTCATAACATATGATCATTAAAATTGCGGAAAATTTATAACTTTTACTTTCTAATTGAATTATACTTAGACATCATACTTAACCTTCATAATGACATACGATATTCTAAAAACTTGTCTCACATATATTAAAACCATCTAAGAGTACAAACCTGGACTAAGTTAATAAATAATAGTTATGACATACATGCCTTAATACAAAAGAATACAAAGAACATAATGGAAGTAACGTATAAAAATCTGCATAAGATAGAATCTTGAAAAGATAGCATCCCCGAACATGATGACCTACCAAGACTTGGAGAAAGAGTTCCAAGCCTCTTCAAATAGACCTCCTTAAACTTCTATGGTCTCCCCGAACATGACGACCTACCAAGACTTTGAGAAAGAGTTCCAAGCCTCTTCAAATAGACCTCCTTAAACTTCAATAGTCGGAACCTACAGTTGTAGTAATATAATGAATAAGGTTAGTAGTCAACATGTACTAAGTATGGGTATATGCACATAACATACAAGGACATGCATGAAAATGGATAATTTATCATTTCTTTTGAAAGCATGCTAAGTCATATTAATGTCTTCAATGCACATACCATAGAACATATACAAGTTAAGGACTTCATCATCATAAAGCATGATCATAATCAAATACATATTATTATAAAGTCATGTTAACATTTCATATTACAAAGATCATTTATACATAACATACAAAACACTTACGAATGATCTCATCCCAAACATACAAGTTCAATGGTAATCTTAAGCCCCATAACCCCACACAACGAAGTAGGTAAAATAGGGGACCATAAGTAAAGCTTTGCGTCATATAATTTGTAACATATGTAGTCATTTGTTCATATAATAATATAACCCAATAACATATTCATCATAATAACCAACATCATATAAGAGTAACATCACTTATACTAAACATATATCTTTCATGTTATCATATTACATAAGAATAATCCTCTAGGACTTCCCTTGGAATCAACTTGTTCCATGTCAAGGTGGAGTCTCATACTTCTACCTATACTAAGTAGCCTCATCATGTGACGCTAGTCAACGTTCATTTACTTATCATTGATTTTACATGAGAGAACATACGCCTTAGGAAAAATAGACCATGAGAGGTAGATATGGAATCCGATGTCATAAAACCCCACACCGAAATAAGGTGGTCTACATGCCAAAGTAGAACTAAACATGACATAGCTTTCTAGCTGGATCCACTAGCTAGTATCCTATGGTTGCAACATTGTTCAAGCACTAGGAGATGTATTAGGGACACAAATTTAAACATTACATAGGAACCTTTATCTCATGAGAGTCATTATGAACCTACCTTTAAGCAAGGGAAGGGACACCTCTCATATGTAGTTCATCGTTTATTAGTTGAAGTTCCTTTCTTGAATAATCTTTAAGTTTTCATTTTATAATATCTTATCATAGGTCATAGGATATTAACTCCTTGTATAAACATTATAATGCTCTATTTGGGATTAGATGAGAATTTCCATTTATTCTAACCCTTCGTATGTGACCTTAAAATAATATAGTCATATTGTGTAAAGCATAAAAGAGAATATCATAACTTGTATTTATCATGTTCTTTTTACGATATCACAAATAACATGTTCATAGCCCAACACACACACATAGCAACATCATACATACTTCAAAAAACATAACATCATGATTTATAGGCTATCATAAATGTTGTAGATAAATCACAACTTTAAAAGAGTTACCTCTTGCTTCCAAGAACCTTATTCAAGAATTTACGTTCAACTTACAACATTCAAAATCATAACATAGTCAAATACTCAATAGCATAATAAGGAACTCTTGAAATCATATACGAGATCAATGCATAATTTAAGGTAAAGGAAAGGTTCATTTAAGAGTTCATTCTAGTCTTAGTTTCAATCCCTACGTTTTCATATTATCAAGTAGTACAAACAATCATACGAAACCAGCATCCAGATAAGAACATTCTTCACACGAAATTCAACATAACTAACCACATAACCATAAATTCGTATAAAATAGAGAATAGAAAACATTTACTTTTCATTGAAAATCATAAATTTAGTGTTAGGAAGAAAATATGTTTTGTTGAGTAAAAACCATAGAATTGAAGTTCTTGAAAACCTCTCTTTGAAAGGACGAAAGGAATACCAAGAGTTAAAACCCATACCTTATAGGTGAAGAGATCCCAAAAATTTGATGAAAGAAGTGTTTGTCTCCTTCCTTAAGCTCTACTTGTTCTTCAATGGAGTTTGGGAAAAAGATCATTTCTTGAGAGATGAGAGAATTTTCATTTGAATCTCATTTGGACGTGTAAAAGTGGTCTAAAACTGACATAAATATCCATATATATTCGTCCAATGAATAACCCAAAATACCCTCCACTTAAATGAGTCTTTTTAAGAAGTTAAATTACCAGAAATACGACTTTAAAAAATTCCAAGAAGTGCCTGCGAGTCGCGGGGCCGATTCCCATTATTTTTCAGAGTTTGTGGGTTGATACAGGGAGGTGTGTGTCAACATCGTGTCGCGAGGCTGCTTCTAAAATCTTGAGGCAGTGACTTGCGTGACAGCTACGCGTCACACACATCAAGCCCAAATGTTGTTCCCGCAGTCTGCTTTGGCAGCGGGCCAACCCATGTTGGGGTCCTCCCCAAGGACCCTTCGGGTGGTCCTTGGGATGTCGGTTTCGGACGTTTTGACACTTTTTACTACATAATACCTATCTAAACATAGGGACGTCAACAAGTTTGAATTAGCTAGTTTCCAGATGTTAAGGTCTTTCTTTGTCGTTATGGCTATAATGTTTTCCAAATGAGTTTATTACTTTAATATAGGTATAGAAACATAATTTTAAACAATATATAATGGATTAATATCTAGTAGAAGTCATTGCATTTCCGGAGTGTTACATTATTCCCCCTTAGGAATACTCGTCCCCGAATGACCCTAAAATCTTTTGGAGGGTGAGGCATAGACTCAATTCTAGCAGCCCAACCAATCAAAAACAAAAAATCATAATGAGTCACAAATCATAGGAATATAACATTATATGTAGCACCCAATTCATGATGCACAACATATAAGAGATCCATATTTGTAAGACGTAGTAAGGAATTTCCTTCTCAACCTTATCATAAGCTGAAAATGAATAAAAGAGTTACAATGCTATTGTTCTTCTCAAGACAACAACAAAAAATCAAAATCTTAAGAAGACATATGCACACATATTTCACATAAGTGCAAGAATAGAGTATGAAGGCATTTTCTTAAATCTCTAGTTTGTACTAGCTTTTACAAAAAGATGCACCTATCTAGAAAAAGTCAATTTCATGATTATGCATTAATTTCTCTTTTAAGATGAATGTCTAATCTTAAGGAGTTCATAGATTAGGATAGAGGGACTTCATGTCAGTTTCGGCCTCGCATGTTGCACCCTTAACAAGATGGTTCCTCCATAGATCTTTCACAGAGGCAACCTCCTTGTTACTCAACTTCTTGACTTGGTGATCTAGTATCTCAACCGGAACCTCTTCATGGGAGAGGTTGTCATCCACCCCTTAACCATCAATAGGAAGAATAGACACCGGGCGCTTATGCATTTGTTGAGCGTAGAAACAGAAACACCGGATGAACTGAAGTTAGTTCACTAGGTAGTTTCAACTCATAGGAAAACTTCCAAATTCGATGTAGAACCTCATAGGGACAAAAATACCGGGAATTAAATTCACCTTCTTACCAAAACTCATCACCCTTTCATAGGTGAAATATTCAAATAGACATCATCATAAGACTTTTGCCTACTATAGATTGAGTTCTATCTATCTCTTATGATTCGAACCTTCTTTATTGCCACATAGATAATATATGGACCAAGGAGCGAGGACTCACCAACCTCAAACAATACCACTGGAGATCTACACCTTCTAGCGTAAAGAGCTTCAAAAGGTGCCATGGAGATGCTCTAATGATAGCTATTGCTGTAATAGAACTCAATCAAAGGTAAATGATCCTCTCAACTTCCCTTGAAATAAATTACACAGACTCTTAGCATGTCTTCAAGTGTCTGAAAGGTACGTTCCGCTTGACCATCTCTCTTAGGATGAAAAGCGGTACAAAGTTTCACTTAAGTACCTAAACCCTTTTGAAAAGCCTTTAAAAAAAAGAAGTGAATGGGGCACCTCTATAGGAAATAATGGACGAAGGAATCTCATGGAGACTCACAATCTCATTAATGTAGATCCTTGCATAATCTTAAGCCTTTGGGAAGACTTAACCGGGATAAAATGGGCAGATTTGGTCAACCTATCCACAATAACCCATATAGAATACTTTGCTTTCGGGTTCGAGGCAACCGAACAACAAAGACCATATTGATGGCTTCCCACTTCCATGTAGGAACATCCATGTTTTCGGTTAAATCACCTTGTTGAAGATGCTCAGCTTTAGCTGTTGGAAGTTTGGACACTTACAAACAAACTCTGCTATGTCCCATTTTAAACCATACCACCAAATTGATTTCTCTAAGATCATGATACATTTTTGTGGCACCCGGATGTATTGAATAGCAAGAACCATGAGCTTCTTCTAGAATTCAAATTCTGAAAATCCTTAACATCGGGTAGACATAATCTCCCTTGGTACCAAAAAACACCATCCCCCTTGGGAGAATAACACATTGAGCATACCTAGTACTGATTCCTTCAACTCCATCAATATAGGATCAAGATGTTTCTTATATTTAACTTCAACCAGCGATGAAGAGTTGGAGTTATGATGGACCATAAAACCACCATTTGGAGAATGTTCAAATCGCACACCTATGCGAGCCAGCCTATGAACATCTTTCACAAGTTCATTCTTTTCTTCTTCCATATGAGACGCACTACCCATAGTCATACGAATCAAAAAGCATCTGAAACCACATTTGCCTTACTAGGGTGGTAAAGGATACTCATGTCGTAATCATTCAAGAATTCTGACATTCTTCTCTTTTGAAGATTCAACTCCTTTTGTGTAAATGCAAACTGAAAACTTCTATGGTCAGTAAATTCATCAAACATGCACACCATACAAGTAGTGTCTCGATATTTTCTAGGCAAAAACTACAGTAGCTAACTCAAGGTCATGAGTTGGGTAATTCTTCTCATGAACTTTGAGTTGCCTAGAAGCATAAGCTATCACCTTACCATGCTGCATGAGGACACATCCTAAGATCACAAGAGATGCATCACAATACACCATGAAGCTTTCATTACCCTCCGGTAAGGTCATCACAAGAGCGGAGGTAAGGATTATTTATCAATTCTTTAAAACCTTTCTCACAACCTTCCGACCACTCAAAATTCACCTTCTTTTGGGTCAAAGATGTAAAAGCGGAAGCAATGGACGAAAATTCATCAACAAACCTTTTGTAATACCTGGCAACACACAAGAAACATATTATGTTTGTGGGAGTCAAAGGTCTAGGACAATTTATGACCACATCTGTCTTCTTCAGATCTCTACACCAATACTAGAGATAATATGGCCAAGAAAAGCAATTGACCTCAACCAAAATTCACACTTACTAAATTTGGAATAAATTTATTGTTCTTTGACGACTTGCAAGGACAACCTCAAGTGATTGTCATGCTCATTTTCCTTCTTGGAGTGTATAAAAATATCATCAATGAACATTTTCATAAACAAGTTGAGGTAATCTCGGAAAACTCTATTCATTAGGTTCATAAACATCACCGGGAATTCATTAATCCAAAAGACATCACCAAAAATTCATACTAACCATATCTAGTTCAGAAAGCTGTTTTGGGAACATCTTCAACTCTGACCATAAGTTGGTGATATCTCGACGTTAAGTCAATTTTCGAAAAGTAACTAGCACCTAGGAGTTTATCAAATAGGTCATCAATCCTAGGGAGAGGATACTTGTTCTTTATGGTGACCTTATTGAGTTGGCGATAATCAATGCACATTTTAAGGGACCCATCCTACTTCTTAACAAACAAGACCGGGTACCCCATGGAGAAATACTAGGTTGAATGAAACCCTTGTCTGGTAGATCTTTGATTTGGAGCTTCAACTCTTTGAACTCATCCGGAGCCATCATATATAGGAGAATTGAAATGGGATTTGTATCCGGTAATAACTCAATGCCAAAGTCAATTTCCCATTCGAGAGGAAATCTTGGAAGGTCATTAAGAAAAACCTCTGACTACATGATAATTTGATGCCAATGCCAAGTGGGAATTCTCTCCCTATAGGGAATAACTCAAAAAAAGGAGCTTCACATTCTAGGTCCTTAACTCTGACTACTTGATAATTTGACCTCTTGTCTTTCATCTTACAAGCCTTCAGACAAGAAATAATTTGACCTCTTGGCATAGAATTCCCCCCTTTCGACTCTAGAATAGGTTGATTAGGGAATTGAATCTTCACTACCCTTGTTCCACAGTCTATGGAAAAAAAGCATTCATGAATTAAATCCATACGCAATATGATATCAAAGTCAAACATGTCAAGTTCTACCAAATCAACAAGAGTAACTCTTTTGGGCAGCATTACTGGAAAATTCCTATAGACCTTTTTTGAAACTGCAGAGTCACCCATTTGGGTACAAACTAGAAGGGTTCAATCACAACTTCGAAAAGTACATCAAATTTTATAGCTACCAAAGGTTTAACAAAAGAAAGAGTAGCACCTGGATAAAGAAATGCATAAACGTTGACATAGAAAACTTGTCACATACTCGTCAAAATTTCGGGAGAGTTCTCTTGTTCATCCTTAGCCATGAGTGCATAGAAACGGTATTTCTTTGGAGCTTCAAAACTAGGACAACTTTGTTGTATTTTTCTATTCCACATACCTTGAGTTCATATGACTTCTTACATTCGGAAAATCATTCACCGTATTTCCACTTTTTCCACAACCATAGAAACTACTAGTTCCGAGAAGATATTCACCCACATGTTTATTACCACAGCTTGGTCTCTCTTTTGGTGGATCGACATTTCTCTTCTTTTGAGGTTTAGCATTAGAACATTTATAATTGTGATTCTTCAATAAATTTGAAGGAACCTAATTTCTTCAAACCCACACCGAAAGAAGTTGTTTACCAGCAAAAGTAAAACTAACCATGACATACGTTTCTAGGTGGATCCACTAGCTAGTATCCTATGGTGTCAACATAGTTTAAGAACTAGGACATGTATTTGAGACTCATAGTTCCACATTGCATGGAAGCCTCTATCTTATGAGATTCATTGTTAACCTACCTTCCAACTAGGGAAGGGACACCCCTCATATCTAGTTCATAAAGTCTTAGCTTAAATCCCTTTTTTGAATAACATTTAAATTTTCTTTTTATCATTACTTATCATAGGTAATAGTAGATTAACTCCTTGTGTAAACATTATCAGGAGCTCTTTGGTATTAGATGAGAATTTAATTTCATTCTAACCCTTCATATTTGAGATTAACATAATATAGTCATCTTATGGAAAGCATACAAGAGAATATCGTAACATGCATTTATTGTGTTCTTTTCATGATCTCATAAATCTAATGTTAATATCCCAACATATACACATAGACATTGAAGACCTGTAACAACCGGGTTTACCCCCTAGACGTAATCAGCTTTGAAGTCCTCTTTGATGACTAAGACTGTCCTCTTACCTTACATCATTACATTCATAGGTAAAAAACACATAAAATTTAAAACGTTTTACTACTTCTATATTGAGGTTTACATAGACCTCTACATACAGATAATAGATATTTCTCGCGTATACATAGACCCCTCGTATAGGAAGATTACTCAGTCTTCTACTTTTATTGCACATAAGTATATAAAAGATAACATAGTGTCAAAAACATATCTCATCTTATAACCATCTAATAAGACTAAATCAAATTGGGCCTAGCCCATGCATCTATGAAACAAGACCACATATAGGTCATACAAATCTTTAGTACTCAAATGAAAGGAAAGGAACATAAGAGTCTTAATACTAAAATAACTTCATAGTTTGATATTGGCATTGCCGTAGAAAACTGAGGGCCTACCCAACTTGGATGATTATGAATTCCAAGTCTTCTTCAAATTCGTCTTCAAAAGTCCTTTAACGACCAAAACCTAAAATATTTGAGAAAAGGAAGAAATGGGGTTAATACAACACTTTTACTAAGTATGAGATCATATGTACACATACTTTTATATCATGCTAAGAAAAGGGACATTTCATAAAGTATTCAAATTTCATTAAAAATCTCTATACACATTTAACAAGACTAGACAAATCAATATGGCACATTCATTAAGTCCAAAGCATGTACACAACAAGACCAACAATAATTATTTTAGTCAATTTAACATGCATATCATTCAATTTGATACATGTAGTTATATCTACTCTATCATCAAGTCATAATAGCAACAATCATAGATAAAAATAGCAAGACAATTACCCATGACCTCTTATTAAGTCAACAAGTGCAATGAACAAGAAAAGCCCCATTACTTTACTCAATCAAGTAACCAAACAAGAATCATGACTAACATCCTACTTTACATAGAATATCATTTAGGAGTACATATCATCATACTTTAACAATATAGAACAACGCATATTCATAAGTAAAACTACTTAACTTATAGTATCAACTATGTGCAGAGTCATCATATACATATAAGATATCATCACAAGCATATTCATACATAAGAACATCATCCTAAGACTCCCCTCAAGGCTTACAAGTGCAATGTTTAGGAAGAGTCACATATCCCTACCTAGACTAAGCTAGACCCCTTAGGTTTTCATTGTTACAGTTCATTCCTTTACTTCATTTTACCTTTTTGGTACAACTTGCCCTGACCGACATTGACCACATGAGCTTATGTGGAATCCGGTGTCATGTAACCGTACTACTTGACAAGGTAGTAGCAAAACATGAGCATAGAAACTATGTGCATCCACTAGCGAGTATTCCTATGGGGGAAACATAGTTCAAAAACTAGGAGATAAAGTTGGGACCCACTTTATGTTGCATGCATTATAGTCTGTAATCTAAAGAGTACGTTAGTGATCCTACCTTCCCTATGTGGGAAGGGATACTCCTAACTCTAGTTCACTCGGTGCTAAGCTAGAGTTCTTTTTTGAAATGTCATTAATTAATTGTAAAAGCTTAGTTTAGTTCATATGGTCTAATACCTTGTATAGTCATTGTAATTGTCTCATTCGAAATTGCATGAGAATATCAATTAATGCCAACACTCAAATGTGAGATTGGCATAACATCATCATCATGTCATAATAAGGCACATAAGCACTTCATAACCAACCTTATATAATATCATCTTAAGTATAAGCTCACAATCACATAGTCAAGACATTTCAATTCAACATCATATCACTACATTCTTAAGTTAATCACATGGAGTGCTTCTATTGAAGTGCATTATCAATCACAAGCCATCACAATTGAAGGAAAGGTTAGGATCATAAGGACTTACTTATTGTCCCTTAATAGCAATTATCATGGTCTTACCATCAACAAACCAATTACATCCAACAATAGGTGTAGTAATATCAATCAAGAATAATTAATACAAGAACTAGGTCAATTGCATCATCACTATCCCAATTAATATCAATTCATAACCTAGGGTTAGGGAATTTATGGTTAATCATGAATTCACTAATAATTAGATCCAATCCCAACACTTCATTACCGTAGTCAAGCCATACATGAATTAGAACATATAAAACTAGTCTAATAATTCATTCATTCTTCAATTCCCATCAATTCATAACCAAGATCAAAAGATTTGGGAGATTGGGGAAGGGAACATGATCTTCATGAAATTGCACAATTAATACCAATTAATCAATAATCCATATGCAATTAGTCATAAGAAATCACAATTCATCATCAACTTGAAGTTTAGATGGAAAACAATTAGAATTGGAAAACCCCATGGAATTGGGCAATGTGGAGATCAACTTTGAAAGGGCCTCTTTGGGAAAGGAATCCAAGATTGAAGAATCCATATCTTAATGAAGATTTACCTACAAAATTGAAGTGAAATTCAATAGAAGTTGGCCTTCTTCTTCAAGCATCAATGGAGGATTTAGGGGAGAGAGAAAATATAGAGAGATGAATGCTTTTTGAGTTTTGATTTGGGAATTCGGGTTTGGGTGAGTGATTTATGACTTTAAATTACCCTTAGTATAGATATAATCACCCCCTAAATTATCCAAATTACCCCTCACTTAAAATGGTCTTTATATGAAGTTTAAATGACAAAAATACGATTTTACTGAATCTGGGAAGTGGCTTCGCGTCACGGGGACAAACACACACTTTATACCCAAAAATTATTTTTGGACCAGTGAGGTCCGTGTGGGCTGCGCGTCGCGCAGCAGCCCACTGAATTTTGACACCTCGCAGGCTGCTTAGGCAGCCTTCTGTCCGATGTTGGGGTCCTCTTCCTCAACCCTTAGGTTTGACCTTGGGGAGTCGTTATGGGACGTTTAGACACTCTATACTAAACTCTACCTAAATAAAGTCTTTTTAAAAATTTTGGACATCATTTGACCCTCCGAAACCATCCCTAAACATAGCCACGTCAACTAGTTCAATTAGTCTAGTTTCAGGAGGTCATGGACGTCCTTTAACGTCTTGGCTCTAAAACTCCTCGGATGACTTCTAAAAATTATCGAAGGTCATAAAACCTTATCTAAACCTTAAGAAATTCATGTAAAGATCTAGAATGGGTCTTGACTTTTCTGAGTGTTACATTATCCCCCATTAGGAACATTCGTCCCCGAATGACAATAAACTTTTTTAAAAGGGAAACGATAGTCTCAATACTAGCAGCCCAACAACCAATAAAGAACATCACCATGAGTTACAACTTAATTTAACATAACAATATGGAATTTTTCACCATGAATCAAAACATCATTTTTTTAGACATAAGGCTCAAAGTCACAACATAAGGAATTTTGTTCTCACCATGACAACATGAGCTCAACATTCTTTACATGAGTCAATTATGTCAAAGTTCAACTTACCGACATGCTACATATCATTTCAAAAAGACTCACCATATAGAAATTCTCAACATAACTCAAAACAAGAAAAATTCAAAAATTTCCAAGTTGAAAGCACAATTCACTATAAGTCACTGTAACAACACCAAAATGAACATTATTGCTACATTTCACTAAAATTAAAGGAAACTTCAATTTTTGTCATTATTTTATTTTTTAATAGGAACAACTAACCTTTGTTATCAAATAGGTGGGGGTAACGAGACTTCATGTCGGCCTCGGCCTTCTATGTTGAACCCTCAACTAGGTTATTCTTCCGTAACACTTTTACAAAAAAACACCTCTTTCTTTCTCAGTTTCTTTACTTGCCTATCAAGGATTTCAACCTGAATTTCCTCATATAAGATGTTATCCTTTACACCAAGACCCTCAATATGAAGAATAGACTCAAGATCACTGATCCACTTCTTAAGCATAGAAACATCGAAAACTAATTGAACCGAAGCAAATTCGTTAGGTAACCTTAGTTCATGGGTAACCTTCCCAACCCTTTGCAAAACTTTATAGGGACCCACACAACGAGGACTCATCTTGCCTTTCTTGTCAAATCTGACCACACCCTACATAGGAAAAATTTTCAAATACACCTTATCACCTTCTACAAACTCTAAATCCCTTCTCCTATAATTGGTTCAAGACTTTTGCCGACTATAGCCCGTTTGCAAGTGATTTCTTATAACATGGACTTTCTCAAAAGCATAATAAATCAAATTTGGTCCATGAAGCGAAGACTCACCCATTACAAATCATCTAATTGGAGATCTACATCTCCTACAATACAAGTCTTCTTAAGTAGCTATAGATATGGATGAATGGCAAATAGTATTGCAAGCAAACTATACAAAAAGGGAAATGCTTTTCCCAATTCACTTTAAAATCAATTATGCAATCTCTAAGCGTATCCTCAAGGGTTTGAATAGTACACTCAACTTGACCATCCGTTTAGGGATGAAAAGCGTCCTTAATTTCACCTAGGTACCCAACCCTTGTTGGAATGACCTCCAAAATCTAGATGTGAATTGTGCACCCCAATCCGATATGATGGATAACAGAATACCATGGAGACACACAATCACATCTATAAATATCCTTGCATAATCTTCTGTCGAATAGGTAGACTTGATGGGAATAAAATGTGTGGACATGGTCAACCTATCCCCAACCACCCATATAGAGTCATATTTTTTTTGAGTCAGAGGCAGACCTACTACAAAATGCATATTGATATCTTCCCACTTCCAGGTAGGAACTTTGAGTTCTTGTAGTAAGCCACCTGGATTTTGATGTTCGTATTTCACTTGTTCGCAATTCGGACACTTAGCAACAAACTCCGCTATGTCCTTCTTCAAACCTTCCCACCAAAATACTTCCTTAAGGTCATTGTACATTATTTTCGAACCGGGATGAAGGGAGTAACAAGAACCATTCGCTTCCTCAAGGACCCGGTTCGTCAACCCATCTATATTTGGAACAAACAACCTTCCTTGATACCTCAAGACACCATCCCCCATTAAGGAGAATGATTCATAAAGTTTACCAAGAACTGATTCCTTCAACTCCATAAATGATTCATCAAGGTGTTGTTTGGATTTCACCTCAATTACCAATGATGAGTCAGAGCTACTATGGACCATGAAGCCATCATTCGGAGAATCTTCCAACGTCACACCCAGTCTAGACAACATATGAACATCTATCACTGGGCCTTTATTGTCTTCCTATATGTGATACACACTACCCATGGTCATACCACTTAGAGCATCCGCAACCCCGTTGGCCTTGTCCGGGTTATAGAGAACACTCATGTCGTAATATTTCAACAATTCCAACGACCTTCTTTGTCGGAAATTCAACTCATTTTGAGTGAACACTTATTGGAAACTCATGTTATTGGTATACACATAAACATGGACACCATACAAGTAATGCCTCCATATTTTAAAAGAAAATACTACTCCCGCTAATTCAAGATCATGAGCTGGATAGTTTCTCGCATGCACCTTATGTTGCTTAGAAGAATAGACTATTACCTTCCGATGTAGCATAAGAACACACCCTAGACCCACTCGGGTTGCATAACAATACACAACAAAAAACCTTTGTACATACCTACCGGTAAAGTCAACACCGGAGCGGAAGTAAAAATATCTTTTAAAATTTAGAACCTTCTCTCACATGCCTCCGACTACTCCAATTTCTAACTCTTTTGGGTCAAAGTAGGCAAAGGAGATTCAATGGACGCATAACCATCCATAAACCTCCGATAATAACCTACTAGACCCAAGAAACTCCTAATGTCGGTTGTACTCAATGGACTAGGACATTTCTTGACCGCCACAATTTTCCTTGGATCAACCTTAACTTCTCCACTATAGATGATATGACAATGAAATTCCACCGACCTAACTCAAAACTCACATTTACTATATTTGGAAAATAATTGATTTTCCTTAAGCACTTGTAACTCCACCGTCAAATGGTTCGTGTGATCATCCTCGTTTTTCAAATATACCAAGATGTCTTCAATAAAGACAATAACAAATGAATATAGGTAACATCGAAAACCCTATTCATTAGGTCAATAAAATCCGCCGGGGCATTTGTGAGACCAAAGGACATTATAAGAACTCATAGTTATCATATCTAGTCCGAAATGCCTTCTTTGGTATATTCACCACTCACCCAAAGTTTGTGAAATCCCAATCTCATGTGAATCTTAAAAAAGTAGCTTGCCCCTTAGAGTTAATGAAACAAGTCATCAATCCGAGGGAGATGATACTTGTTCTTAATAGCGACTTTATTGAGTGGCGGTAATCGATGAATATTCTAAGGAACCCATCCTTCTTCTTCACAAATAATACTAGATCACCCCATGGAGAAACACTAGGTCTTATGAAGCCTTTGTCTAGTCAATCTTTGAGATGAGCCTTCAACTCTTTCATTTCGGCCGGAGCCATCCAATATGGAGGAATTGAAATGGGATTCATATCCGGTAACAAGTTGATACCAAAATCAATTTTCTGTTCGGGAGGAATACCGGGTAGATCATTAGAAAAAACCTCCGGAAATTCCCTAACTACGGGGACCGACTTAACGGGAGGAACTTTGGAGTGTGAATCTTGGAATTTTACTATATTATATAAACACCCTTAGGAATTATTTTGAATGCTTTCAAACAAGAGATTATACAATCTCTAGGAATAAAATTTCCCCCCTTCCATTCTAAAATGGGATCATTTGAAAGTTAAACTTCACGACCCTTGTTCTACAATCAATAGAGGCAAAACAAGCATGCAACCAATCCATACCCAATATGATGTAAAAATAAAGCTTATCAAGTTCTACTAGATCAATATAAGAAACTCTATTGGGAAAAATTATAGGACAAATTTCTACACACCCTTTTTGCAACAACCGGCTCACCCACTGGGGTAGACACTAAAAAAAGTTCATGCAAAATATCAGGCAAAATGTTAAACTTTTTAGCTAGGAGAGGAGTAAGAAATTATAAAGTAGCAACGCAATCAAGTAAAGAATATGCATCATCTGAGAAGACTTTAAACATATCGGTCACCACGTCAAAAGAAGTTTCTTGCTCACCCCTAGAGCAGAGAGAATAGAAGTGGTTCTTCTTCGGAGCCTCATTTAAACCAATTGCTTGAGCTTGACCACTAAATTTATATTAAACCCTCTCATTAGGACACTCTCTATCCTTGTGATAACTTTTACCACAACCAAAACAATTATACGTTCCCTTAAGACAATTACCATAGTTCTTCTTTCCACAGTTTTCACAAGTTGGTTTCTTGGTTGGTGAACTAGCATACTTTTAATTATTAGGCTTAGATTTAGAAAAACTATCACCACTAGACTTAGGGAACTGTTAAGGAACTTCATTAGGAACCTTCTTCTTAAATCTAGGCCTGTTCTGTATCTCAAGCCTATTATTTGAAGAACCACCATCCAAAGATCTTGCCATCTTAGGATATCTACTCTTCCTCTTAGCCCATTCCTCCTTCACATGTTGGGCATGCACCATAAGAGGGGAAATGTTCATGTTTCCATGTAGCATAGACGAATGATACTCCTCTTTCAAATCATCCGACACCCCCGTCACAAAGCGGCTCATTTCATCTATAGAATCGGAAACCAAAGAAGGAGCATATTTTGACAATTCATTGAATTTCAAGGAATAATAAAGCACACTCATACCTCCTTGTAAAAGGTTGATGAACTCCACCACTATAGCATCCCTCTTCTCCCTAGGAAGAACCGATCAAGAAAATTATTCTTGAACACCTCCCAAGTCACGGGACTACCCCGTAACGGCCTATTGTCCCTCCGTTGGACATGCCATGCTTGAGCCACATCCCTAAGTTGGAAGGTTTCTAACTCGGCCTTCTAAATAGTATACAACCCAATGGTATAGAGGATCTTATAGATTTCATCGATGAATTCTTGGGGTTCTTCCTCAACCTTGTCCCCATAAAAAGTAGGAGAATTTATCGGAGTGAAATCCCTTAGACGAGAGGCCATGGTAGTTACGTGTTGGTGTGTTTTGGGTACAACCTCCCGATTAGCTTGGGACGTCATCTCTTGGGCTAGAGTAGTGGCGGCTTGTGCTTGGGTAGTAATGGGAAAGCGACACTTATTTTCTCATCCCTAAAAGGAGGAGGATTGACCGGGGCTTGGTCATCATTAGCCACTTTATCAAGAGGAGAAACTTGATCACCACGGGGAGGAACTCCCGCATTGGAAATATCTTCTTAAATCTTTCGTACCGCATTCCTTCAAATTGTCATTTCCTATAATCACAATAAGAGGATTATATGTTAAAGGCACATTGACCCAAAACTCTAGAGGCACGATATTGGACTTCCAAGAAAGTGAGAGTTTCCTAAACATCATATAGATTAATATTCATAAGTGTGGTGCACTTCAAAATTATGAATACAAACCTACATAGACGTGGTTGAGAGAGACATCGAATCAAAGATATTCAACCTCATGCTCTGATACAAACTTTGTCACATGTGGGTTTACCCACAAGACATAACCGGCGGCGGCGTTATTTTGAAGACTAAGACTAGTCTCTTAGCATACATCATTACATTCATAGGTAAAAAACACGAAAAATTTAAAACTTTTTACTACTTCTACATTGATGTTTACATAGACCTCTACATACACATAATAGATATATATCGAGTATACATAGACCCATCATATAAGAAGATTTCTTAGTCTTTTACTTTTATTGCACACAAGTATATAAAAGATAACATAGTGTCAAAAACATGTCTCATCTTATCACTATTTAATAAGACTAAACCAAATTGGGCTAGCCCATACATCTATGAAACAAGACCTAACATATAGCTCATACAAATCTTTAGTACTCAAATTAAAGGAAAGGAACATAAGAGTCTTAATACTAAAATGACTTCATAGTTCGATATTGGCATTGCCCTCGAAAAGTGAAGGCCTACCTAACTTGGATGATTATGAATTTCAAGTCTTCTTCAAATTCGTCTTCAAAAGTCCTTCAACGACCAAAACCTAATATATTCGAGAAAAGGAAGAAATGGGGTAAGTACAACAATTGTACTAAGTATGAGACCATATGTACACATACTTTTAAATCATGCTAAGAAAATGGACATTTCATAAAGTATTCAAATTTCATTAAAAATCTCTATACACATTCAACAATACAAGACCAATCAATATTTTAGGAGACAACTAACAGCTTCAAATGTTGGAGTTTAATCAATTAATAAAAGTAACTAGGGTTTTCGTGTTCCCCACAGTTCATAACTTGATAATTCTAACTATAACAATTCTTTCCTAATATCTTGCATGCAAAGTGATATGTTATGTATTTCTAAATCCTTGATCCGGCATGTAGAAAATTTCACTCCGCACCTTGGTCCGGCTACGTGTGTTGCTATAATAACCCTTATCTTTACCTCATATTAAGAATCATATTTGATATTTGACTAAATTATTACCTCGTACCAGTCAATACTAGCCTATTAAATAGTAAATACTAAATCTATGTTGATAATTCTTTTCCTATTATCTACCTCCTTAGTTTGGCAGGTAGCATTAAGGCAAGTTTTAACGTTGGCCATCCGTTAAAAAGACTTCTAAGCGAAAGAATTATCAATACATGCAAGACACTATTCTAGAATTGTTATTTTAGTTAGGTTTTACCTCATTATTCGCCTATGGTTCCCACAACCCTAGTTATGGATTTTAGTTACCCATAGTCATAATCACAATATTCAAATATATGATATAAGAATTCATGCACTTACTTCAATGACAAAGAGTAAAATCCGAAAGTTCACTTGATTAATCACCAAAAATCACCAACAGTCAATTAGTGAAATTAAGATTCACTCTAAAAAAAAATTCACACTCATTCATACATATTGCCATAAGCTTTCCCTTATTTTCACTGGTTTATGTTCACTATACAACTCTTAGGATCACGATAGGACTTTCTTAGCTCGTAACATAGGCTCAGGGTCACGTAGGGTATATTTAGGTATACTTTAGTGCCTTGTTGTCCTCCTTGTCATATCGGCTAACCATACCACTTTTTATCATTTTATCTCGCCCAGTTTCTCATATTCTTTCACCTTGCTATTTTCCCTTCATTCTTCATTGTGTAAGTGACTCTTTTTTTTCTTGCTTGTATTTATTGTATTTTACTTTTTCTTTTTTTTTTCTTTTGCATTTTTTGTTTTTCTTTGAACTAATTCTTGAGTCACTTTACTTCTGTTCTTTCTCCCTCTTTGTTTTTTCAACCCCACTTTCCAGAGCATTCCTCATAATAGCCACCCTCAACTCATGACTTTGCCATGACTCAAAGTACACAATACCCAAAGTTGGGTCAGGGCCATAAAAAGGGTTGTTTACTGCATTAGCCACCCTCAACTTATGCTTTTGGCATAAGCTGAGGTGCACATGTCCAAGGAGGGACCAGGGTCAACACATTATTCTCAGAAAAGATCAGTTGTGGTGAAAAAGAATGGTCTAGTTTAAGCTCAACTCATTTGGATCAAAGAAGGATTAATGTTGGGGAAAAGGAAGATGGGGTTAGCACACCACTTGTACTATGTATGAGACCATTTGCACACATACTTTGAAACCATGCTAAGAAAAGGGACATTTCATAAAGTATGCACTTTTCATTAAAGACCTCTATGCAGATTCAATAAGACCATACCAATCAATTAGGCACATTAATTAAGTCCAAATCATTTACACCATAAGACCAACAATACTATGTCTTGTAAATTTAACGTGCATAGCATACAATTTGACACGTATAGTTAAAGCAACTCTATCATCAAGTCATAATAGCAACAAGCGTTAGTAAGAGTTCGTTACAACATAATCAAAACAATTCAATTACCCATGAACCCTTAGTAAGATAACAAGTCCAATGACTAACCAAAAACCCATAACTTTACACAGTCAAGTAACCCAACATGAATCATGACTAACATCCTACTTTACATAGCATAGCATTTAGGAGTACATATCATCATAATTTAATATTATCGAACAACACATATTCATAAGTGAAACTACTCAACAAGTAGTATCAACAATGTTCGAATTCATCATATACATATCACATATCATCATAAGAATATTCATACATAAGATCATCCTCCTAAGACACTCCTCAAGGCTAACTAGTACAAAGTTTAGGTAGAGTCTCATACCCCTATTTAGACTAAGCTAGACCCCTTAGGTTATCATAGTTTGAGTTCATTCCTTTAGTTCATTTTACCTTTTGGGAACATATTACCATAACAATCAAAGACCACATGAGATAATGTGTAATCCGGTGTCATATAGCCCTACACCGAAAGAAGGCGGACTAATTGCCAACGTCATACAAAAACATGAACATGAAAACTACGTAGATCCACTAGCTAGTATTCCTATGGGGGCAACATAATTCAAGAACTAGGATATTTAGTTGGGACCCTCTATATGCGCCATGCATTATAGTCTCCAATCTCAAGAGTAGTGTATTTTTCCTACCTTCCCTATGTGGAAGGAACACTCCTCTATTTATTTCACTTGGTGCTAAGATAGAGTCCCTTTTTGAAATGTATTTAAGCCTTTAATTATGAATCATAACATAATTAGGCAATAGGGTCTACCCCTTGTATAGTCATCATCATCAATAGATCAATAATAATTGTATGAGTATAAGTCCTTTCATCATAATTCATAAGTGAGGTTAACACTTAAGCATTTCATAACATATTAAGGGACATTGATAGTTTTCACCATCCTTATAGCATACACACCTTAATAAACCTCACGACATAGTGAAGACATTTCAATTCAACATCGTACGACCATGTAATCCTAGAATAAGACATACTCCAAATGTAAAATCATGACTTAACAACAATTAATCACAATTGGAAGTAAAGATAGAAATTCTAAGACTTACCAAGTCTTCCTCATACTCAATCATCATGGTCTTACCATCAACCCATAACTCAACCCAACTTGGGATGTAACATCATCACACAATAATAAGCAATAATATAACAAGGCCAATTGCATCTCTATAACACAATTAATCTTTAGATCACAACTTGAGACAAGGTACATAGGCTAATTTCACATTATAATTCATAATCATAAATGACATCTTAAGAACTAGAATGATAGGCCTATTAGTCATCTTAATATTATCATAATAGCATTATAGGATAGTAATCTAACTAACAACCCTCTCAATTGAATGATCACAATACAATATACGTCAAGATCACGACCTACGGTTATGGATTGAGGATCATACTCTTCAATTTAGTCGAAAACATCAACAATTGCCATAAACAAGTTTAATAACATGTAATCTACTCAATATAACCCTAGTAATTCATTGACAACTCAATCCATAACTTCAATTTTGTAATTGAATGAAACCAATAAGAAAACATAACTTTTTGAAACTATGTTGAAGTAACCCTGTGAGGAAAGGATCTCAAAGGTGAATAAAACTCATACTTTATGTTTCACAACAATTTGATGAAGAATCCACCCTTTTCCAACCCCCAAAACCTAGTTCTTGCTATCCTTCAATGGTGAGGTCATGTAGAGAGTGAAATAAGAGAGAAGGAAGAGAGTTTATTTTTAGAGTTGTCTTTAGGTTAATGAGGGCTGAGGGTATTTATAGTAGGACTAAATCAACTTAATTAGTCTTTCTTAAATCCCCAATTACCCCTAAACCACTTAATTATTAAATGAATTTAATTTAAAACGTGTAGGAATTTGCATACCCCATCAACGAGGCCTCAATCGACTGACCATTGGTTCACCGACGATCCATGGGGCACATCCGTAAGTTCGGCAAAGACTGGTGCAGGAGGGGCTTTTCTTTATTTTTCTAAGTGTGGGACGACAGTGGTATCGACGCCCCGTCGATCCGCACATGGACCGTAGCCTACACTTCTGCATTCCGTTGATGATTCAAGGGACAATGAAGGTGAAGGGACCTTCTCCACCTACCTAAGTATGGGATGACGATTGCATCGACACCCCGTCGATCCACATACGGGACATCGTCTGTCCTATCGATGCACATCGCCAGGCAGTGCTTCATAAAACTGCAGAGGTCTTCCTCAAGGTCCCTTGGTTTGTCCTTGGGGTGTCATACACACACGTTTAAACCATGAAACAACTCAAACACCAAATATTTACCTGTCCACCAATTTCCTTACAGTTCAGACTCCTAAAAGTTATTCAAAAAGACTAAGGTACACTAACATCCCTTTGAACTAACATCCCAGACGTTTTGGATGTTTTGGTTCTAAAATCTCCTAAATGACCTATATTAACTCAAATAGACTTAGAAACAGTGTTAAGAGTTTATGACACCCATATTAGGCTTTACAATGAGTCTTGGATTTTCAAAATGTTACAATTCCCTCTTATTGGATGGCTTCGTCGAAGTTGAAAGAGTTGAAGGCTCAACTCAAGAATTTTCTTGACAAGAATTTTGTACAACCAAGAATATACAGTATTAATTATCAAAAAGAAAGATGGATTGATTAGAATATGTATTGACTACCAACAATCAAACAAGCTCACCAAAAAGAATAGGTATCCTCTCCCTAGGATTGATGATTTGTGTCAAGACCCTCAATGTGAACTAAGGTATATAGAGTCTCACATCTGCCTTAAAGAATTGATATCATGTTAATGATTTGTTTTACAGTTGGTATAGTTAATTTGAAGAGGTTTGGAAGTAAGACGTCCAAGAACGATCAAGACGTTTGGAAACTCGTCCTGTGTTTCGCTAGTGTGCCTTCATATTTTTTACGTGTGATTTGGTGTCTAAAATAATTGGAGAGGACCCTAACATGTATATTGTAGTATTAAGAGTCAAAATTTACTGGTATTAATCCCCATGGACCACCCAACGGGTCCTTGATAAGGACCCAAAAGCTAGCAGTACACTTCCTTGGCCTTGTCAATGACGCCCATACAAATGACAACCCGCACACTGGTCTACGCTCCGTCGATTGGGGGGGTTTCTCTACACTTAGGAGTGTGAGATAATTCCCCACAAATATTTGGTCTCTTCGCTAAGCAACGGACGTCTAGGACGACACCGTTATTCCATCGACGGTCTGTCACCCTGCACGTCGAGTGAACCTGCAACTATATTTGTTAAAGGCTGCCAAGTTAACGGTGAATTGGGAAATTCACCCCACGTTCCAAATAAGGTATTGGAGGTTATTTTGTAAATTTTTAGTTTTATTAAGTTTGTTAAAAAGATGAAAACCCCAATTAGACTTCCTTCATCAAACTAGACTTTCCCTCTCAAGAGAAACTCTCTTTAGAAACGTCAATTGTAGACCAAGCTCAAGAACAACCTAGGATATGGATTTTAATTATTTCTTATTAAAAATTTCGTGTCTTGATATGTAGTATGGTATAGAAATCCTTAATTCTTACTTAACTTTTCTGATGAGGAGTTCCTTCTAAGGTTTTTCAAACAGGTTCTATGATAAAAATTCCTATCTTTTAGTCTAGCCATGGGTTCATTGTAAAATTGATTTCAAAAGAATTGTAATGATTAATTCATGGTTAATAATTTTTTAAAGATGAATTTCAATCAAATACCATGAAAAACACATGATCCCCTAACTTTCTCAAATTGGCCTATAATATGGGTCTTGTGATCTTTATTCCATGTGTAAGACCCCCAAGTGAGTTACGGCATCTAGATCCTAACATGTTTGTATTAATGTTATAAGGTTTAAAAATTACATATATTATGTTTTAGAGGCAGTGTGTAAAGTTTGAGGTGATTTGGAAGTGAAACGTCAAGGGATGACCAAGACGTTCAACAACTAGTCACCTATGAGCCTCATATGTCAATCGTGTTTATGATTGTATAAATGAGATTATTAAGTCTTAAAATTATTTATAATGATTTTTATTCACCTTATATGGAGTTTCATGAAGTTTGGAGGTAAAACGTCCAAGATGTTCGAAAGTTAGCTCTTGAGACATCCAAGTATGTCTTGATGGGGCCTAGCATGTTTGGACGTATTACGTGTATTTATTTTCGGTGAAACTAATGTGGGAGGTCTAAAACTTTTTAAGGGTTTGGATTTACATTATAAACGTTCGGGTATGACTTCTAAATGGCCCAGCAAAAAGGGGCCCACAAGAAGGAGCCAAGCCTGTCGAGACATTGCCTTTGCATAGTCAATGGACGAGCCAAACGATGCCCAGTTGGTTGACCAAAGACCGTTCTGATGTTTCCTCAATGGAAACTTATCCTGTTTGAGGATCAACTTATTAAAAGGACAACTTACAATAGACAGAATCTACAGACGGCCCATCAATGGACCAATGCCCAGTCGACTGGGTCCGTTGATGGTGGTCTGTAACTGTTGCAGTGCGCATTGGTTTATTAAGGGATGAATGGGAAATTCACCCCACATCCTAATCTGAATAATTTATTAAAATACCTATTTTTTGATATATATAAGTAATCTAAAATTTCACTAACCTATTCCCAATCCCATGCTCACGAAAAAATCCTTCCCTCCAAAACAAATTCTCCCTAGAAACCTCCATTGTTGTTGAATCTCAAGAAACAGCTTGTAGATTGGATCCAAATGGTTTATTGACAAACATTTTGAGGGTTTCCTGTAGATAAAGGTATGGTGATCCTTCATCTCTAAGTAACCTTTCACTTGGAGAGTTCTTCTTAATGTTTCTAAGAGATTTTATGATCAATCTTTCAATCTAGACATGGATTTCTTCTCAAAATATTTTAAATGGTGAAACCATGATAAATTGATGTTAATGTATTGGTTTTAACATTATTTTAATTCAATTTAATTATCAACCGATGTTCCTTACCTAATTAAATTTAGCCCTTGCATGTACATTGTGATCATGGATTGTTATTGGTTAAATTGTGAATCTCTTACCTTGAATTTCTTATACCTACTATTATTTACGCAAATTAATGTTGAATTAATTATGAAGGATGCATGTTGATCTTATATGAAGATTTGAACATGACTAATACATGCCTTTATGTGATCACTTTAATACAGACTTTTTAATGAATAAAAATGGAATTTGATTATGTTGTGATTTTGTAGCTACTTCACGAGGATGATAAGTTTGTTGAATTGTGAGTATAAATATTGTATAATAAAATAAAAAAGTAGTATAAATATTGTATAATAAAATAAAAAAGTCATTGTATGAATCAATCGATGTGCTTGTAGACTATCAAGTAGTGACTTGTGATCTTGACGTTAGGATGGTTGTTATGTGATTCGATTATGGTGAATTACCTAAGCTACTTTCTTAAACGTATATTGAGGAGTAAAAGATGATTGATGAACTAAACTAGGGAGGTTAGTTGATGATCTAAGACTATATACTTTCTAGAACATATGAGATTCCTTGTATTATGGTATAGTATGATCTTGTAGCGACTTATAAATAATTTCTTGTATGATTAAAGTAAATATATCTACTGCCCTATATATGAATTGTTGATAAACAATGTGCATTGATCAATGATGATCAAAGGGTGAGAAATCGGTAAGAATGCTTATCCCCTCAGCTTTTCTTATAGTATTTTTGTTGATGAAGCCTTGTATGGCATTCTATGGCGTAGTCCACTTACGGTGGCGGTGTTTACTTTATTGTCATTATATGTGTTGACCATGGCCTTGAAGGCAAATTTATGAATATATGACTGTGTCGTTATGATGAAAACACTATGTGAATCTTATGCCTACTTTGCTATAGTAGTTGTGATTTAGGTTGCATGGCTATTGTATATGCATGTGTATATCTATATTAGGGTAAAGTATAGGTGCTTCCATTGATGAGTCAAAATGGATAATAACCCATTACCTATGTACCCCTATGTGAATGCATGAATAGCACAAGTTAGGAGTCTTATGTGTAATATGAAGTTGACTTGTCCCCATAGGAGACTAACCCCTTGTATATAATATCATTAGCTCATGAGTTATTTCATGAGAATGTCCGTTTATTCCGACCCTTAAATAATAAGATTAACACCATTATCATCATATCATTGTAAGGCACATAAGTGATTCTAAATCAACATTTTATCATCATACCTTAATTGTAATCTCACAATTCATAAAATCAACACATTTTAAATACATTTTTCATAACATCGCCTACTTAATCTAATCACATGCTATACTTCAAGTAACCGTCATCATAAGGTATAAGACATCAAAGTTGAAGTAAAAAATTCAAGATCATAAGGTCTTAGCAATTCACGTTCATAAACCTCCTTTAATGATCTTACCATCAACTAAACATATTCACCCATCAGTAGGTTTAATAACATAATACAATAGTAATCTATGCAAGAACTAAGCCAATTGTATCATCACTAACCAATTCAAAATCAATCCATAACCCAGGTAGGGTTCATCATGAAATATTCAAGAATTAGATTCACTCCCAACAAGACATTACCCTACAAAGTCCATGAATGAATTAGAATAGTTAAAACAAGTGTAACAATCAATACATTCATCAATTCCAATCAATTCAAAAGCAAGATCCAATATTTGGGAAAATTGGGGAAAACGACATGATCTACACGAATTAAAATTAATCAACATCAGTCACTCAACAATCTACACTAGCTAATCACAATTACTCCAAATCAATTTCAAGTTTAGAAGAAAATGCTTGGAATTTGGTTATTTAGAAATCAACTTTGAAAGGACCTCTTTGGGAAAAGAAGACCAATAGTGAAGAACTCATACCTTAGTGAAGCTTTATCACAAAATACAAGTGAAATTCTAGAGAATTTGGTCTTCTTCTTCAAGCTTCTTTCTTCCATCAATGGAGGATTAATAGAGCGAGAAAGTAGAGAGTGGGAGAGCTTTTGGTTTTTAGTTTGGGGATTTGATTGGGATAAGTGATTGTGAGGTACAACTTGTTGAAAATCAATATACAACCCTCCCATGAAATACCCAAATGACACATTACTGAATTTTACCATTTAATTAAGTCAAACTTGAATTCCAGATTTCAGATATTTGTGGAGGAACAAGTTTGCGACTCGGAGCTGTTCCCAAATTATTTTCTGAATTAATTTTTTGAACCAAATGAGTATACTACGTGCCCACGACGTGGACATGATTTTTGACCAAGGGTTCACAATGTCCGCGACGCGGTCTGTATCCCATTTAGTGCAATTGATTGCTGCCTCTTGGCAGCTTGATGGCCAAATTTGGGTCCCTTCGTTGACCCCTAAGGCGATCCTTGTGGGGTCGGACCTTGATGTTTCCACCATATTCACATTATTTTACCTATTTAAATTGATTTTACAAGTTTTAGCTTCATAAAACAGTTCCAAACCTTCACACAACCTAAGGACGTTTTATTAGTTAATTTCACCAACTTTCGGACGTCTTCGATATTTCATGACGTTTTCACCCTAACACTTCCTATCTAAATTTAACACATTAAATTATCCTTACAAACAGTTTTTTAAGGCTTTGTTAATCATTTGAGTCTATAGAAAAAGTCATGGATTTTCTGAGTGTTACATTATCCCCCCGCCCCTTAGGAAAATTCATCCTCGAATTACACCAAGATATTTTGTATGGGAAGGATTGACTCCATACTAGCAGAATAACCAACAACATGTATATAATCATCATGAGTCACGGATCATAGTAGTACTTCACAACTAAATTCAATACATAATGTGACATTGCACGTAGTAACTCAAATTAGAACACATAAGAGCTGAACATTTCATAACATATTATGAGGAACTACCTTCTCAACATCAATATGAACTCAAAATTACATTAAATATTTACCATGCCATTCTTCTCAAGAAAATAACAACTGACAAAAAATCTCATGAAGACAAATATTTACCATGCTATTTTTCTCAATAGGAATTTTATGGAGGCCACCTCTTTGTTCCTCAACTTCTTGACTTTGAGATCTACAATTCCCATAGGAGTCTCTTCATAGGAAATTCTCTCTTCCACACCCAACCCTTCAATATGAGAAGGGATACGGGATCACCAATACACATTTTAAGCATGGAGACATGAAATTGTAACACTCCGAAAGTCCATGACCTAAGCTAGAGCCTCACATGATGAAATAAAACTTAAAAAACTTTTTCTAATACTAAAATAATGTTTATAAACCATTTAGCAGTTTTAGAGTCATGGTGTCAAGAAACGTCCATGACCTCCGGAAACTTGCTAAATCAAGCTAGTTGACGTCCCTAGGTTTGGTGAAGGTTTGGGGGGATCATATGAATTCCAATACTAATAAAAAGACTTTAAATAGGTAGAATTCAGTATAAATGGTCCAAAAATCTTGTAAAAAATCCCCGAGGACCCTCCGAAGGGTTCAGGAACATGACACAAACCTTGGCCACAAAGCTGCCAAAACAACTTGCGGCATCAAGAATTTGAGGGTCACTAAGCGACATGCAGCTGATACGTGTAGTGGAAATATTTGGATCAAAAAGTTTTTAATCCTCGAGGTCCACTTCCTCAACTTTTATTTCAAAAATAAAAACTGAAATTAGCCTCGCGACACGCAAACACTTCCTAGATTCGTTGAAATCATTTTTTTAGGATTTTGATTTCACAAAAATACCTATTTATGTGGGGATGTTTTGGGTAATTTAGGGGGTGACTATATATTTACTAGGGGTCACTTTAAGACATTTTTAACTCTCCTAAATCATTTTCCCTAAAGAAAACCCAAAAGCTCTCATCTCTCTCTACTTTCTCTTTCCCTAAATCCTCCATTCAATAAGCAAGAAAGCTTGAAGAAGAAGACCAATTTATCTTGTATTTCACTTCAATTTCGTGTATAAAGTCTTCATTAAGGTATGGGATTCCTTTCCCCAAGAGGTCCTTTAAAGTAGATTTCTAAATAACCGAATTCCAAGGGTCTTCTACTCTCTTGTGTTTTCTTCTGAATATAATATTGATGATAGTTGTGATTGAAAATGATTAATTAATTTTAGATTGTTGGTTAATCAATGTTAATTAATACAATTTAATATAGAAAATGTCCCTATCCCCAACTTCCCCAAAACTTGGATCTTCCTTATGAATTGATGGAAATTGATGAATGTTGATTGTTAGACTTTTATTATCTATTATAATTCATTCATGGACTGCCTAGGGGAATGTATTGTATATCCTTTATGATGGATTGTGAAGGAGATGGGTTAAGTCTCGTGATTTCAATTAATTACTTCAAATATAATTAGTTGTGATGTAGTGATGAAGTTATATTGAAGTATACCTTATGTTAAGATTGATAGTGTTGATATGATGTTAAATTAGATTATCTTGAATTATGGTTTGTGAGTGGTTGACTAAAATGTAAATGTTATAGGGATTGTGATAACTAACCAATGGTTTAGGGTTTAGTACTAACATGGCAAGTAGACCTCCTTATTTTGGTTTAGGGTTGAATATGTATTGTGCTAACCTCACATGAATGAATTCTAATGAACGGACAATACTCATGTAATTCTTATTGATCTATGATGATGATTATATAATGGATAGACTCTATGAATTAAGCTATGATTATTAATAAAGGTATTAAAGAAATTTAAAAAACTACATTGAGAAGTATCCCTTTCCACGTAGGGAACGTAGGATCACTAATGTACTCATCAGATTGGAGACTATAATGCATATGGTATAAGGAGATTCCAAAATACATCTCCTAATTCTTGAACTATGTTTCCCTCAAAGGAATACTAGATAGTGGATCCACATAGATGTTATGTTCATGTTTTAGTACTAACTTGGCAAGTAGACCCCCTTCTTTTGGTGTAGGGATCCATGACACAAGATTCCACATTAGGTCATGCGGTCTGTAACGGATAAAACAAGATTTTCCCAAAAGGTAAAATGAATTAATGAATGAACTCTAACTAACATTACCTAAGGGGTTTAGCTTAGTGTAGGTAGGGGTATGGGACTCTACTTAAAATTGCACTAGTTAGACTTGAGGGAAGTCTTAGAAGTATATGTATATATATGTATATGCTTATAAATGTGAATGATATGTATATGATGATCTTTACATGTTGATGATTCTATATGATGATTGTTTCACTTATGAACATGTGTTTGGTCTCTATTGTTAAAGTATGATGTTATTTACTCTTAATGATATGCTATATGAAGTTTTACATTATTTATGGTTCTTGTTGGGTTTACCTGATTGAGTATGGTTATAGGGATTTGCTTGGTCATTGCACTGCTGGACTTAATGAGGGTTCATGAGTAGTGGTTTAGCTTTTGTTATGATTTAATCAACTCTTATACATGCTTGTTTATATTATATCTTGATGATAAAGTTGTCTTGATTATGTACTCTATAATGTTGATATATATGATGGCTTGGCTAGACTTGTTTTTGTTGGTATTTTAATGTAAATGGTCTTGCCTTAATGAATATGTTATATTTATTTGTATTGGTTCTTGAATGTGAATAAGGAATTTCAAAGTAAATTGCATACTTTAATTAAATGTCCCTTTTTAGCATGATTTCTATGTACTGTGTGAATATTTGCCCATACTTAGTACAAGTTATGTGCTAATCTCATTTCTCCCTTTTCCCCAACTTTTTAGGTTCGATCGTTGAAGATCTTGTGATGACATTTGAAGGAAGATTGGATTCTCATTCCCCAAGTTGGGTAGTTCCTCATTACATTGAAGACAATGCTACTTTCTAGTACTGGATGTTGATTAGACTTAAAGACACTTTGTTCATTCAATATCATTTAAGTACTAAGACTGTATAGCCTATATGTGGCTTTTATTGAATTTATGTATGGGCTATTCCCAATTTTTATACTCTTGTTTAAATGGTTATGATATGAGACAACAGTTTTAAGACTATGTTATGTATCTTACATGTATATTTTGCATAAAAGTAGAAGACTATGTTATTTTCTTATACACATGGTCTATGCATACGCGATATGAATATATTATATGTAAATGATAGGTCTAAGTAAACTTCATAAAGTAGTGTAGCCGAAAAGTTTGAAATTTTCCTTATTTTTAATCTATTGTAATGCCGAATGCTAAAAGTTTAGTCTTAGTCCTCTTCGAGAAAAAAAAAAGCCGGTTACGTCTAAGGGGTGCTCCCCGGATGTGATAAACATGGTATTCTGCGCATGAGGTTGAATATCTCTAGAATCGATGTCTAACATAATCAAGTCTATGCAGATTCTTTTCATAATTAATAAGCACACCACACTTATGAATAGGAAACTATATGATACTTAGGAAATTCTCCTTTTCTTGAAATCCAATGTCGTGCCTCTAGAGTCTACGTTTATGTGTGCTTGTACCTATTGGTTGTATCCTGGTTATAGGTATGAATACTCAAAGATCAGCCGCTTGAAGACTTGAGGAAGAAATTTCCATTGCGGAAATTCTACCCTGTGGCATTCAAGATTCTCCTCTTGAAGAAGTTGCTAATGATAAGCATGCTCCGGCCAATCCTCTAGGCTTATCAGATGAGGACATAAGGGAAGCCTTTCCCCTAATGGACCATGACATTAGTACTTAAGAACAAGTTGTCACTACTTAAGCTCAAGCAATAATGGCCTAATTTAACAAGGAGGTGGTACCTCGATGAAACCAACATATTAGCACCATGCCCTCCCGTTTGAGGGATTTCAAAAGGATGAATCCCCCTACTTTCTATGGGTCAAAAATTGATGAAGAACCGCAAGAGTTCATTGATGATACTACAAAATTCTCTATGCTATAGGGTTGACTACTAGTGATAAGGACGATTTAGCAACTTACCAACTCAATGATGTGGCCCGAATATGGTTCGTACAATGGAGAGACAATAGGCCCTTAAAGGGTGGACCGGTGACATGGGAGATTTCCACTAGGCTTTTCTTGGTAGATTTTTTCCTTGGGAGAAGAAGGAACGCAAGGTGGAAGAATTCATCAACCTTCGTCAAGGAAGTATGAGTTTTCTTGACTACTCTTTGAAATTTACTAAATTGTCAATGTATGCTCCTTCTCTAGTTTCCGACCATAGGGATGAAATGATGCGCTTTTATAACGGGAGTGTCGGATGACTTGAAGGAAGAGTTTCCATTTGTATATGCTACATGATAATATGAACATTTCTATTCTCATGGTTCATGCTCAACAAGTGTAAGAGACCAGGGTTAAGAGGAAGAGTAGGGATGCCAAATGGGCAAGGTCTTATGATAGTGTTTCTCAAAGCGTAGGATTGATATTCAAGACAAACCGAGGTTCAAAAAGAGGTTCTCAAAAAAGGCTCAAGTTCCTTCAAAATTTCCCAAGGCTCGTGATGATAGGGTGTCTAACCCTATGTCTCAAAAGAGAAGAGGTACTAGCTCACAAAGCAGAAATCAAACTTGTGTAAATTTTGGCAAGATGAATTATGATGATTGCCTTGTTGCGACAATCAATTGCATTGGGTGTGGCAAGAGTGGACACAAGGTTAGAGATTGCCCAAATGTGAAAGGGAAATAAAAAGGTAGTGGGAAAGTTGAAGCTAGTGGTTCTAATATGGATCCTCCAAAGATGAATCGTTTCTATGCACTTTGCACTAGCGGTGAACAAGATAGTTCTCCCGCTATCGTGACCGATATGTTACAACTCTTTTCAATTGATGTATATGCTTAACTTGAGTTGGGTGCTACATTATCTTTTGTTACTCCCTTGATATCTAGAAATTTTTTATATTTTGCCCGATATTCTAAAAGAACCTTTCAAGGTAACTACCCAAGCAGGTGAGTCGATTGTTACAAAGAGGGTACATAGAAATCGTCCTATAATGTTGCCCAATAGAGTTACTCATATTGAATTAGTATAACTTGATATGGACGATTTTGATGTTATTCTGGGGATGGATTGGTTGCATGGTTGCTTTGTTTCTATATATTGTAGAAGAAGAATTGTCAAGTTCAATTTTCCAAATGCACCCGTCTTATAGTGGAAGGGGGAAAATTATATTCCTTAAGGTCGTATTATATCTTGTATTAAGCCTTGTAAAATGATATCAAAAGGATGGTTATACCATATCGTAAGAGTCGAAGATTTAGACTCCAAAAATACTCCCATTCAGTCGATCCCCGTAGTAAGGGAGTTTCCGCAAGTATTTCCTAATTATCTTCTCGAAATCCTTCTCGAGAGGGAAATTGATTTTGGTATTTAGTTTCTACCGGATAAAAAACCCATTTAAATTCCTCCTTATCGGATGGCTCTGACCGAATTGAAAGAGAAGAAGGCTAAACTCAAAGAATTGCTAGATAAAGGTTTTCATTAGATCTAATATTTCTCCATGGGGTGCTCTTGTATTGTTTTTGAAGAAGAAGGATCGGTCCCTTAGAATGTGCATTGATTATTGCCTACTTAATCAATTCATTATAAAGAAAAAGTATATTGTACCTCGGATTGACGAATCATTTGATCAACTCCTAGGGCAAGAAACTTTTCTAACATTGATTTGAGATCGGGATATCACCAACATAGGCTGAGAGGTGAGAATATACCAAAAACCTCATACCGGATAAGATATGTCACTATGAGTTCTTAGTAATGTTATTTTGTCTCACTAACGACCCAACAACATATATGGATCTCATGAATAGGGTGTTTTGAAGCTACCTACGTTTATTTGTCATTGCCTTCATTGATGACATCTTGGTATATTTTTTGGGTAAACACGGGATCAGTTGACGGTGGTATTATAAGTGCTTAAGGAGAACAAACTTGTCCCCACCCGAGACAGCACCCTAGGAGCTAAGACCAATCTTTAATCATGATCTGGCATACTTGACCTCTCGGAGGTCTTGTACAAGCCCTTTTGTATTGTTTATCACATATATAAACATGAAAAGTAGTGCAGAATTATAAGTTTTCACAAACATTCGAATAGTCTATAAAATCACTTTCTTATGAAATCCATAGGAAATACTAAGCCTTATTTCATCAAAATCCTCGACACAAGAGTACTTGGGACACGGCTCATACAATAGAAATATAGTACTACTAAGTCTATTCTAATACTTAAATAAGAGAAATAAAAGACATCTATGCCCTCTAGTCAAATAAGGAGATACATCAACTTTCTTGAACGGTCCTATAATCCAAGCGTAGCTCCCAAAAGCACCTTCACCTACGAACCACTTTAGAAATATATAAAAGCATGGATTTAGTACAACACATGTATTAAGTATGGCATAATGGAAAAAAATAATGAAAAAGGATATTTAATGGAAATATGCATCTTTTTATTTAAATATCATAGTATAGCCATAGGAACAACATTTATCATCTTAGTAACACATAAGATAACACTTAATCAATTTATAAAATTTTATAACACCTTACATTAAACCCGTGTAACTTTACAGTGACTTAATTCACTATTACAATGAAGTTTCTCCACTTCATAATGAAAACTCTCTAGCATGCAATCTTCTTACTAAAAGCTATATTAAGACTCATTTAAGTAATACAAAGAGAGACCGCCCATACAGCATACCTAGGCACACCTAAGTTATCCTTAAGACCACCTATAATGAGATACACATACTTACAATACACCAAACATATGAACATGAAATCCTCCTAACAACGGTGATTCTAAGGTTCACTTGAGTGAATTGTGAAGCTACAACCCATACAATCCCTTCACACACACTTAAGAGATCCTCTAGATTACCCAGTATAAGATAATTCTCACATAAAACAATAACATTCATAGAATATGACATTCTCCTATCAAAGGTTATGAAAAGACCTACTTAAGTAAATCAAAAAAAGAATGTGCATACTTGACCTCTTCAAGAATACCTATGTAATCCTTAATACTACCTAACTTTGGATCATGTCTACTTAATCAACCATCTTCCCCAACTAGAGTAATTCTTAACACTTGTAACAACCCTAAAACGCATAATATAAGAAATGCTTAATGTGTCAAGAATGCCTATGATTAGACAAAGGTTCACACGGATTGATGCGCGTAGAACCAGACCTCGAAACCCTTGCTATATCCAAGCAAACTAACTTGGGGAGTTGCTTGAGCTTTGAAAATTCTGGTCCAACCATGTAAGGCTCTCGAATACGAAGATTTACTTGATGGAGTCTTTCCGGACTTAGAATGGGAAAATCATAGGTTTGAAGGGAATAAGGGTAAAATGGTCCTTTTCCTTGCCAAGGGTATTATCTTAATTACCCTAAATTTCTAATTAATTAAATAATTAATAAGGTGGAAGGGCAATTTTGGGAGAGGGGGCCGAAAATAGGCTCATGAAGTGAAGTCTTGCTCCACCCTGGTTCGAACCTATGTGGAAGCAATGAATTAAAGTTATTTTTATTTATTCTATTTAAGTAATGTAATTAATTAATATTTATTATTTATTATCTGATTTAAAATAAAATAAAAACCATGTTTTATTAAATAAATAAAACCTTATTGACTAAGTCCTAAAACTAGACTTCTAAGCCTCCTCCAACTCCCACTCTCTCACGTTTATCTCTCCAGTCTCACGCTCATTCTCTCTTATTCTTTCTCACATATTTTCTATGCCAAAATAAGATATAAAATCAGAAAAATAACCATGTTCTTCACACTTGAAGAACTCATACAAAATCGCAAGAAAACAAAATTTAATCATACACTAGGCTAAGAGAGGTTGTCATTCGAGTGGAATTGATATTGAGGAGGCTTAGACGTGTTCTTGGGTGATGTTTTTGGGCATCAAGTCAAGAGTGTAAATTAAAAAAGGTATGGATTTTCTTCTCTCTTGGTCCGTTTCCCAAGAGACCCCTTAAGGTTCATATTATTCGTCCGAAAAACTAGGATTGTTTCCCCTTTTCATGCCCCTGTCACTAGCTCCCAATGAATCGTAGGTTGGGTATAATTGATGGTAGATTAAGGTGTATATTATGTTTTCGCGATTGATATGATTATGTTTGTGTTCTTGAAATCGTATGAAAGATAACCGATGTGTTCCGAAACTATGTGCATTTGTGTGCAAAAATGTGCAGTGACTATATGTTATCGGATTAAGGCTCCAAAATTGATAATGTTTTGGTTGTTATTTTTTGTGCATAAACCTATGTAAATCATCATGTTTATTAAAATGGAAGTGTGTCTGATTTAAGTGTCAATCTTTTGGCTAAACGAATCGATGAACAGTGCACCCCAAAACGTATTTAATGATCTACAAATTACCCTATGAATTCAAGTGTAAATGTTGAAGGAAGTGAGGTGGAAAATGTTACAAATTTCCAGCAATTATAAGTTTTTTTCGGCTAAAAACAGATGTATAAATCTGGAAATTTAATTGGGTATAAATTAGGTGAGGTCATAAGGAATCCAACTCGCGGCCTGACCCTTGAAAAGAATTAAAACGTGAAAAGGGAAATGGGGTTAAGGGGGATTGATCTTGGGGGTGCAGGATGAAAAGCACATTACAAAAATTCATAAAAATAAAGTGGGAGGCGTGGGAATTGAACCCACGACCTCCATGCAGCGAGTGGAAGTAAAGGAGAAAAATTAAAAGAAAAGGAATGTAAGCCGTGGGAATCGAATCCACGACCTCAAAGCTGTGAAATAGAGTAAAGGAGAAAGGGAAAATAAAAAGGAAAATAAATAGAGGCTGTGGGGGCTTGATCCCACAATCTCATGGTCTATGCGAATTGGACATGGAAAATTAAATGAAAAAAATAAAAGGGGCTATGGGGGTTCGATCCCACAACCCCTCAGCCAAATAAAAGGATATTTGAAGGAGAAAAATAAAGAGGGAATGTTGATGTTGGGGCTCGATTTAGGGTCCCGATGTTATGTGGACTAAAAATAAAATCAATGAAAAATGTAAGTGTTGTCAAAGGAATTTGAACTTGGGTTCCCTTGCCCAAATTCCGTATTGATACATAAGTAATACGTGAAATAAATGTTGAAAAATAATGCCACCTACTTAGATCAAAATTGAGATCTTGGCATACATACAAGATGCATAAGTCTTGTACTACATAATCTTAGGAAGATATGAATCACTTCAACGAACTATGAATGAAGCCTCATAGCATGTATGTGTAGAACCATAAGACTAGCATACGACTAAAAATAAGTGAACCTAAGATGTATGCAATGAAATGATGAAACCCTAGAAGGGATAAGTACATGTGTAAAATACACTAAATATCCAAGTGCATTGAAATATGATTAAATGAACAATGAAATGATGAAGCTCTAGAAGGGTTAAGTAAGAGTGTGAAACACACCAAATGGCCAAGCGCGTTGGCATATGTTGAAATGAACATTCACGTAAAAAGGGGTGAGTAATTATGAAGAGATAATGTGCTAATGTTAATGAATGTGGTGACAATATGAAATGAGGATAATGTAAAAAATGAGAGCAATCTCAAATGATCCTAAGTAAATGCTACTAAAATGTACTCGTCCATGAAAGTGCAAAGTTAATTAAGAGAGTAGCCTTTATGAACACTGTACTGAAAGTATTGAGATTAACACACTTAATATTAATGATGAGATGAGAAATCATCTATTGAGATATGATGTCCTTATACTAGAAGCCAACTTCCATGACGTATGAGTTGAATGTAATGGAACTTTTTACTGAACACCGATAGACTAGATATGAACGATGATGCCTTCTATCTAGAAGGGCGGAGGCTTACGTAACTCTTATTAGATAAGACTGTCCGGCTTGCCGGGTATGGGTATCCTAATATCTCCTAGTATTCAAACCTATACTGCCAATATAGGGATCTGGCCGGGTTAAATTCCCATGTACGCTAGCATGTTTTGGGTCACTTTGGCTGGTGATTTCACCCCTTTTCTGTGTGGAGGAGACACTGGATTTCATGATGCTCACATGATCTATGTCGGTTAAAGTTAAAGTTCCCAATGAATGAATGAGGTCAGCCTCAAATTATGCACATAATGAAATGAATGATACCAAAAGTGTTATGATAGGATAATCAAGAGGTGAGTTAGACTTAAGTAATGACACTAGGTCATTCTTGATCATTGCACAGCGAACCCGATCAAAGTCTTAAACTACATCTTAGGTATAGTTGGTGTTCACACTATCTTATGAATGAAATGAAATGAAGTAAGTATGAATGAATGAAGCAAACTTTGTGTTTGCTATAGAAGGCTCCCTAGTTGAGGTCCTATATGTTGAGCCCTCCTTTTGAGAAGTCTTAATGTTAAGCCCATGATTCCAAGGTCTCATGGCATATGAACGAATGATATGAAAAGATGTTATGTGCAATATGCAATATTATATGTGTTATGTGTATGATGTAATGTTATGTGTGCATTATGATAAGTATGATGATGCATTTTACTCTCATGGCATGACTTTCCTAATCCAAATTTGGAAAGATGACTGACTTTCCTAATCAAAATCTAGAAAGCTTACTAAATTTCCTAATCCCAATTTGGCAAGTCCACTTAATTGACATTCCATAATCATGTGGTTAGGAAAGAGATATTCTTACTCATGCATGTCCTTGGTGTGTGCTTGCATATACCCATACTTAGTACAAGTGTTTAGTAATACCATACAACTCTATATTTTTAGGCGCAGGCACAAGTGGACGCTAGTGTTTACAAGTTGACGTTGCAGCTATCCGGACCTGGAGATTTCATCCGGACTTGGTAGGCCGTTATGCTTTCGAGGATGTCTACCGTTATTATCTATCTAAGATGCAGGATTTAGCTAGTAGACCATGTTCCACTAGTGTTTTTTTGTACTTTCATTTCAGACTTTGTATTGGTGACATTTTGGAAAAAATATGTTTAAGGCAATAATGAACTGTTTCTGTCATTTTATTATCTCTATATTAGATGGTAGATCTGTGAACGCCTATGATGTTAAGTTTAAAATGTTTAGAATGAAATAAGAGAGAAAAAAGTTCAAATTTTCTACTAAAATTAACCTTAATGAAGTATGAATGACGTATGTAGGCTTGTCTGCGACCTCTGAGAGGTCAACGACGCCGGTCTAGTCTGAAGTCTAGACTCCGGTCCTTAAAAGACTTATCTAGGTAAGATACAAAGTGACCAGTTCTATGCCCCCTTAAACATTCACTAGACGACCCTTAACTACTCTGGATAAGTACTTATTCATTTAAACTAGTTTTTTAACTTAATCATTACATTCCTTAGTTAATTTAAGAGACATTCATCATGTAAGGACATTCAAGTAATGGTCTTTGGGATGATCTAGAGACTCTCACTAACATCTTCAAAGCATATTGTGCAATCTCTAGATAGCGTCCCATACCACTACCTAAAGTTCATAGAACTTCTCCAATGCTAGTAGCTATCCCATATGATGAGAATATTCAATAACGTACATAGACCATGGAATTCGGAGTTATAACCTACTATGATGGAGCGTATTCTACATGCCAATGATAGAACTTGGACACATCCCATGTAGGCACATGGTTAAGGAATGTGAATGATTTTATTTGTACTCTAGTATCGTTATTCACTAGAGCTAATTCCTAAATCATACTCTCTTGGTGCTAGACTTTGTTCTCATAGAGTATTTAAAATTAAGGATCACATAAAGAGGTTCCATGTCTAGTTCATAACCTAGTCACATTCACCCTACTAAAGAGGTCCGCTAGGGCTACCTTATAATGGAGACGAAGATAGTTTAATGACATTCCTAAGGATGATGTGATGTCGTTCCAGCCAACCAACCTTAATTCAATAATTCTTTACAATAAGGACACCATTACGACATTCGATTTCAAGGTTCATAACCCTACCACTAGGTTTGATGTTTCACATAAAGACCTTCATAGAATCATTCAAGGTCTCATGAAATTCATACATACAAGACTAAGAGGCTTTAGCATCCTAAGTCAAGACATCTCATATTCACATTCATACATGTATGAAGTAAGGGACATAAGTCTACCATACAAGACACCAATACTTCACTTTAGCATATATTGCATATCATTCTAGAATCACATAGGAATAACCATTATCGTCTTTATGTCACCCTACAAACTACTATAGCATTATTAATATAAACGTTATAGACTCATATATTCAAGTAGGAATAGTCATGCATCAACCTTAAGACTACACACATAAGGACATAGTAAAAATCTAACATGATTACCTAATATCAATAGAAAAACACATACTTTCATATTACTCTCACGTAGATAGATATGATCATAGCTCACCTTAATCACTACACAAAGAAACATACTATATCAAGTCATTTCCTCCAAGGCCATGATCTTCATAATACATAAAGTAATGCCGACAAGGCCACATCATTTACTTAGCACCTCCACCATAAGTGGACCATACTAATCATGACATAATTCAAGATCTATATTACTTAAAATAAAGTGAATTAGGGCAGCGTACAACCAACACATTCTCACAACTTCAATCCATATCTAAAGCATCTAATTCAACAGAAAAAATCCCTTACCCACGGCAATATAAAAACCATAATACTCAATGAATCTATGTCACAACCAGGGAGCACCCCAGAAGTAACATGGCATACTTGACCTATCGTAGGTCTTATAGAAACCCATAGTTATTATTCAGCATATTGTTAAAGTAAATATAGCGGAAAATATAAAAACTTTCATAGCATATTATATGTTAGAAAAATCACTTCATATATATATATATATATAAAATATAAGTTATAATACATATTTTGACTCTAAGTCTCTTTGCAATCTTAGACTAAATATCATGAGAGTACATTAGGGACACGACCCTTACAACATAAAATATTAACTAAGCTACTTCATAATTTTGAGTAAAGCATAACTTAGGAAATCCTTGAACTTAAGGATTTCTTTCCTTGAGCATGGGAAAAACATATCAAGCCCTTCACCTTAGAGACATCCTTTATGAATCCGTAACCTAGACTTTTTGTAAAAAGGTAAAGAAGAATGGTGTTAGCACAAAATGCACTAAGTATGAGAACCATGCAAAAACATGCATTTAAAAGGGACAATTTTCTTAAAATCATACTTCATGCCTTTTTGAGAAAGTCTTCATAAAACCATTATACAATAAGCATTATATCATTTACATACTTCATATAGGCATAGTTCATGGTCAAAAATAATATAAAATCATACAATGAATTTTAGTTAATATAGAACCATTTCACAGTAAGCATTTCCTTATTTTCATTATGTTTTCTTCTCTTTACAGTGAACTCTTTTCTTCGTAGTTCCTTAACCTTCCAAGTAACCCTTTAGTGATATTTGGTGCAACGCATGACCTTGAGGACACTAGGAAATCATACATATATATTCTACACAAACAAACACATACCATCATATAAGTATTGCACACTACAAGCCACATTAAAGTCAAGACCATAAGGACATTACAATGAAATCTATTCACTTTGCACATACACTAATTCCACTTTACATAGAACCTTATGAGACCTTACTCACAATCCCAATTTAAGTCTACTAGTACAATGTCCATATGAAGACCCATAACCTCACACATACTTAGTAAACCTATCATGGAACCACAAGCCTTAACATCCAATTCATACATCAACATAGAAAATGAAGACAACTTCATCCAAACTAGGAAAGACCATCATCACATAATCAATAAGACAAACATATTCGATATAAGAAGAGGCCACATCACATAGATCCATTAGGACTCACACCATGAAAATCTTCATAACAAGTAGGCATATACTACAAAGTCATGCATAAGGAACATAAAAATAGTCACATGAATTAGAACACCTTTCTAGGACTTCCCTCCAGAGACACTTGTGCAATGCGTAGGTGAAGTCCCATACCCCCACCTACACTCAGAAACTACCCTTATGTTATACTAGTTAGGATCCTTAATTTTCTTCGATTGTCCATTTGACTTTTAGGAAACATCTCCTTAACAAACACTAAGACCATGAGTTCTAAACATAGAATTTGGTGTTGTAGAGCTTTACATCAATGGAAGGTGCTCTACATAGCCAAAGTATATCGAACATTAACACATGCTAGCATACTAAGTGAATTAACTTGCTAAATCATATGTGAAAATAATAATTATTTAACTTGGCGGCTCTCATGGAAACATCACTCTATGCACTTTTTGAACTATGAGGCAATCCACTCCATGAGAACCCTAGTGAACCCTACTTTCCCTCTTTAGGAAGGCGTCAACGCTCACCTACAAGCTCACTCGGTGCTAAGCTAATTTCCTTTTATTGAAAAGCCTTCGTTACATTACTTTATAAAACATAGGACTTGGGAGATAGACTCCACATATGATTAGGTCATTAGTCATAGATGAGAGTTCATCAACCTATATCATGTGAGAAAACCTTTCACATGGACATAGCATATTCAAGCACCATCAAGTTTAGATTATTCTTGAGAACACCTTTTAAGTGCACCTCTATTGAGTAGATCATTATTCATGTGTGTGTGTGTATACATATATGTGATCAAACCTTTCACATAATACATTAAGGCCACACATGTTCAAATATCTATGCATAAATATATAGGTATAACTCTATGATCAATCCTTTCATATAAACAAACCAAGATACTATGCACATTCATCCTTCATTATATAATATACTCAACATCATAGCATAATTCATATTCATAACATGTTCATACATATCTATGCATGTAATTTGAAGACCAACCTAGGAACTATGCTATCAATGTACACGTGCAATGCATAGNCCAACCTAGGAACTATGCTATCAATGTACACGTGCAATGCATAGACAAGGTCCCATACCCTTACCCTACTAGTAACCTATCACATCATCCTAGTTGAAAGATACATTCATACTTCATGGAAATTCACTCTATATTCATAGTAGTACACATTAGTGCATATGAGAATTATCCCTTCATTAGGCACCATGAACCTATACTACTTATAAGCATGCATGAGTTGTGTGCGTGTACATTGGACAACCTCATCACATAATGGTAACAATCCTAACATTGAGGCATCCACCTTACAAAATTCACAATACACATTCAAGTCCCCTAATCAATAGACAGTACACATATAGAGTAAGAGGAACTATAGATCACACACAACAACATTATAACGTAGGAGACAAGACATCTTCCTTACATGAATCAAAGACTCCTAATAATTCTTAAGACCACGCATAACTGTAGAGGCTCATCAATCATCACTAATGTAGGGGTTCTGCTACACAAGAGTAAACAATCATCAATAGCCCTCAATAATGTCAAACATATAAACCCCTAACCCTAACATCTTCATCTCATATAGAAAGCATCATCAATAACCTAGATCACAAACTAGCATTGAAGACTAGGCATAATACTTCACATTGTGTGATCAACATTACCACGCTTTCAAGATAAAATTTCCTTCAAGGCCATGAAAAAAACATATAAGTATTGACAATAAGGGAAACGCTGCCACCATAAGTGGACATTACCACACCATGCCATACGAGGCCAAGCACCTAGCAATTCAATAGAAAGGTAAAGAGAATAGCCCAACTTAAATTCCTCCAAGCTTTCATAATCATTGATATATTCCCATAATTCAACATAAATACTTGTTTAGAATAGTACCTAAAGGTACCATTACATAAACAAAATCATACTTCAAACATCATGGTTTGAAGATCACCTTTGGTATAATACTTCATCAAATCTATAGAAAGTAAAGGAATATAGATCAATTTACCCAATACCTAAACCTTGATCATCATGGATCAATCATCAAACGTTAAAGAGGAATATTATAGAGAGAAGAGAGTAGTGGAAGATTGATGTTTTATTTATGAAGG
>NC_028638.1:13537960-13559621 GCF_001406875.1 Solanum pennellii | reverse complement strand
GGGCGTGGCATTCCATCATCGCCCTTGGACTGCACACACAGATGGACGATGTCGGGCGTGGCAAGCCATCATCGACGTTAGATAGAACACATGCTATGACGATGTCGGGTGTGGCATGCCATCATCGCCCTTGGACTGCATCCATGGTCGGACGACGACGGGCGTCGAATGCCAGAGTAGCCCTTGGACAACACACACGGTTGGACGTTTTGAGGCGTGACATGCCATCATCGCCCTTGGACTGCACACAGGGTCGGATGACGTCAGGCGTAGCACGCCATCATAGCCTTTGGAAAACACACACGGTCGGACGACATAGGGCATGGCTTCCCATTATGTCCCTTGGACAACACGCACGGTCAGACGACGTTGGGCATCGTATGACATCATAGCCCTTGGATAGCACACACGGTCAGACTATGTAGGGCGTGGCACTCCATCATTGCTCTTGGAAACCACACACGGTCGAACGAAGTCAAGCTAGGCATGCCCACGTAGCCCTTGGAAACCACACACGGTCGGATGACGTCAGGCGTGGCATGCCCTCATAGACCTTGGGTAACACAGACGATTGGAAGACATTGGGCTTGGCATGTAATCATAGCTCTTGAACAACACACACGATCTGTTGACGTCGGGCGTGGCATTCCATCACTGCCCTTGGAATGCACACATAGACGGACGATGTCACGTGTTGCATGCCATCATCCCCTAAGGAAAACACACACGGTCGGACGAGGTCGGGATTTGCATGCCATCATGGCACTTGGACAGTGCAAATAATCGGACAATGTCAGGCGTGGCATGCCATTATACATCTAGACAGCACACACGATAGGACGACATTAGGCGTGGCCTACCATTATAGCCCTTGGACAGAACACAGTCGGACGGTATCGGGCGTGGCATGCCATCATGGCCCTTGGACAGTACACACGGTCGGACCATGTCGAGCATGGAATGCCCGCGTAGCCGTTGGATAACACACACTGTCGAACGACGTCGGGCGCGGCATGCCATTATCGCCCTTGGATACCGCACACGATCGGACTACGTCGGGCATGGCATTCCATCATCGCTCTTGGAAAGAAAACACGCTCGAACGTAATGAAGCTTGGCATGCCCACGTAGACCTTGGAAACCACACACGGTCGGATGACGTCGGGCGTGGCATGCCATCATAGCCCTTGGGTAATATAGACGGTTGGAAGTCATTGGGCGTGGCATGTAATCATAGCTCTAGAACAGCACACACGATGTGTTGACGTGGGGTGTGGCATTCTATCACTGCCCTTGGACTCCACACATAAACGGACGAGGTCACGCGGTCGGACATCATTGGGCGTGGAATAACGTCATAGCCCTTGGACAGCACACACAGTCGGACGATGTCAGGCGTGGCATACCAGCATCGCCCTTGGACTGCAGACACAGTCGGATGACGTGTGGCATAGCATGCCGTCATAGCCCTTGGATAACACACACGATCGGATGGCATAGGGCATGTCTTGCCATTATGGCCCTTGGATAGCACGCAGGTCAGACGACGTCGGGCATGGTATGACATCATAGCCCTTGGATAGCACACACGGTAGGACGATGTCGGGCGTGGCATGCCATCAGAGCCCTTGTATAACATAGACGGTTGGAATATATTAGGCGTGGCATGTAATCATAGCTCTTGAAAAGCACACACTATCAGTTGACGTCGAGCGTGGCATGTCATCATTGCCCTTGGATTGCACACATAGATGGACGATGTTACGCGTGGCATGCCATCATCCCCTAAGGAAAACACACACGGTCGCACGAGGTCAGGATTCACAAGTCATCATGGAAATTGGACAGTACAAACGATGAGATAATGTCGGGCGTGGCATGCCATCATAGCTCTAGGACAACACACACGATCGGATGACATTGGCCGTGGCCTGCCATCATAGCCCTTGGACAGCACACACGCTCGGATGATATCGGGTGTGGCATGCCATCATGTCCCTTAGAAAGTACACATGGTCGGATCATGTCGAGCGTGGCATGTCCCCGTAGCCATTGGACAACACACACTTTCGAATGACGTCAGGCGTGGGATGCCATTATCTCCCTTAGACACCACACACGGTCTGACTACGTTGGGCGTGGCATGCCATCATCGCTCTTGGAAAGCACACACGGTCGAAAAAAGTCAAGCTTGGCATGCCCACGTAGCCCTTGAAAACCACACGCGGTCGAACGACATCGGGCATGGAATGCCATCATAGCCTTTGAATAACATAGACAGTTTGAAGACGTTGGGCACGACATGTCATCATAGTTCTTGAACAGCACACACGATCGGTTGACGTCGGGCGTGGCATGCCATCATTGACCTTGGACAGCACACACAGAGGGACGATGTCAAGCGTGGTATGCCATCATCCACTAAGGAAAATACACACGGTCGGACGAGGTTGGGATTGGCATGCAATTACTGCACTTGGATAGTACAAAAGATTGGACAATGTCGAGCATGGCATGCCATCATAGCTCTAGGACACCACACACGATCGGACGACGTTTGGGCGTGGCCTTCCATCATAGCCCTTGGACAGCACACACGGTCGGACGACGTCGGGAGTGGCATGCCATCATGGCCCTTGGACAGGACACACGGTTGAACGACGTCAGGCATGGCATGCCATCATAGCCCTTGGACAACACACACGGTTGGACGACGTTAGCCGTGGCATGTCATGATAACCCTTAAACAACACACACAGTCGATCGACGTCGGGAGTGGCATGCTATCATTGCCCTTTGACTGCGCATAGAGACAGATGACGTATGGCGTGGCATGCCATCATAACCTTTGGAAAGAAACAGGGTCGGACGACGTCAGGCTTGGCATGCCATCATCTCTCTTCTACTGCAGATACGAATGAACGATGTTGGGCATGGCTTTCCATCTTCGCCCGTGGAAAGTACACATGGACGGACAACGTCGGTCGCAACATGCCATCATCGCCCTTGGGCAGCATGCACGGTCGAACAAAGTTTAGCGTGGCATGCCTGCGTAGCCCTTGGACAGTTCACCCGGTCGGACGACGTTGTGTGTGGCATGCCATTATAGCAATTAGACATCACTCACGATTAAACGACATTGGGCGTGACATGTCATCATAGCCCTTGAACAACACACACGGTCGATCAACCTCGTACGTGGCATGCCATCATCACCCTTGGACTGCACACATAGACAAATGATGTCGGGTGTGGCATGCCATCATCGCCTTTGGAAAGAACACAAAGTAGGACGAAGTCGGATGTGGCATGCCATCAAGGCCCTTGGACATCATATACGGTCTGACGACGTCGGGTGTGGCATACCATTATCGCCCTAAGACTGCACACACGAGTGGGCAACGTCGAGCGTGGCATGCCTGAGTAGCCCTTGGACATCAAACATGGTCGGACGACGTCGGGCACAACTTACATCATATCCCTTGGATAGCACACACGTTCGGACGACGTCGGGCATGGCATGTCCTCATATCCTTTGGACAACACACACGGTCGGACGAAGTCGGCTATGACATGCCATCATCGCCCTTGCGCTACACACACGGATGGACGATGTCAGGCTTGGCATGCCATCATGGTCCTTGGACTGAACACACGGTCGGACGATGTTGGGCGTGGAATGCAATCATTGATCTTGGACGGCACACAAGATTGGACGACGTCGGGCGTGAACTGCCATCATAGCCCTGGACGACACATACGATCGAACGACGTCGAGAGTGGCATGCCTGCGTAGCACTTGCACATCACATACTGTCGGACGACGTCGGGCATGGCATGCCATCATCGCCCTTTTACCGCACACATGAATAGATGAAATTAGGCATGGCATGTCATATCACCCTTGGACAGCACACAGGTCGGACGAAGTCGGGCGTTGCATGCCCATGTAGCCCTTGGGCAACACACACGGTCGGACGAGGGTGGGCATAACATGCCATCAAAGTCCTTGGACAGCACAAACGGTCTGACGACATCGGGCGTGGCATGCTATCATGACCCTTGGACAGGACAAACAGTCTGACAACGTCGTGTGTGGCATGCCTTTCTAGCGCTTAGACTGCACACACAGAAGGACGATGTTGGGGGTGGCATGCAATCATTACCATTGGAAAGCACACACGGTTGGACGATGTCGGGCTTGGTATGCCATCATGTCCCTTGGAAAGCACACACGGTCGGATGACGTCTGGTGTGGCATGCCATCATAGCCCTTGGACAACACACACGGTTGGACGATGTTAGGCATGGCATGTCATCATATCCCTTGAACAACACACACGGTCGGTCGACATCGGGCGTGACATGCTATCATTGACCTGGACTGCACACAAAAACGGATGACGTCGGGCTTTGCATGCCATCATCGCTCTTGTACTGCACACACGAATGAACGATGTCGGGCGTGGCATTCCATCATTGCCCGTTGACAGTACACTCAGTTGGGCAATGTCCGACGTGGCATGCCATCATCGCCCTTGGACAGCACACATGGTCGGACGACGTCGTGCGTGGCATGCCATCATAGCCCTTGGACATCACTCACAATTGAACGACGTTTGGCATGGCATGTCAGCATAGCCCATGGACAGGACACACGGTTGATCGACCTCGGGCGTGGCATGCCATCATTGCACTTGGACTGCACACATAGACGGACGATGTAAGATGTGGGATGCCATCATCGCCTTTGGAAAGCACACACAGTCGGACGACATCGGGCGTGGCATGCCATCATGGCCCTTAGACATCACACATAGGAAGACGATGTCGGGTGTGGCATGCCATTATCGCCCTTAGACTTCACACACGGTCAGGAAACGTCGGGTGTGGCATTCTTGAGTAGCCCTTGGACAGCACACACAGTCCGAAGACGTTGGGTGTGGCTTAAATCATAGCCCTTAGACAGCACACATAGTTGGGCGTCGTCGGGCATGGCATGTCATCATATACCTTGGACAACACACACGGTTGGACGAAGTTGGGTATGGCATGCCATCATCGCCGTTGGACTGCACTCACGGACGGACGATGTAAGGCATGGCATGCCGTCATGGTACTTAACTACACACACGGTCGGATGACATCGGGTGTGGCATACCAACTTGGCCCTTGGACTGTACACAGGATCGGACGACGTCTGGCGTGGCATGCCATGATAGCCCTTGGACAGCACACACGATCAGACGACGTCGGGCATGGCTTGCCATCATAGCCCTTGGACAGCACACACGATCGGACGACGTCGGGCGTGGTATGCCTGCGTAGCCCTTGCACACCACACACATTCGAATGACATCGGGCGTGGCATGCCATCATCGCCCTTTTACTGCACAAACAAACGGACGAAATTTGGCATGGCATGCCATTATCGCCCTTCGTCAGCACACAGGTCGGAAGAAGTCGGGCGTCGCATACCCGCGTAGCCCTTGGAAAGCACACATTGTAAGACGACGGCGGGCGTGACATGCCATCAAATTCCTTGGACAACACAAATGGTCAGACGACATCGGGCGTGGCATGCCATCATTACCATAGGACAGGACACACAGTAAGACAACGTCGGGTGTGGCATGCCTTTTTAGCCCTTAGACTGCACACACAGAAGGACGATGTTGGGCGTGGGCATAACATGCCATCAAAGTCCATGGACTGCACAAACGGTCTGACGACATTGGGCGTGGCATGCTATCATGACCCTTGGACAGGACAAACAGTCTGACAACGTCGTGTGTGGCATGCCTTTCTAGCGCTTAGACTGTACACACAGAAGGACGATGTTGGGGGGGGCATGCAATCATTACCATGGGAAAGCACACACGATTGGACGATGTCAGGCGTGGTATGCCATCACGTCCCTTGGAAAGCACACGCGGTGGGATGACGTCGGGGGTGGCATGCCATCATTACCATAGGACAGGACACACAGTAAGACAACGTCGGGTGTGGCATGCCTTTCTAGCGCTTAGACTGTACACACAGAAGGACGATGTTGGGGGGGGCATGCAATCATTACCATGGGAAAGCACACACGATTGGACGATGTCAGGCGTGGTATGCCATCACGTCCCTTGGAAAGCACACGCGGTGGGATGACGTCGGGGGTGGCATGCCATCATTACCATAGGACAGGACACACAGTAAGACAACGTCGGGTGTGGCATGCCTTTCTAGCGCTTAGACTGTACACACAGAAGGACGATGTTGGGGGGGGCATGCAATCATTACCATGGGAAAGCACACACGATTGGACGATGTCAGGCGTGGTATGCCATCACGTCCCTTGGAAAGCACACGCGGTGGGATGACGTCGGGGGTGGCATGCCATCATTACCATAGGACAGGACACACAGTAAGACAACGTCGGGTGTGGCATGCCTTTCTAGCGCTTAGACTGTACACACAGAAGGACGATGTTGGGGGGGGCATGCAATCATTACCATGGGAAAGCACACACGATTGGACGATGTCAGGCGTGGTATGCCATCACGTCCCTTGGAAAGCACACGCGGTGGGATGACGTCGGGGGTGGCATGCCATCATTACCATAGGACAGGACACACAGTAAGACAACGTCGGGTGTGGCATGCCTTTCTAGCGCTTAGACTGTACACACAGAAGGACGATGTTGGGGGGGGCATGCAATCATTACCATGGGAAAGCACACACGATTGGACGATGTCAGGCGTGGTATGCCATCACGTCCCTTGGAAAGCACACGCGGTGGGATGACGTCGGGGGTGGCATGCCATCATTACCATAGGACAGGACACACAGTAAGACAACGTCGGGTGTGGCATGCCTTTCTAGCGCTTAGACTGTACACACAGAAGGACGATGTTGGGGGGGGCATGCAATCATTACCATGGGAAAGCACACACGATTGGACGATGTCAGGCGTGGTATGCCATCACGTCCCTTGGAAAGCACACGCGGTGGGATGACGTCGGGGGTGGCATGCCATCATTACCATAGGACAGGACACACAGTAAGACAACGTCGGGTGTGGCATGCCTTTCTAGCGCTTAGACTGTACACACAGAAGGACGATGTTGGGGGGGGCATGCAATCATTACCATGGGAAAGCACACACGATTGGACGATGTCAGGCGTGGTATGCCATCACGTCCCTTGGAAAGCACACGCGGTGGGATGACGTCGGGGGTGGCATGCCATCATTACCATAGGACAGGACACACAGTAAGACAACGTCGGGTGTGGCATGCCTTTCTAGCGCTTAGACTGTACACACAGAAGGACGATGTTGGGGGGGGCATGCAATCATTACCATGGGAAAGCACACACGATTGGACGATGTCAGGCGTGGTATGCCATCACGTCCCTTGGAAAGCACACGCGGTGGGATGACGTCGGGGGTGGCATGCCATCATTACCATAGGACAGGACACACAGTAAGACAACGTCGGGTGTGGCATGCCTTTCTAGCGCTTAGACTGTACACACAGAAGGACGATGTTGGGGGGGGCATGCAATCATTACCATGGGAAAGCACACACGATTGGACGATGTCAGGCGTGGTATGCCATCACGTCCCTTGGAAAGCACACGCGGTGGGATGACGTCGGGGGTGGCATGCCATCATTACCATAGGACAGGACACACAGTAAGACAACGTCGGGTGTGGCATGCCTTTCTAGCGCTTAGACTGTACACACAGAAGGACGATGTTGGGGGTGGCATGCAATCATTACCATTGGAAAGCACACACGATTGGACGATGTCGGGCGTGGTATGCCATCACGTCCCTTGGAAAGCACACACGGTGGGATGACGTCGGGGGTGGCATGCCATCATAGCCCTAGGACAACACACACGGTTGGACGATGTTAGGCATGGCATGTCATAATAGCCCTTGAACAACACACACGGTCGATCGATGTCGGGTGTGACATGCTATCATTGCCCTTGGACTGCACAAAAAAAATGGATGACGCCGGGCTTTGCATGCCATCATCGCTCTTGTACTGCACACACAAATGAACGATGTCGGGCGTGGCATTCCATCATTGCCCGTGGACAGTACACATGGTTGGGCTATGTCGGGCGTGGCATGCCGTCATCGCTCTTGGACAACACACACGGTCGGACAACATCGTGCGTGGTATGCCATCATAGCCCTTGGACATCACTCACAGTTGAACGACGTTGGGCGTGGCATGTCAGCATAGCCCATGGACAGGACACACGGTCGATCGACCTTTGACATGGCATGCCATCATCGCCCTTGGACTGCACAAATAGACCGATGATGTAAGATGTGGGAGGCCATCATCGCCTTTGGAAAGCACACACAGTCGGACGACGTCGGGCGTGGCATGCCATCATGATCCTTAGACATCACACATAGGAAGACGATGTCGGGTGTGGCATGCCATTATCGCCCTTAGACTTCACACACGGTCAGGAAACGTCGGGTGTGGCATGCCTTTCTAGCCCTTAGACTGCACACACAAACGGAAGATGTTGGGCGTGGCATGCCATCATTGCCATTGGAAAGCACACACGATCGGACGACATTGGGCGTGGCATACCATCATAGCCCTTGGACAACACACACGGTTGGACGACGTTAGGCGTGGCATGTCATCATAGCCCTTAAACAACACACACGGTCGGTCGACGTCGGGAGTGGTATACTATTATTTCCCATGGACTGCACACAGAGACGGATAACGTTAGGCGTGTCATGCCATCATCACCTTTGGAAATCACACAGAGTCGGACACGTCGGGCGTGGAATTCCATCATCTTCTTTGGACAGCACACACGTTCAAACGAAGTAAGGCGTGGCATACCCGCGTAACCCTTTGACAGCACACTCGGTCAAACGATGTCGGGTGTGGCATGCCATCATAGCCCTTGGACAGCACACGATTGGTCGACCTTGGGCGTGGCATGCCATCATCGCAGTTTGACTGCACACACAGATGGACGATGTTGGCCGTGACATGCCATCATCGCCTTTGGAAAGCACACATGGTCGGATGATGTAGAGCGTGGCATGACATCATGGCCCTTGGACAGCACACACGATCGGATGACGTCGGGTGTGTCATGCCATCATCGCCCTTTCACTACCCACACAATCGGATGACTTTTAGCGTGGCATGCGATCGTTGCCCTTGGACTGCACACAAAGACGGACAACGTCTGTCGTGGAATGCCATAATCTCTCTTAAACACCACACAAGGTTAGACGACGTTGGTCTTCGCATGCAACGAAGGCCCCTGGACAATACACACGATCACACGACGTCGAGAGTGGCATTTCATCATAGCCCATGGATAATACACATGGTCGAACGACGTCGGTCGTTGAATGCCATCATCGCCCTTGTACTGCACACACAAATGAACAATGTTGGGCGTTTCATGCGATCATCGCCCTTGGACAGCAAAAATGGTCGGACTACGTCGAGCGTGACATGCCATCATCGCCCTTAAACAACACACACGGTCGGACGACATCAGGCATCGCATGCCATCATCGTCTTTGGACTGCACACACAAACATACAATGTTGGGCATGGCATGCCATCATAGACCTTGGACAACACACCAGTCGGACAACTTCGGGCGTTGCATGAAATCATATCCCTTATAAAGCACACACGATCGGACGACGTCGGGCGAGGCATGCCATTATGTATCTTGTACAACACACACGGCCAGACAAAATCGGTCGTTGCATACCCACGTACCCCTTTGACAGCACACACAATCGGATGACTCGATCGTGACATGCCATCAAAGCCTTTGGATAGCACACACGATCGGACGACGTTGAACATGGCATCCAACCAAGGCCCTTGGACAGCACATACGGTCGTACGACATCGGGCATGACATTACATCATAGTCCTTGGTAAGTATGCACGGTAGGGATGAAGTCGGGCGTGGCATGCCATCATGGCCCTTGGACAACACACACGGTTGGACGACGTCAGGTGTGGCATGCTCGCGTAGCCAATGGACAACACACACTGTCAGATGACGTCGGGCGTGGCATGTCATGATAGCTCTTGAACAGCACACACGGTCGGACAACGTTGAGCGTGGCATGTCATCATAGCCATTGGACTAAACATAATGTCGGACGATATCGGTCGTGACATGCCATCATCACTCTTGTACTACACACACGAATCAAAAATTTTGGGAGTGGCACTCCATCATCGCCCTTGGACAGTACACAAGGTCGGACAACATTGGGCGTGGCATGCCATAATCGCTTTTGGACAACACACACGGTCGAACAAAGTCAGGCATGGCATGCCTGCGTAGCCCTTGGACAGCATACACGGTCGGACGACGTCGGGCGTGGCATGCCATCATAGCCCTTGGAAAGCACACACGGTTGAATGAAAATGAGCATGGCATGTCATCATAGCCCTTGGATAACACACACAATCGGTCGACCTCGGACGTGGCATGCAATCATCGCCCTTGGAAAGCACAGATGGTAAAACGACGTCGGGCGTGGCATTCCATCATCGACCTTGGAGTGCACACATGGTCGGATGACGTCGGGTGTAGAATGCCAGAGTAGCCCTTGGAAAGCACACACGGTCGGACAACGTCGGGCATGGCATTCCATCATCGCCCTTGGACTGCACACACAGATGGACGATGTGGGGCGTGGCATGCCATCATCGCGTTGGAAAGCACACAAGGTAAGACGAAGTCGGACGTGGCATGCCATCATCGCCCTTGGACTGCACACACAGATGGACGATGTTGGGCATGGAATTCCATCATCGCCTTTGGAAAGCACACACGGGCAGACGACGTCGTGCGTGGCATACCATTATCGCCCTTGGACTGCACACACGTTTGGACGACGTCGGGCGTGGAATGCCAGAGTAGCCCTTGGACAGCGCACACGGTCAGATGACGTCGAGCGTGGCATGCCATCATCGCCCTAGGACTGCACACGCAGTCGGACGTCGTTGTGCGTAGCATGCCCTCATAGACCTTGGAAGACACATATGGTCGGACGACAGAGGGCGTGGCTTTCCATTATGGCCCTTGGACCGCATGCACGGTCGGACAATGTCAGACGGGGCATGACATCATCTCCCTTGGACTCCACACACAAATGGACTATGTCGGGCGTGGCATGCCATCATCGCCTTTAGAAAGCACATACTGTATGACGATATCGGGCGTGGCATTCCATTATCGCCCTTGGACTGCACACATGGTCGGACGACGGCGGGCGTGGAATGCCAGAGTAGCCCTTGGACAGCGCACACGGTCAGATGACGTCGAGCGTGGCATGCCATCATCGCCCTAGGACTGCACACGCAGTCGGACGTCGTTGTGCGTAGCATGCCCTCATAGACCTTGGAAGACACATATGGTCGGACGACAGAGGGCGTGGCTTTCCATTATGGCCCTTGGACCGCATGCACGGTCGGACAATGTCAGACGGGGCATGACATCATCTCCCTTGGACTCCACACACAAATGGACTATGTCGGGCGTGGCATGCCATCATCGCCTTTAGAAAGCACATACTGTATGACGATATCGGGCGTGGCATTCCATTATCGCCCTTGGACTGCACACATGGTCGGACGACGGCGGGCGTGGAATGCCAGAGTAGCCCTTGGACAGCGCACACGGTCAGATGACGTCGAGCGTGGCATGCCATCATCGCCCTAGGACTGCACACGCAGTCGGACGTCGTTGTGCGTAGCATGCCCTCATAGACCTTGGAAGACACATATGGTCGGACGACAGAGGGCGTGGCTTTCCATTATGGCCCTTGGACCGCATGCACGGTCGGACAATGTCAGACGGGGCATGACATCATCTCCCTTGGACTCCACACACAAATGGACTATGTCGGGCGTGGCATGCCATCATCGCCTTTAGAAAGCACATACTGTATGACGATATCGGGCGTGGCATTCCATTATCGCCCTTGGACTGCACACATGGTCGGACGACGGCGGGCGTGGAATGCCAGAGTAGCCCTTGGACAGCGCACACGGTCAGATGACGTCGAGCGTGGCATGCCATCATCGCCCTAGGACTGCACACGCAGTCGGACGTCGTTGTGCGTAGCATGCCCTCATAGACCTTGGAAGACACATATGGTCGGACGACAGAGGGCGTGGCTTTCCATTATGGCCCTTGGACCGCATGCACGGTCGGACAATGTCAGACGTGGCATGACATCATCTCCCTTGGACTCCACACACAAATGGACTATGTCGGGCGTGGCATGCCATCATCGCCTTTAGAAAGCACATACTGTATGACGATATCGGGCGTGGCATTCCATTATCGCCCTTGGACTGCACACATGGTCGGACGACGGCGGGCGTGGAATGCCAGAGTAGCCCTTGGACAGCGCACACGGTCAGATGACGTCGAGCGTGGCATGCCATCATCGCCCTAGGACTGCACACGCAGTCGGACGTCGTTGTGCGTAGCATGCCCTCATAGACCTTGGAAGACACATATGGTCGGACGACAGAGGGCGTGGCTTTCCATTATGGCCCTTGGACCGCATGCACGGTCGGACAATGTCAGACGGGGCATGACATCATCTCCCTTGGACTCCACACACAAATGGACTATGTCGGGCGTGGCATGCCATCATCGCCTTTAGAAAGCACATACTGTATGACGATATCGGGCGTGGCATTCCATTATCGCCCTTGGACTGCACACATGGTCGGACGACGGCGGGCGTGGAATGCCAGAGTAGCCCTTGGACAGCGCACACGGTCAGATGACGTCGAGCGTGGCATGCCATCATCGCCCTAGGACTGCACACGCAGTCGGACGTCGTTGTGCGTAGCATGCCCTCATAGACCTTGGAAGACACATATGGTCGGACGACAGAGGGCGTGGCTTTCCATTATGGCCCTTGGACCGCATGCACGGTCGGACAATGTCAGACGGGGCATGACATCATCTCCCTTGGACTCCACACACAAATGGACTATGTCGGGCGTGGCATGCCATCATCGCCTTTAGAAAGCACATACTGTATGACGATATCGGGCGTGGCATTCCATTATCGCCCTTGGACTGCACACATGGTCGGACGACGTCGGGCGTGGAATGCCAGAGTAGCCCTTGGACCCCACACACGGTCGAAAAATGTCGCGCGTGGCATGTCATCATAACCTGGAAAACACATAATGTCGGACGACATCAGCCGTGGCATGCCATCATCACTCTTGAACTGTACACAAGAATGAACAATGTCGGGCGTGGCATTCCATCATCTCCCTTGGACTGCACACGCAGATGGACGATGTCGGGCGTGGCATGTCATCATCGCCTTTGGAAATCACACACGGTAAGACGACGTCGGGCGTGGCATGCCATCATCGCCCTTGCACTGCACACACAGATGGACGATGTTGGGCCTGGCATTCCATCATCGCCTTTGGAAAGCACACGGTCAGACGACGTCGGGCGTGGCATACCATCATCGCCCTTGGACTAACCACATGTTTGGACGACGTCAGACGTGGAATGCCAGAGTAGCCCTTGGAAAGAACGCACGGTCAAACGACGTCGGGCGTGGCATGCCATCGTCGCCCTTGGACTACACATGCAGTCAGACAACGTCGGGCGTAGCATGCAATCATAGCCCTTGGACAACACACACGGTTGAATGACGTTAAGCGTGGCAAGTCATCGTAGCCCTTGGATAGCACACACAGTCGGTCGACCTCGGACGTGGAATGCCATCATCGCCCTTGCACTACACACACAGATGAACGGTGTCAGACGTGGCATGCGATCATCGCCCTTGGACAACACAAACGGTCAGACTACGTCGAGCGTGGCATGCCATCATCGCCCTTGGACAGCACACACGATTGGATGACATCGGGCATCGCATGCCATCATCATCTTTGGACTGCACACCAAAACAAACGATGTTGGTCGTGGCATGCTATCATAGACCTTGAACAACACACACGGTCGGACGACTTCGAGGGTTGCATGACATCATAGCCCTTTAAAAGCACACACAGTCGGATGACGTCGGGCGAGGCATGCTATTATGGACCATGGACAGCACACACGGCCAAACAAAGTCGGTCATTTCATGCTCGCGTAGACCTTGGACGGAACACATGGTCGGACGAATCGATCGTGACATTCCATCAAATCCTTTGGACAACACACACAGTCAGATGACGTCGGGCATGGCTGCCATCATGGCCCTTCGACCTGACACACGGTGGGACGATGTCAGGCGTGGCATGCCATTCTAGCCCTTGAATAGCACACACGGTCGGACGATGTTGAACGTGGCATCCTACCACGGCCCTTGGACAGCACATATGGTCGTACGACGTCGGTCGTGGCATGACATCATAGCCCTTGGAAAGTACACACGGTCGGGATGAAGTCGGGCGTGGCATGCCATCATGGCCCTTAGACAACACACAAGGTCAGACGACATCGATCGTGGCATGCATGCATAGCCATTTGACAATACAAACTGTCGGACGACGTCGGGCGTGGCATGCAATCATAGCCCTTGAATAGCACGCACGGTCGAATGATGTCTTGCGTTGCATGTCATCATACCCATTGGAACACACGTACGGTCGGAAGACGCCGGTCGGGGCATGCTATCATTGCCCTTGTACTACACACACGAATTAACAATATTGAGCGTTGCATGCCATCATCTACCTTGGAAAGCTCACATGCTCAAACATTGTTGAGCGTGGCATGCCATCATCGCTCTTGGATATCATTAACGGTCGAACGAAGTCAGGACGTGTCATGCCTGCGTATTCCTTGGAAATCTCACATTGTCGGACGACGTCAGGAGTGGCATGGCATCATGGCCGTTGGATAGGACACACGGTTGGACGACGTCAGGCGTGCCATGCCAACATCGCTCTTGTATTGCACACAAACACGGACGACATCTGGCGTTGCATGCCATCATAGACCTTGGACAACACACACGGTCAGACGAAATCGGGTGTTACATTCCATTATTTCCCTTTGACTAGACACTCTATCGAACGACGTCGGGCGTCGCATGCCATCATATTCCTTAAACAGCACATAAGATTGGACGACTTTGGGCGTGGCAGGTCATCATCGCTCTTGGACAACACACCCAGTCAGAAGGCGTCGGGCGTTTCATGACATCATAGACCAAGCAAAGAACACACGGTCGGACGAAGTTGGGCGTGGCATGCCATCATGGCCCTTGAACAGCACACACGGTCGGATGATGTCGGGCATTAAATGTCATCATCCCCCTTGAACTGCACACTCAAACGGATTATTTTGGGTGTGGCATGTCATCATCGCCCTTGGACAACACATACGGTCGGATAAAATTGGGCGTGGAATTTCGTCATTGCCTTTTGACAAGACACACGGTCAGATGACATCAGACGTGGCATGTCATCATCGCCCTTGGACAGCACACACGACCGAACGACGTCGGGCGTGGCATGCCATCATCTTCCTTGTACTGCACACGCAAGGATGAAGTTGGGTGTGGCATGCAATCATAGCCCTTGGACAACACACACAGTCGGATAACATCAGGCGTAGCTTGATATCATGGCCTTTGGACAGCACACATCGTCGGACGACGTCGGGCCTGGCATGCAATCATGGACCTTGGACACCACACACGGTCGGACGAAGTCGGGCATGGCATGCTCGCGTAGCCAATGAACAGCACACACTGTCAGACGACGCCGGGTGTGGCATGACATCATAGCTCTTGGACAGAACACACGGTCGGACAACGTGGGGTGTGGCATGTCATCATAGCCATTGGACAACACATAATTTCGGACGATATCGGTCATGGAATTCCATCATCGCTCTTGTACAGCACACACGAATAAAATTTTTCGGGAGTGGCACTCCATCATCGCCCTTGGACAATACACATGGTCGAACAACCTCGAGCGTGGAATGCCATCATCGCCAATGGACAGCACACACGGTCGAACGAAGTCGGGCATGGCATGCTTGCGTAGCCTTTGGACAGAATACACGGTCGGACGACGTCGGGCGTGGCATGCCATCATAGCCCTTGGACAGCACGCACGGTTGAATGACATTGAGTGTGGCATGTCATCATAGACCTTGGATAGCACACACAATCGGTCGACCTCGGACGTGGCATGCCATCATCGCCCTTGGACTACACACACGGTCGGACGACGTCGGGCGTGGATTGCAAAAGAAGCCCTTGGACAGCACACCAGTCGGACGACGTCGGGCGTGGCATTCCATCATCTCTCTTGGACTGCACGCACAGATGGACGATGTCGAGTGTGGCATGCCATCATCGCCCTTGGAAAGAACACACGATAAGATGACGTAAAGCGTGGCATGCCATCATCGCCATTGGACTGCACACATAGATGGACGATGTTGGGCCTGGCATTCCATCATCGCCTTTGGAACGCACACGCGGTCAGACGACGTTGGGAGTGGCATACCATCATCGCCCTTGGACTGAAAACACGTTTGGATGACGTCGAGCGTGGAATGCTTGAGTAGCCCTTGGACAGCACACATGGTAAGATGACATCGGGAGCGGCATGCCATCATCGCCCTTGGTCTACACACGATCAGACGATGTCGGGCATGGCTTGCCATCATAGCCCTTGGACAGCACACACGATCAGACGACGTCGGGCGTGGTATTCCTGCGTAGCCCTTGCACACCACACACATTCGAATGACATCGGGCGTGGCATGCCATCACCGCCCTTTTACTACACACACAAACGGCGAAATTTGGCATGGCATGCCATTATCGCCCTTCGTCAGCACACAGGTCGGAAGAAGTCGTGCGTTGCATGCCCGCGTAGCCCTTGGAAAGCACACATTGTAAGACAACGGCGGGCGTGACATGACATCAAAGTCCTTGGACAATACAAATGGTCAGACGACATCGGGCGTGGCATGCCATCATGACCTTTGGACAGGACACACAGTCGGACAACGTCGGGTGTGGCATGCCTTTCTAGCCCTTAGACTGCACACACAAACGGAAGATGTTGGGCGTGGCATGCCATCATTGCCATTGGAAAGCACACACGATCGAACGACATTGGGCGTGGCATACCATCATAGCCCTTGAACAACACACACGGTTGGACGACGTTAGGCGTGGCATGTCATCATAGCCCTTAAACAACACACACGGTCGGTCGACGTCGGGAGTGGTATACTATCATTTCCCTTGGACTGCACACAGAGACGGATAACGTCAGGCGTGTCATGCCATCATCACCTTTGGAAAACACACAGAGTCGGACACGTCGGGCGTGGAATTCCATCATCTTCTTTGGACCGCACACACGTTCAAACGAAGTAAGGCGTGGCATACCCGCGTAACCCTTTGATAGCACACTCGGTCAAACGATGTCGAGTGTGGCATGCCATCATAGCTATTGGACAAAACATAATGTCGGACGATATCGGTCGTGACATGCCATCATCACTCTTGTACTGCACACACGAATCAAAAACTTTGGGCGTGGCACTCCATCATCGCCCTTGGACAGTACACAAGGTCGGACAACGTTGGGCGTGGCATGCCATTATCGCTTTTGGAAAACACACAGGGTCGAACAAAGTCAGGCATGGCATGCCTGCGTAGCCCTTGGACAGCATACACGGTCGGACGACGTCGGGTGTGGCATGCCATCATATCCCTTGGAAAGCACACACGGTTGAATGAAAATGAGCATGGCATGTCATCATAGCCCTTGGATAACACACACAATCGGTCGACCTCGGACATGGCATGCCATCATCGCCCTTGGAAAGCACAGACGGTCAAATGACGTCGGGCGTGGCATGCCATCATCGCCCTTGGAGTGCACACATGGTCGGATGACGTCGGGTGTAGAATGACAGAGTAGCCCTTGGAAAGCACACACGGTCGGACGACGTCGAGCGTGGCATTCCATCATCGCCCTTGGACTGCACACACAGATGGACGATGTCGGGCGTGGCATGCCATCATCGCCCTTGGACTGCACACACAGATGGACGATGTCGGGCGTGGCATGCCATCATCGCCCTTGGACTGCACACACAGATGGACGATGTCGGGCGTGGCATGCCATCATCGCCCTTGGACTGCACACACAGATGGACGATGTCGGGCGTGGCATGCCATCATCGCCCTTGGACTGCACACACAGATGGACGATGTCGGGCGTGGCATGCCATCATCGCCCTTGGACTGCACACACAGATGGACGATGTCGGGCGTGGCATGCCATCATCGCCCTTGGACTGCACACACAGATGGACGATGTCGGGCGTGGCATGCCATCATCGCCCTTGGACTGCACACACAGATGGACGATGTCGGGCGTGGCATGCCATCATCGCCCTTGGACTGCACACACAGATGGACGATGTCGGGCGTGGCATGCCATCATCGCCCTTGGACTGCACACACAGATGGACGATGTCGGGCGTGGCATGCCATCATCGCCCTTGGACTGCACACACAGATGGACGATGTCGGGCGTGGCATGCCATCATCGCCCTTGGACTGCACACACAGATGGACGATGTCGGGCGTGGCATGCCATCATCGCCCTTGGACTGCACACACAGATGGACGATGTCGGGCGTGGCATGCCATCATCGCCCTTGGACTGCACACACAGATGGACGATGTCGGGCGTGGCATGCCATCATCGCCCTTGGACTGCACACACAGATGGACGATGTCGGGCGTGGCATGCCATCATCGCCCTTGGACTGCACACACAGATGGACGATGTCGGGCGTGGCATGCCATCATCGCCCTTGGACTGCACACACAGATGGACGATGTCGGGCGTGGCATGCCATCATCGCCCTTGGACTGCACACACAGATGGACGATGTCGGGCGTGGCATGCCATCATCGCCCTTGGACTGCACACACAGATGGACGATGTCGGGCGTGGCATGCCATCATCGCCCTTGGACTGCACACACAGATGGACGATGTCGGGCGTGGCATGCCATCATCGCCCTTGGACTGCACACACAGATGGACGATGTCGGGCGTGGCATGCCATCATCGCCCTTGGACTGCACACACAGATGGACGATGTCGGGCGTGGCATGCCATCATCGCCCTTGGACTGCACACACAGATGGACGATGTCGGGCGTGGCATGCCATCATCGCCCTTGGACTGCACACACAGATGGACGATGTCGGGCGTGGCATGCCATCATCGCCCTTGGACTGCACACACAGATGGACGATGTCGGGCGTGGCATGCCATCATCGCCCTTGGACTGCACACACAGATGGACGATGTCGGGCGTGGCATGCCATCATCGCCCTTGGACTGCACACACAGATGGACGATGTCGGGCGTGGCATGCCATCATCGCCCTTGGACTGCACACACAGATGGACGATGTCGGGCGTGGCATGCCATCATCGCCCTTGGACTGCACACACAGATGGACGATGTCGGGCGTGGCATGCCATCATCGCCCTTGGACTGCACACACAGATGGACGATGTCGGGCGTGGCATGCCATCATCGCCCTTGGACTGCACACACAGATGGACGATGTCGGGCGTGGCATGCCATCATCGCCCTTGGACTGCACACACAGATGGACGATGTCGGGCGTGGCATGCCATCATCGCCCTTGGACTGCACACACAGATGGACGATGTCGGGCGTGGCATGCCATCATCGCCCTTGGACTGCACACACAGATGGACGATGTCGGGCGTGGCATGCCATCATCGCCCTTGGACTGCACACACAGATGGACGATGTCGGGCGTGGCATGCCATCATCGCCCTTGGAGTGCACACATGGTCGGATGACGTCGGGTGTAGAATGACAGAGTAGCCCTTGGAAAGCACACACGGTCGGACGACGTCGAGCGTGGCATTCCATCATCGCCCTTGGACTGCACACACAGATGGACGATGTCGGGCGTGGCATGCCATCGTCGCCTGTGGAAAGCACACAAGGTAAGACGACGTCGGGCGTGGCATGCCATCATCGCCCTTGGACTGCACACACAGATGGACGATGTTGGGCATGGCATTCCATCATCGCCTTTGGAAAGCACACACGGGCAGACGACGTCGTGCGTGGCATACCATTATCGCCCTTGGACTGCACACACGTTTGGACGACGTCGGGCGTGGAATGCCAGAGTTGCCCTTGGACAGCGCACACGGTCAGACGACGTCGAGCGTGGCCTTCCATCATCGCCCTAGGACTACACACGCAGTCGGATGTCGTTGTGCGTATCATGCCATCATAGACCTTGGAAGACACATATGGTCGGACTACAGAGGGCGTGGCTTTCCATTATGGCCCTTGGACCGCATGCACGGTCGGACAATGTCAGACGTGGCATGACATCATCTCCCTTGGACTCCACACACAAATGGACTATGTCGGGCGTGGCATGCCACCATCGCCTTTAGAAAGCACATACTGTATGACGATATCGGGCGTGGCATTCCATTATCGCCCTTGGACTGCACACATGGTCGGACGACGTCGGGCGTGGAATGCCAGAGTAGCCCTTGGAAACCACACACGGTCGAACAATGTCGCGCGTGGCATGTCATCATAGCCTGGAAAACACATAATGTCGGACGACATCAGCCGTGGCATGCCATCATCACTCTTGAACTGCACACAAGAATGAATGATGTCGGGCGTGGCATTCCATCATCTCCCTTGGACTGCACACGCAGATGGACGATGTCGGGCGTGGCATGCCATCATCGCCTTTGGAAATCACACACGGTAAGACGACGTCGGGCGTGGCATGCCATCATCGCCCTTGGACTGCACACACAGATGGACGATGTTGGGCCTGACATTCCATCATCGCCTTTGGAAAGCACACACGGTCAGACAACGTCGGGCGTGGCTTACCATCATCGCCCTTGGACTAAACACACGTTTGGACGACGTCGGACGTGGAATGCCAGAATAGCCCTTGGAAAGAACGCACGGTCAAACGACATCGGGCATGGCATGCCATTGTCGCCCTTGGACTACACACGCAGTAAAACGACGCCGGGCGTAGCATGCAATCATAGCCCTTGGACAACACACACGGTTGAATGACGTTAAGTGTGGCAAGTCATCGTAGCCCTTGGATAGCACACACAGTCGGTCGACCTCGGACGTGGAATGCCATCATCGCCCTTGCACTACACACAGATGAACGGTGTCAGGTGTAGCATGCCATTATCGCCTTTAGAAAGCACGCACTGTCAAATGACGTTTGGCGTGGCATGCAATCATCACCCTTGTACTGCACACACACGGTCGGGCGACGTCGGGAGTAGAATGCAAGAGTAGCCCTTGGAGAACACACACGGTTGGACGACATCGGGCCTGGCATGCCTGCGTAGCGGTTTGACAACACACATTGTCGAACGACGTCAAGCGTGGCATGCCATTATCGCCCTTGGACACCGCACACGGTCGGACTACGTCGGGCGTGGCATGCCACCATCGCTCTTTGAAAGCACACACGGTAGAATGTAGTCAACCTTGACATGCCCCGTAGCCCTTGGAAACCACACACGGTCG
>NC_028638.1:13530370-13536381 GCF_001406875.1 Solanum pennellii | reverse complement strand
TCAGGTGTGGCATGCTATCATAGCCCTTGGAAAGCACACACAATTGGACGACTTCGGGTGTGGCAGGTCATCATAGCCCTAAGACAGCACATACGGTCGGACGACGTTGGTCATGGCATGCCATCATCGCCCTATACTATACACACACGGACGATGTCGCGTGTGGCATGCAATCATAGCCCTTGGACAACACTCACGTCCGGACTACGTTGGGCGTAGTTTAATATATGGACCTTGGATTTCACACACAGTCGGACATCGGGCGTGGCATGCCATACTAGCCTTTGGAAATCAAACACAATCGGACGACGTCGACTGTTGCATGCCATCATGGACTTTGACAGCACACACGGTAGGACGACGTCGGATTTGGCATGCCCGCGTATCCATTGGATAACACACACTGTAGGACGACGTCGGGCGTGGAAAGAAATCATAGACTTTGGACAGCACACACGACCGGACGACGTCGGGCGTGGCACGTCATCATACCAATTGGACAACACATAATGTCGGACGAAGTCGGTTGTGGCAATGCCATCATCTCTTTTGTACTACACACACAAATGAACGATGTCGGGCGTGGCATTCCATTATCGCCCTTGGACTGTACACATGGTCAGACAACATCGGGCGTGGTAGGTCATTATAGCTCTTGGACAACACACACAGTCGGAAAACGTCGGGCGTGGCATAACATCATAGCCCTTGGAAAGCACAAACGGCCAAACGACATCGGGAGTGGCATGCCATCATGGCCCTAGAACAGTAAACACGATCGAACGAACGATGTCGGGTGTGGCATGTCATCATCGCACTTGGACAACACATAAGGTCGGACGAAATTGGCCATGGAATTTCGTCATTGCCCTTTGACAAGACACACGGTCGGACAACTTTGGTCGTGGCATTCCATAATAGCCCTTGGACAGCACACACGATTGCTTCGAGCGTGGTAGGCAATCATAGCTCTTGGATAGCACACACGGTCGAACGACGTCGGGCGTGGCATGCTATCATTTCCCTTGTACTACACACACACGGACGACGTCGGGCGTGGCATGCCATCATCGCTCTTGTACTGCACATACGAATGAACGATGTCGGGTGAGGCTTTCCATCATCGCCCTTGGATAGTACATATGGTCGAAGAATGTCGGGCATAACATTCCATCATCGCCCTTGGATAGTACATATGGTCGAAGAATGTCGGGCATAACATTCCATCATCGCCCTTGGATAGTACATATGGTCGAAGAATGTCGGGCATAACATTCCATCATCGCCCTTGGATAGTACATATGGTCGAAGAATGTCGGGCATAACATTCCATCATCGCCCTTGGATAGTACATATGGTCGAAGAATGTCGGGCATAACATTCCATCATCGCCCTTGGATAGTACATATGGTCGAAGAATGTCGGGCATAACATTCCATCATCGCCCTTGGATAGTACATATGGTCGAAGAATGTCGGGCATAACATTCCATCATCGCCCTTGGATAGTACATATGGTCGAAGAATGTCGGGCATAACATTCCATCATCGCCCTTGGATAGTACATATGGTCGAAGAATGTCGGGCATAACATTCCATCATCGCCCTTGGATAGTACATATGGTCGAAGAATGTCGGGCATAACATTCCATCATCGCCCTTGGATAGTACATATGGTCGAAGAATGTCGGGCATAACATTCCATCATCGCCCTTGGATAGTACATATGGTCGAAGAATGTCGGGCATAACATTCCATCATCGCCCTTGGATAGTACATATGGTCGAAGAATGTCGGGCATAACATTCCATCATCGCCCTTGGATAGTACATATGGTCGAAGAATGTCGGGCATAACATTCCATCATCGCCCTTGGATAGTACATATGGTCGAAGAATGTCGGGCATAACATTCCATCATCGCCCTTGGATAGTACATATGGTCGAAGAATGTCGGGCATAACATTCCATCATCGCCCTTGGATAGTACATATGGTCGAAGAATGTCGGGCATAACATTCCATCATCGCCCTTGGATAGTACATATGGTCGAAGAATGTCGGGCATAACATTCCATCATCGCCCTTGGATAGTACATATGGTCGAAGAATGTCGGGCATAACATTCCATCATCGCCCTTGGATAGTACATATGGTCGAAGAATGTCGGGCATAACATTCCATCATCGCCCTTGGATAGTACATATGGTCGAAGAATGTCGGGCATAACATTCCATCATCGCCCTTGGATAGTACATATGGTCGAAGAATGTCGGGCATAACATTCCATCATCGCCCTTGGATAGTACATATGGTCGAAGAATGTCGGGCATAACATTCCATCATCGCCCTTGGATAGTACATATGGTCGAAGAATGTCGGGCATAACATTCCATCATCGCCCTTGGATAGTACATATGGTCGAAGAATGTCGGGCATAACATTCCATCATCGCCCTTGGATAGTACATATGGTCGAAGAATGTCGGGCATAACATTCCATCATCGCCCTTGGATAGTACATATGGTCGAAGAATGTCGGGCATAACATTCCATCATCGCCCTTGGATAGTACATATGGTCGAAGAATGTCGGGCATAACATTCCATCATCGCCCTTGGATAGTACATATGGTCGAAGAATGTCGGGCATAACATTCCATCATCGCCCTTGGATAGTACATATGGTCGAAGAATGTCGGGCATAACATTCCATCATCGCCCTTGGATAGTACATATGGTCGAAGAATGTCGGGCATAACATTCCATCATCGCCCTTGGATAGTACATATGGTCGAAGAATGTCGGGCATAACATTCCATCATCGCCCTTGGATAGTACATATGGTCGAAGAATGTCGGGCATAACATTCCATCATCGCCCTTGGATAGTACATATGGTCGAAGAATGTCGGGCATAACATTCCATCATCGCCCTTGGATAGTACATATGGTCGAAGAATGTCGGGCATAACATTCCATCATCGCCCTTGGATAGTACATATGGTCGAAGAATGTCGGGCATAACATTCCATCATCGCCCTTGGATAGTACATATGGTCGAAGAATGTCGGGCATAACATTCCATCATCGCCCTTGGATAGTACATATGGTCGAAGAATGTCGGGCATAACATTCCATCATCGCCCTTGGGGAGCACACACGGTCGAACGAAGTAGGGCGTGGCATGCCTGCGTAACCATTCGACAATACACATGGTCGGACGACGTTGTGCGTGGCATGCCATCATAGCCCTTAGACATTACTCACAGTTGAACAACATTAGGCATGACATGTCATCATAGCCCTTGGACAGCACACACGGTCGATAGACCTCGTACGTGGCATGCCATCATCACCCGTGGACTGCACACATAGACAGATGATGTCCGGTGTGGCATGCCATCATCTCCTTTGGAAAGCACACATAGGAGGACGACGTTGGACGTGGCATGCCATCATGGACCTTGGACATCATACATGGTCAGATGATGTCAGGTGTGGCATGCCATTATCTCCCTTAGACTAAACACATGATCGGGTAACGTCGAGCTTGGCATGCCTGAGTAGCCCTTAGACATCACACACGGTCGGACGACGTCGGGCACGACTTACATCATAGCCCTTGGACAGACGATCGGATGACATCGGGCGTGGCATGTCATCATATCCCTTGGACGACACACACGGTCGGACGAAATCGGGTATGACATGCCATCATCGCCTTAGGACTGCAAACACGGATGGACGATGTCAGGCATGGCATGCCATCATGGTCCTTGGACAGAGCACACGGTCGGACGACGTCGGGCGTGGCATGCCATCATTGCTCTTGGACACCACACACGATCGGACGACATCAGGCGTGGCCTGCCATCATAGCCCTTGGAAAACACATACGGTCGGATAAAATTGGGCGTGGAATTTCATCATTGCCTTTTGACAAGACACACGGTCAGATGACGTCAGACGTGGCATGTCATCATCGCCCTTGGACAGCACACACGGTCGAACGACGTCGGGCGTGGCATGCCATCATCTTCCTTGTACTGCACACGCACGGATGAAGTTGGGCGTGGCATGCAATCATAGCCCTTGGACAACACACACAGTCGGATAACATCAGGCGTAGCTTGATATCATGGCCTTTGGACAGCACACATCGTCGGACGACGTCGGGCCTGGCATGCAATCATGGACCTTGGAAACCACACACGGTCGGACGATGTCGGGCATGGCATGCTCGCGTAGCCAATGGACAGCACACACTGTCAGACGACGTCGGGTGTGGCATGACATCATAGCTCTTGGACAGAACACACGGTCGGACAACGTGGGGTGTGGCATGTCATCATAGCCATTGGACAACACATAATTTCGGACGATATCGGTCATGGAATTCCATCATCGCTCTTGTACAGCACACACGAATAAAATTTTTCGGGAGTGGCACTCCATCATCGCCCTTGGACAATACACATGGTCGAACAACCTCGAGCGTGGAATGCCATCATCGCCAATGGACAGCACACACGGTCGAACGAAGTCGGGCATGGCATGCTTGCGTAGCCTTTGGACAGAATACACGGTCGGACGACGTCGGGCGTGGCATGCCATCATAGCCCTTGGACAGCACGCACGGTTGAATGACATTGAGTGTGGCATGTCATCATAGACCTTGGATAGCACACACAATCGGTCGACCTCGGACGTGGCATGCCATCATCGCCCTTGGACTACACACACGGTCGGACGACGTCGGGCGTAGAATGCAAGAGAAGCCCTTGGACAGCACACTCGGTCGGACGACGTCGGGCGTGGCATTCCATCATCTCTCTTGGACTGCACACACAGATGGACAATGTCTAGTGTGGCATGCCATTATCGCCTTTGGAAAGAACACACAATAAGATGACGTCGAGCGTGGCATGCCATCATCGCATTGGACTGCACACACAGATGGACGATGTTGGGCCTGGCATTCCATCATCGCCTTTGGAAAGCACACGCGGTCAGACGACATTGGGAGTGGCATACCATCATTGCCCTTGGACTAAAAACACGTTTGAACGACGTCGAGCGTGGAATGCTTGAGTAGCCCTTGGACAGCACACACTGTAAGACGACATCGGGAGCGGCATGCCATCGTCGCCCTTGGTCATCACACGCATTCTGACGACGTAGGGCATAGCATGCCATCATAGACCTTGGAAAACACATATGGTCGGACGATAGAGGGCGTGTCTTGCCATTATGGCCCTTTTACCGCATGCATGGTCGGACAATGTCGGACCTGGCATTCCATCATCGCCCTTGGACTCCACACACAAATGGATTATATCAGGTGTTGCATGACATCATCGCCTTTACAAAGCACATACTGTATGACGATGTCGGGTGTGGCATGCCATTATCGCCTTTGGCATGCACACATGGTCAGACGACGTCGGGCGTGGAATACCTGGGTATCCCTTGGACAGCACGCACGATAGAACAACATCGCGCGTGGCATGTCATCATATCTATTGGAAAACACATATTGTCGGACGTCATTAGTCATTGCATGCAATCATCACTCTTGTACTACATACAAGAATGAACGATGTCGGACGTGGCATTCCATCTTCGCCCTTGGACAGTACACATGGTCGGACAACGTCGGGCATGGCATAGCATCATCTCCTTTGGATAGCACACACAGTTGACCGAAGTCGGGCGTGGCATGCCTGCCTAGCCCTTGAAAGCACACACAGTCGGACATAGTCGGGTGTGCATGCCATCATAGCCCTTGGACAGCACACAGAATTGAATGACGTAAAGCGTGGCAAGTCATTATAGCCCTTTGATAGAAAACACAGTCGGTCGACCTCGGACATGGCATGCCATCATCGCCCTTGGTCTACACACAGATGGATGATGTCAGGCGTGGCATGCCATCATCGCCTTTGGAAAGCACGCACGGTCAAACGACGTTGGGCGTGGCATTCCATCATCGCCCTTGGACAGCACACACGGTC
>NC_028638.1:13513970-13527435 GCF_001406875.1 Solanum pennellii | reverse complement strand
GATTGCACACATAGATGGACGATGTTACGCGTGGCATGCCATCATCCCCTAAGGAAAACACACACGGTCACACGAGGTCGGGATTCACATGTCATCATGGAAATTGGACAGTGCAAACGATCAGATAATGTCGGGCGTGGCATGCCATCATAGCTCTAGGACAACACACACGATCGGATTACATTGGCCATGGCCTGCCATCATAGCCCTTGGACAGCACACACGCTCGGACGATATCGGGTGTGGCATGCCATCATGTCCCTTAGAAAGTACACATGGTCGGACCATGTCGAGCGTGGCATGTCCGCGTAGCCATTGGACAACACACACTTTCGAATGACGTCAGGCGTGGGATGCCATTATCTCCCTTAGACACCACACACAGTCAGACTACGTTGGGCGTGGCATGCCATCATCGCTCTTGGAAAGCACACACGGTCGAAAAAAGTCAAGCTTGGCATGCCCACGCAGCCCTTGGAAACCACACACGGTCGAACGACATCGGGCATGGAATGCCGTCATAGCCCTTGAATAACATAGACAGTTTGAAGACGTTGGGCACGACGTGTCATCATTGTTCTTGAACAGCACACACGATCGGTTGACGTCGGGCGTGGCATGCCATCATTGACCTTGGAAAGCACACACAGAGGGACGATGTCAAGCGTGGTATGCCATCATCCACTAAGGAAAATACACACGGTCGGACGAGGTTGGGATTGGCATGCAATTACTGCACTTGGATAGTACAAAAGATTGGAGAATGTCAGCATGGCATGCCATCATAGCTCTAGGACACCACACACGATCGGACGACGTTGGGCGTGGCCTTCCATCATAGCCCTTGGACAGCACACACGGTCGGACGACGTCGGGAGTGGCATGCCATCATGGCCCTTGGACAGGACACACGGTTGAACGACGTCAGGCATGGCATGCCATCATAGCCCTTGGACAACACACACGGTTGGACGACGTTAGGCGTGGCATGTCATGATAACCCTTAAACAACACACACAGTCGATCGACGTCGAGAGTGGCATGCTATCATTGCCCTTTGACTGCGCAAGAGACAGATGACGTAAGGCGTGGCATGCCATCATAACCTTTGGAAAGAAACAGGGTCGGACGACGTCAGGCTTGGCATGCCATCATCTCTCTTCTACTGCACATACGAATGAACGATGTTGGGCATGGCTTTCCATCATCGCCCGTGGAAAGTACACATGGACAGACAACGTCGGTCGCAACATGCCATCATCGCCCTTGGGCAGCATGCACGGTCGAACAAAGTTTCGCGTGGCATGCCTGGGTAGCCCTTGGACAGTACACCCGGTCGGACGACGTTGTGTGTGGCATGCCATTATAGCAATTAGACATCACTCACGATTAAACGACATTGGGCGTGACATGTCATCATAGCCCTTGGACAACACACACAGTCGATCAACCTCGTACGTGGCATGCCATCATCACCCTTGGACTGCACACATAGGCAAATGATGTCGGGTGTGGCATGCCATTATCGCCTTTGGAAAGAACACAAAGTAGGACGAAGTCGGACGTGGCATGCCATCAAGGCCCTTGGACATCATACACGTTCTGACGACGTCGGGTGTGGCATACCATTATCGCCCTAAGACTGCACACACGAGTGGGCAACGTCGAGCGTGGCATGCCTGAGTAGCCCTTGGACATCACACATAGTCGGACGAAGTCGGCTATGACATGCCATCATCGCCCTTGCACTACACACACGGATGGACGATGTCAGGCTAGGCATGCCATCATGGTCCTTGGACTGAACACACGGTTGGGCGATTTTGGGCGTGGAATGCAATCATTGCTCTTGGACAGCACACAAGATTGGACGACGTCGGGCGTGACCTGCCATCATAGCCCTGGACAACACATACGATCGACCGACGTCGAGATTGGCATGCCTGCGTAGCACTTGCACATCACATACTGTCGGACGACGTCGGGCATGGCATGCCATCATCGCCCTTTTACCGCACACATGAATAGATGAAATTGGGCATGGCATGACATATCACCCTTGGACAGCACACAGGTCGGACGAAGTCGGGCGTTGCATGCCCGTGTAGCCCTTGGGCAACACACACGGTCGGACGAGGGTGGGCATAAAATGCTATCAAAGTCCTTGGACAGCACAAACGGTCTGACGACATCGGGCGTGGCATGCTATCATGACCCTTGGACAGGACAAACAGTCTGACAACGTCGTGTGTGGCATGCCTTTCTAGCGCTTAGACTGCACACACAGAAGGACGATGTTGGGGGTGGCATGCAATCATTACCATTGGAAAGCACACACGGTTGGACGATGTCGGGCTTGTTATGCCATCGTGTCCCTTGAAAAGCACACACGGTCGGATGACGTCTAGTGTGGCATGCCATCATAGCCCTTGGACAACACACACGGTTGGACGATGTTAGGCATGGCATGTCATCATATCCCTTGAACAACACACACGGTTGGTCGACATCGGGCGTGACATGCTATAATTGCCCTGGACTGCACACAAAAACGGATGACGTCGGGCTTTGCATGCCATCATTGCTCTTGTACTGCACACACGAATGAACGATGTCGGGCGTGGCATTCCATCATTGCCCGTTGACTGTACACTCAGTTGGGCAATGTCCGACGTGGCATGCCATCATCTCCCTTGGACAGCACACATGGTCGGACGACGTCGTGCGTGGCATGCCATCATAGCCCTTGGACATCACTCACAATTGAACGACGTTTGGCGTGGCATGTCAGCATAGCCCATGGACAGGACACACGGTTGATCAACCACGGACGTGGCATGCCATCATTGCACTTGGACTGCACACATAGACGGACGATGTAAGATGTGGGATGCCATCATCGTCTTTGGAAAGCACACACAGTCGGACGACATCGGGCGTGGCATGCCATCATGGTCCTTAGACATCACACATAGGAAGACGATGTCGGTTGTGGCATGCCATTATCGCCCTTAGACTTCACACACGGTCAGGAAACGTCCGGTGTGGCATTCTTGAGTAGCCCTTTGACAGCACACACAGTCGGACGACGTCGGGTGTGGCTTAAATCATAGCCCTTAGACAGCACACATAGTTGGGCGACGTCGGGCATGGCATGTCATCATATACCTTGGACAACACACACGGTTGGACGAAGTTGGGTAAGGCATGCCATCATCGCCCTTGGACTGCACACACGGACGGACGATGTTAGGCATGGCATGCCGTCATGGTACTTAACTACACACACGGTCGGATGACATCGGGCGTGGCATACCAACTTGGCCCTTGGACTGTACACAGGATCGGACGACGTCTGGCGTGGCATGCCATGATAGCCCTTGGACAGCACACACGATCAGACGACATCGGGCATGGCTTGCCATCATAGCCCTTGGACAGCACACACGATCGGACGACGTCGGGCGTGGTATGCCTGCGTATCCCTTGCACACCACACACATTCGAATGACATCGGGCGTGGCATGCCATCATCGCCCTTTTATTGCACAAACAAACGGACGAAATTTGGCATGGCATGCCATTATCGCCCTTCGTCAGCACACAGGTCGGAAGAAGTCGGGCGTCGCATACCCGCGTAGCCCTTGGAAAGCACACATTGTAAGACGACGGCGGGCGTGACATGCCATCAAAGTCCATGGACAACACAAATGGTCAGACGACATCGGGCGTGGCATGCCATCATGACCTTTGGACAGGACACACAGTAAGACAACGTCGGGTGTGGCATGCCTTTCTAGCCCTTAGACTGCACACACAGAAGGACGATGTTGGGCGTGGGCATAACATGCCATCAAAGTCCTTGGACTGCACAAACGGTCTGACGACATCGGGCGTGGCATGCTATCATGACCCTTGGACAAGATAAACTGTCTGATAACATCGTGTGTGGCATGCCTTTCTAGCGCTTAGACTGCACACACAGAAGGACGATGTTGGGGGTGGCATGAAATCATTACCATTGGAAAGCACACACGGTTGGACGATGTCGGGCGTGGTATGCCATCATGTCCCTTGGAAAGCACACACGGTGGGATGACGTCGGGTGTGGCATGCCATCATAGCCCTTGGACAACACACACGGTTGGACGATGTTAGGCATGGCATGTCATCATAGCCCTTGAACAACACACACGGTCGGTCGATGTCGGGGGTGACATGCTATCATTGCCCTTGGACTGCACAAAAAAAATGGATGACGTCGGGCTTTGCATGCCATCATCGCTCTTGTACTGCACACACAAATGAACGATGTCGGGCGTGGCATTCCATCATTGTCCGTGGACAATACACATGGTTGGGCTATGTCGGGCGTGGCATGCCGTCATCGCCCTTGGACAACACACATGGTCGGACAACATCATGCGTGGTATGCCATCATAGCCCTTGGACATCACTCACAGTTGAACGACGTTGGGCGTGGCATTCTTGAGTAGCCCTTGGACAGCATACACGGTCGGACGACGTCGGGCTTGGCTTACATCATAGACCTTAGACAGCACACATAGTTGGACGACGTCGGGCATGGCATGTCATCATATCCCTTGGACAACACACACGGTTGGACGACGTTAGGCGTGGCATGTCATCATAGCTCTTGAACAACACACACGGTCGGACAACGTCGAGCGTGGCATGTCATCATAGCCATTGGACAAAATATAATGTCGGACGATATCGGTCGTGACATGCCATCATCACTCTTGTACTGCACACACGAATCAAAAATTTTGGGAGTGGCACTCCATCATCGCCCTTGGACAGTACACACGGTCGGATAACGTTGGGCGTGGCATGCCATTATCGCTTTTGGACAACACACACGGTCNGTCGAACGACGTCGGTCGTTGAATGCCATCATCGCCCTTGTACTGCACACACAAATGAACAATGTTGGGCGTGGCATGCGATCATCGCCCTTGGACAGCACAAACGGTCGGACTACGTCGAGCGTGACATGCCATCATCGCCCTTAAACAGCACACACGGTAGGACGACATCAGGCGTCGCATGCCATCATCGTCTTTGGACTGCACACACAAACATACAATGTTGGGCATGGCATGCCATCATAGCCCTTGGAAAGCACACACGGTCGGACGACGTCGGGCGTGGCATGCCATCATCGCCCTTGGAAAGCACACACGGTCGGACGACGTCGGGCGTGGCATGCCATTATCGCTTTTGGACAACACACACGGTCGAACAAAGTCAGGCATGGCATGCCTGCGTAGCCCTTGGACAGCATACACGGTCGGACGACGTCGGGCGTGGCATGCCATTATCGCTTTTGGACAACACACACGGTCGAACAAAGTCAGGCATGGCATGCCTGCGTAGCCCTTGGACAGCATACACGGTCGGACGACGTCGGGCGTGGCATGCCATTATCGCTTTTGGACAACACACACGGTCGAACAAAGTCAGGCATGGCATGCCTGCGTAGCCCTTGGACAGCATACACGGTCGGACGACGTCGGGCGTGGCATGCCATTATCGCTTTTGGACAACACACACGGTCGAACAAAGTCAGGCATGGCATGCCTGCGTAGCCCTTGGACAGCATACACGGTCGGACGACGTCGGGCGTGGCATGCCATTATCGCTTTTGGACAACACACACGGTCGAACAAAGTCAGGCATGGCATGCCTGCGTAGCCCTTGGACAGCATACACGGTCGGACGACGTCGGGCGTGGCATGCCATTATCGCTTTTGGACAACACACACGGTCGAACAAAGTCAGGCATGGCATGCCTGCGTAGCCCTTGGACAGCATACACGGTCGGACGACGTCGGGCGTGGCATGCCATTATCGCTTTTGGACAACACACACGGTCGAACAAAGTCAGGCATGGCATGCCTGCGTAGCCCTTGGACAGCATACACGGTCGGACGACGTCGGGCGTGGCATGCCATTATCGCTTTTGGACAACACACACGGTCGAACAAAGTCAGGCATGGCATGCCTGCGTAGCCCTTGGACAGCATACACGGTCGGACGACGTCGGGCGTGGCATGCCATTATCGCTTTTGGACAACACACACGGTCGAACAAAGTCAGGCATGGCATGCCTGCGTAGCCCTTGGACAGCATACACGGTCGGACGACGTCGGGCGTGGCATGCCATTATCGCTTTTGGACAACACACACGGTCGAACAAAGTCAGGCATGGCATGCCTGCGTAGCCCTTGGACAGCATACACGGTCGGACGACGTCGGGCGTGGCATGCCATTATCGCTTTTGGACAACACACACGGTCGAACAAAGTCAGGCATGGCATGCCTGCGTAGCCCTTGGACAGCATACACGGTCGGACGACGTCGGGCGTGGCATGCCATTATCGCTTTTGGACAACACACACGGTCGAACAAAGTCAGGCATGGCATGCCTGCGTAGCCCTTGGACAGCATACACGGTCGGACGACGTCGGGCGTGGCATGCCATTATCGCTTTTGGACAACACACACGGTCGAACAAAGTCAGGCATGGCATGCCTGCGTAGCCCTTGGACAGCATACACGGTCGGACGACGTCGGGCGTGGCATGCCATTATCGCTTTTGGACAACACACACGGTCGAACAAAGTCAGGCATGGCATGCCTGCGTAGCCCTTGGACAGCATACACGGTCGGACGACGTCGGGCGTGGCATGCCATTATCGCTTTTGGACAACACACACGGTCGAACAAAGTCAGGCATGGCATGCCTGCGTAGCCCTTGGACAGCATACACGGTCGGACGACGTCGGGCGTGGCATGCCATTATCGCTTTTGGACAACACACACGGTCGAACAAAGTCAGGCATGGCATGCCTGCGTAGCCCTTGGACAGCATACACGGTCGGACGACGTCGGGCGTGGCATGCCATCATCGCCCTTGTACTGCACACACAAAGGAACAATGTCGGGCGTGGCATGCGATCATCGCCCTTGGAAAGCACACACGGTTGAATGAAAATGAGCATGGCATGTCATCATAGCCCTTGGATAACACACACAATTGGTCGACCTCGGACGTGGCATGCCATCATCGCCCTTGGAAAGCACAGACTGTCAAACGACGTCGGGCGTGGCATTCCATCATCGCCCTTGGAGTGCACACATGGTCGGATGACGTCGGGTGTAGAATGCCAGAGTAGCCCTTGGAAAGCACACACGGTCGGACGACGTCGAGCGTGACATGCCATCATCGCCCTTAAACAGCACACACGGTAGGACGACATCAGGCGTCGCATGCCATCATCGTCTTTGGACTGCACACACAGATGGATGATGTGGGGCGTGGCATGCCATCATCGCCCTTAAACAGCACACACGGTAGGACGACATCAGGCGTCGCATGCCATCATCGTCTTTGGACTGCACACACAGATGGATGATGTGGGGCGTGGCATGCCATCATCGCCCTTAAACAGCACACACGGTAGGACGACATCAGGCGTCGCATGCCATCATCGTCTTTGGACTGCACACACAGATGGATGATGTGGGGCGTGGCATGCCATCATCGCCCTTAAACAGCACACACGGTAGGACGACATCAGGCGTCGCATGCCATCATCGTCTTTGGACTGCACACACAGATGGATGATGTGGGGCGTGGCATGCCATCATCGCCCTTAAACAGCACACACGGTAGGACGACATCAGGCGTCGCATGCCATCATCGTCTTTGGACTGCACACACAGATGGATGATGTGGGGCGTGGCATGCCATCATCGCCCTTAAACAGCACACACGGTAGGACGACATCAGGCGTCGCATGCCATCATCGTCTTTGGACTGCACACACAGATGGATGATGTGGGGCGTGGCATGCCATCATCGCCCTTAAACAGCACACACGGTAGGACGACATCAGGCGTCGCATGCCATCATCGTCTTTGGACTGCACACACAGATGGATGATGTGGGGCGTGGCATGCCATCATCGCCCTTAAACAGCACACACGGTAGGACGACATCAGGCGTCGCATGCCATCATCGTCTTTGGACTGCACACACAGATGGATGATGTGGGGCGTGGCATGCCATCATCGCCCTTAAACAGCACACACGGTAGGACGACATCAGGCGTCGCATGCCATCATCGTCTTTGGACTGCACACACAGATGGATGATGTGGGGCGTGGCATGCCATCATCGCCCTTAAACAGCACACACGGTAGGACGACATCAGGCGTCGCATGCCATCATCGTCTTTGGACTGCACACACAGATGGATGATGTGGGGCGTGGCATGCCATCATCGCCCTTAAACAGCACACACGGTAGGACGACATCAGGCGTCGCATGCCATCATCGTCTTTGGACTGCACACACAGATGGATGATGTGGGGCGTGGCATGCCATCATCGCCCTTAAACAGCACACACGGTAGGACGACATCAGGCGTCGCATGCCATCATCGTCTTTGGACTGCACACACAGATGGATGATGTGGGGCGTGGCATGCCATCATCGCCCTTAAACAGCACACACGGTAGGACGACATCAGGCGTCGCATGCCATCATCGTCTTTGGACTGCACACACAGATGGATGATGTGGGGCGTGGCATGCCATCATCGCCCTTAAACAGCACACACGGTAGGACGACATCAGGCGTCGCATGCCATCATCGTCTTTGGACTGCACACACAGATGGATGATGTGGGGCGTGGCATGCCATCATCGCCCTTAAACAGCACACACGGTAGGACGACATCAGGCGTCGCATGCCATCATCGTCTTTGGACTGCACACACAGATGGATGATGTGGGGCGTGGCATGCCATCATCGCCCTTAAACAGCACACACGGTAGGACGACATCAGGCGTCGCATGCCATCATCGTCTTTGGACTGCACACACAGATGGATGATGTGGGGCGTGGCATGCCATCATCGCCCTTAAACAGCACACACGGTAGGACGACATCAGGCGTCGCATGCCATCATCGTCTTTGGACTGCACACACAGATGGATGATGTGGGGCGTGGCATGCCATCATCGCCCTTGTACTGCACACACAAATGAACAATGTTGGGCGTGGCATGCGATCATCGCCCTTGGAGTGCACACATGGTCGGATGACGTCGGGGGTAGAATGCCAGAGTAGGCCTTGGAAAGCACACACGGTCGGACGACGTCGGGCGTGGCATTCCATCATCGCCCTTGGACTGCACACACAGATGGATGATGTGGGGCGTGGCATGCCATCATCGCCGTTGGAAAGCACACAAGGTAAGACGACGTCGGACGTGGCATGCCATCATCGCCCTTGGACTGCACACACAGATGGACGATGTTGGGCATGGCATTCCATCATCGCCTTTCGAAAGCACACACGGGCAGACGACGTCGTGCATGGCATACCATTATCGCCCTTGGACTGCATACACGTTTGGACGACGTCGGGCGTGGAATGCCAGAGTAGCCCTTGGACAGCCACACGGTCAGATGACGTCGAGCGTAGCATGCCATCATCGCCCTTTGACTGCACACACAGATGGACGATGTCGGACGTGGCATGCCATCATCGCCTTTGGAAATCACATACGATAAGACGACGTCTGGCGTGGCATGCCATCATTGCCCTTCGACTGCACACACAAATGGACGATGTTGGGCCTGGAATTCCATAATAGCCTTTGGAAAGCACACACGGTCAGACGACATCGGGCGTGGCATGCCCTCATCGCCCTTGGAATTCACACACGGTCGGACGACGTCGGGCGTGGAAAGCCAGAGTAACCCTTTGATAGCACACACGGTCGGACAACATCGGCCGTGGCATGCCATCATCGCACTTGGACTGCACACACAGTCGGACGATGTCAGGCGTAGCATGCCATTATAGCCCTTGGAAAACACATATGGTTGGATGACAGAGGGCCTGGCTTGCCATTATGGCCCTTGGACCGCATGCATGGTCGTATGATGTCGGATGTGGTATGCCATTATCGCCCTTGGACAGCACACACAAATGGACGATGTCGGGCGTGGCAAGCCATAATCGACATTAGAAAGAACACATGCTATGACGATGTCGGGTGTTGCATGCCATCATCGCCCTTGGAATGCACGCATGGTCGGACGACGTCGGGCGTCAAATTCCAGAGTAGCCCTTGGACAACACACACGGTTGGACGTTGTGAGGCGTGACATGCCATCATCGCCCTTGGACTGCACACAGGGTCGGATGACGTCAGGCATAGCATGCCATCATAACCCTTTGGAAAACACACACGGTCGGACGACATAGGGCATGGCTTCCCATTATGGCCCTTGGACAGCACGCACGATCGGACGACGTTGGGCATCGTATGACATCATAGCCCTTGGATAGCACACACGGTCAGACTACGTCGGGCGTGGCACTCCATCATTGCTCTTGGAAAGCACACACGGTCGAACGAAGTCAAGCTTGGCATGCCCACGTAGCCCTTGGAAACCACACACGATCGGATGACGTCAGGCGTGGCATGCCCTCATAGCCTTTGGGTAACACAGACGGTTGGAAGACATTGGGCGTGGCATGTAATCATAGCTCTTGAACAACACACACGATCTGTTGACGTCGGGCGTGGCATTCCATCACTGCCCTTGGAATGCACACATAGACGGATGATGTCACGTGTTGCATGCCATCATCCCCTAAGGAAAACACACAGGGTTGGACGAGGTCGGGATTGGCATGCCATCATGGCACTTGGACAGTGCAAACAATCGGACAATGTCAGGCGTGGCATGCCATTATACATCTAGGACAACACACACGATAGGACGACATTTGGCGTGGCCTACCATTATAGCCCTTGGACAGCATACACAGTCGGACGGTATCGGGCGTGGCATGCCATCATGGACCTTTGACAGTACACACGGTTGGACCATGTCGAGCATGGAATGCCCTCGTAGCCGTTGGATAACACACACTGTCGAACGACGTCGGGCGCGGCATGCCATTATCGCCCTTGGACAGCGCACACGATCGGGCTCTTGGAAAGAACACACACTCGAACGTAATGAGGCTTGGCATGCCCACGTAGACCTTGGAAACCACACATGGTCGGATGACGTCAGGCATGGCATGCCATCATAGCCCTTGGGTAACACAGACGGTTGGAAGACATTGGGCGTGGCATGTAATCATAGCTCTAAAACAGCACAGACGATGTGTTGACGTGGGGCGTGGCATTCTATCACTGCCCTTGGACTCCACACATAAACGGACGAGGTCACGCGGTCGGACATCATTGGGCGTGGACTAACATCATAGCCCTTGGACAGCACACACGGTCGGACGATGTCAGGCGTGGCATACCATCATCGCCCTTGGACTGCAGACATAGTCGGATGACGTCTGGCATAGCATGCCGTCATAGCCCTTGGAAAACACACACGATCGGATGACATAGGGCATGGCTTGCCATTATGGCCCTTGGATAGCACGCACGGTCAGATGACGTCGGGCATGGTATGACATCATAGCCCTTGGATAGCACACACGGTAGGACGACGTCGGGCATGGCATGCCATCAGAGCCCTTGTATAACATAGACGGTTGGAAGATATTAGGCGTGGCATGTAATCATAGCTTTTGAAAAGCACATACTATCAGTTGACGTCGAGCGTGGCATGTCATCATTGCCCTTGGATTGCACACATAGATGGACGATGTTACGCGTGGCATGCCATCATCCCCTAAGGAAAACACACACGGTCGCACGAGGTCGGGATTCACATGCCATCATGGCAATTGGACAGTACAAACGATCGGATAATGTCGGGCGTGGCATGCCATCATAGCTCTAGGACAACACACACGATCGGATGCCATTGGCCGCGGCCTGCCATCATAGCCCTTGGACAGCACACACGCTCGGACAATATCGGGTGTGGCATTCCATCATGTCCCTTAGAAAGTTCACATGGTCGGACCATGTCGAGCGTGGCATGTCCGCGTCGCCATTGGACAACACACACTGTCGAATAACGTCAGGCGTGGGATGCCATTATCTCCCTTAGACACCACACACGGCCAGACTACGTTGGGCGTGGCATGCCATCATCGCTCTTGGAAAGCACACACGGTCGAAAAAAGTCAAGCTTGGCATGCTCACGTAGCCCTTGGAAACCACACACGGTCGAACGACATCGGGCATGGAATGCCATCATAGCCCTTGAATAACATAGACAGTATGAAGACGTTGGGCACGGCTTGTCGTCATAGCTCTTGAACAGCACACACGATCGGTTGACGTCGGGCGTGGCATGCCATCATAGATCTACGACACCACACACGATCGGACGACGTTGGGCGTGGCGTTCCATCATAGCCCTTGGACAGCACACACGGTCGGACGACGTCGGGCGTGGCATGTCAGCATAGCCCATGGACAGGACACACGGTTGATCGACCTCGGACGTGGCATGCCATCATTGCACTTGGACTGCACACATAGACGGACGATGTAAGATGTGGGATGCCATCATCGCCTTTGGAAAGCACACACAGTCGGACGACATCGTGCGTGACATGCCATCATGGCCCTTATACGTCACACATAGGAAGACGTTGTCGGGTGTGGCATGCCATTATCGCCCTAAGACTTCACACACGGTCAGGAAACGTCGGGTGTGGAATTCTTGAGTAGCCCTTGGACAGCACACACAGTCGGACGACGTCGGGTGTGGCTTAAATCATAGCCCTTAGACAGCACACATAGTTGGGCGACGTCGGGCATGGCACGTCATCATATACCTTGGACAACACACACGGTTGGACGAAGTTGGGTATGGCATGCCATCATCGCCCTTGGACTGCACACACGGACGGACGATGTTAGGCATGGCATGCCTTAATGGTACTTAACTACACACACGGTCGGAATGACATCGGGCGTGGCATACCAACTTGGCCCTTGGACTGTACAAAGGATCAAACGACGTCTGGCGTGGCATGCCATGATAGCCCTTGGACAGCACACACGATCAGATGACGTCGGGCATGGCTTGCCATCATAGCCCTTGGAAAGCACACACGATCGGACAACGTCGGGCGTGGTATGCCTGCATAGCCCTTGCACACCACACACATTCGAATGACATCGGGCGTGGCATGCCATCATCGCCCTTTTACTGCACAAACAAACGGACGAAATTTGGCATGGCATGCCATTATCGCCCTTCGTCAGCACACAGGTCGGAAGAAGTCGGGCGTCGCATACCCGCGTAGCCCTTGGAAAGCACACATTGTAAGACGACGGCGGGCGTGACATGCCATCAAAGTCCTTGGACAACACAAATGGTCAGACGACATCGGGCGTGGCATGCCATCATGAACTTTGGACAGGACACACTGTTAGACAACGTCGGGTGTGGCATGCCTTTCTAGCCCTTAGACTGCACACACAGA
>NC_028638.1:13482404-13512851 GCF_001406875.1 Solanum pennellii | reverse complement strand
GCGTTGCATGCCCGCGTAGCCCTTGGAAAGCACACATTGTAAGACAACGGCGGGCGTGACATGCCATTAAAGTCCTTGGACAATACAAAAGGTCAGATGACATCGGGCGTGGCATGCCATCATGACCTTTGGACAGGACACACAGTCGGACAACGTCGTGTGTGGCATGCCTTTCTAGCCCTTAGACTACACACACAAACGGAAGATGTTGGGCGTGGCATGCAATCATTGCCATTGGAAAGCACACGCGATCGGACGACATTGGGCGTGGCATACCATCAAAGCCCTTTGACAACACACACGGTTGGACGACGTTAGGCGTGGCATGTCATCATAGCCCTTAAACAACACACACGGTCGGTCGACGTCGGGAGTGGTATACTATCATTTCCCTTTGACTGCACACAGAGATGGATAACGTCAGGCGTGTCATGCCATCATCACCTTTGGAAAACACACAGAGTCGGACACGTCGGGCGTGGCATTCCATCATCTTCTTTGGACAGCACACACGTTCAAACGAAGTAAGGTGTGGCATACCCGCGTAACCCTTTGACAGCACACACGGTCAAATGATGTCGGGTGTGGCATGCCATCATAGCCCTTGGACAGCACACGATCAGTCAACCTTGGGCGTGGCATGCCATCATCGCCGTTTGACTGCACACAAAGATGGACGATGTTGGTCGTGACATGCCATCATCGCCTTTGGAAAGCACACATGGTCGGATGATGTAGAGTTTGGCATGACATCATGTCCCTTGGACAGCACACACGGTCGGATGAAGTCGGGCGTGGCATGCCATCATCGCCCTTTCACTACACACACGGTCGGATGACTTTTAGCGTGGCATGCGATCGTTGCCCTTGGACTGCACAGAAAGACGGACAACGTCTGTCGTGGAATGCCATCATCTCCCTTATACACCACACAAGGTTAGACGACGTTGGTCTTCGCATGCAACCAAGGCCCCTGGACAATGCACACGATCACTCGACATCGAGAGTGGCATTTCATCATAGCCCATGGATAATACACATGGCCGAACGACGTCGGTCGTTGAATGCCATCATCGCCCTTGTACTGCAAACACAAATGAACAATGTTGGGCGTGGCATGCGAACATCGCCCTTGGACAGCACAAATGGTCGGACTACGTCGAGCGTGGCATGCCATCATCGCCCTTAAATAGCACACACAGTCGGACGACATCGGGCGTCGCATGCCATCATCGTCTTTGGACTGCACACACAAACAGACAATGTTGGGCATGGAATGCCATCATAGACCTTGGACAACACACCGGTCGGACAACTTCGGGCGTTGCATGACATCGCAGCCCTTATAAAGCACACACGATCAGACGACGTCGGGCGAGGCATGCCATTATGTCTCTTGGACAACACACACGGCCAGACAAAATAGGTCGTTGCATGCCCACGTACCCGTTGGACAACACACACGATCGGACGACTCGGTCGTGACATGCCATCAAAGCCTTTGGATAGCACACACGATCGGACGACGTTGAACATGGCATCCAACCAAGGCCCTTGGACAGCACATACGGTCGTAAGACATCGGGCATGACATGACATTATAGCCCTCGGTAAGTATGCACGGTCGGGATGAAGTCGGGCGTGGCATGCCATCATGGCCCTTGGACAACACACACGGTTGGACGACGTCAGGTGTGGCATGCTCGCGTAGCCAATGGACAGCACACACTGTCAGACGACGTCAGGCGTGGCATGTCATCATAGCTCTTGAACAGCACACACGGTCGGACAACGTCGAGCGTGGCATGTAATTATAGCTATTGTACAAAACATAATGTCGGACGATATCGGTCGTGACATGCCATCATCACTCTTTTGCTGCACACACGAATCAAAAATTTTGGGCGTGGCACTCCATCATCGCCCTTGGACAGTACACAAGGTCGGACAACGTTGGGCGTGGCATGCCATTATCGCTTTTGGACAACACACACGGTCGAACAAAGTCAGGCATGGCATGCCTGCGTAGCCCTTGAACAGCATACACAGTCGGACGACGTCGGGCGTGGCATGCCATCATAGCCCTTGGAAAGCACACACGGTTGAATGAAAATGAACATGGCATGTCATCATAGCCTTTGGATAACACACACAATCGATCGACCTCGGACGTGGCATGCCATCATCGCCCTTGGAAAGCACAGACGGTCAAATGACGTATGGGCGTGGCATGCCATCATCGCCCTTGGAGTGCACACATGGTCGGATGACGTCAGGTGTAGAATGCCAGAGTAGCCCTTGGAAAGAACACACGGTCGGACGACATCGGGCGTGGAATTCCATCATCTTCCTTGGACTGCACACAAAGATGGACGATGTCGGGCGTGGCATGCCATTATCGCCTTTGGAAAGCACACAAGGTAAGACGACGTCGGGCGTGGCATGCCATCATCGCCCTTGGACTGCACACACAGATGGACGATGTTGGGCATGGCATTCCATCATCGCCTTTGGAAAGCACACACGCGCAGACGACGTCGTGCGTGGCATACCATTATCGCCCTTGGACTGCACACACGTTTGGACGATGTCTTGGAATGCCAGAGTAGCCCTTGGACAGCACACACGGTCAGACGACGTCGAGCGTGGCATGTCATCATCGCCCTAGGACTGCACACGCAGTCGGACGTCGTTGTGCGTAGCATGCCATCATAGACCTTGGAAGACACATATGGTCGAACGACAGAGGGCGTGGCTTGCCATTATGGCCCTTGGACCGCATGCACGGTCGGACAATGTCAGACGTGGCATGACATCATCTCCCTTGGACTCCACATACAAATGGACTATGTCGGTCGTGGCATGCCATCATCGCCTTTACAAAGCACATACTGTATGATGATATCGGGCATGGCATTCCATTATCGCCCTTGGACTGCACACATGGTCGGACGACGTCGGGCGTGGAATGCCAGAGTAGCCCTATGACACCATACACGGTCGAACAATGTCGCGCGTGGCATGTCATCATAGCCATTGGAAAACACATAATGTCGGACGACATCAGCCGTGGCATGCCATCATCACTCTTGAACTGCACACAAGAATGAACTATGTCGGGCGTGGCAGTCCATCATCTCCCTTGGACTGCACACGCAGATGGACGATGTCGGGAGTGGCATGCCATCATCGCCTTTGGAAATCACACACGGTAAAACGACGTCGGGCGTGGCATGCCATCATCGCCCTTGGATTGCACACACAGATGGACGATGTTGGGCCTGGCATTCCATTATCGCCTTTGGAAAGCACACACGGTCAGACGACGTCGGGCGTGGCATACCATCATCGCCCTTGGACTAAACACATGTTTGGACGACGTCGGACATGGAATGCCAGAGTAGCCCTTGGAAAGAACGCACGGTCAAACGACGTCGGGCGTGGCATGCCATCATCGCGCTTGGATTGCACACACAGATGGACGATGTTGGGCCTGGCATTCCATTATCGCCTTTGGAAAGCACCCACGGTCAGACGACGTCGGGCGTGGCATGCCATCATCGCGCTTGGATTGCACACACAGATGGACGATGTTGGGCCTGGCATTCCATTATCGCCTTTGGAAAGCACCCACGGTCAGACGACGTCGGGCGTGGCATGCCATCATCGCGCTTGGATTGCACACACAGATGGACGATGTTGGGCCTGGCATTCCATTATCGCCTTTGGAAAGCACCCACGGTCAGACGACGTCGGGCGTGGCATGCCATCATCGCGCTTGGATTGCACACACAGATGGACGATGTTGGGCCTGGCATTCCATTATCGCCTTTGGAAAGCACCCACGGTCAGACGACGTCGGGCGTGGCATGCCATCATCGCGCTTGGATTGCACACACAGATGGACGATGTTGGGCCTGGCATTCCATTATCGCCTTTGGAAAGCACCCACGGTCAGACGACGTCGGGCGTGGCATGCCATCATCGCGCTTGGATTGCACACACAGATGGACGATGTTGGGCCTGGCATTCCATTATCGCCTTTGGAAAGCACCCACGGTCAGACGACGTCGGGCGTGGCATGCCATCATCGCGCTTGGATTGCACACACAGATGGACGATGTTGGGCCTGGCATTCCATTATCGCCTTTGGAAAGCACCCACGGTCAGACGACGTCGGGCGTGGCATGCCATCATCGCGCTTGGATTGCACACACAGATGGACGATGTTGGGCCTGGCATTCCATTATCGCCTTTGGAAAGCACCCACGGTCAGACGACGTCGGGCGTGGCATGCCATCATCGCGCTTGGATTGCACACACAGATGGACGATGTTGGGCCTGGCATTCCATTATCGCCTTTGGAAAGCACCCACGGTCAGACGACGTCGGGCGTGGCATGCCATCATCGCGCTTGGATTGCACACACAGATGGACGATGTTGGGCCTGGCATTCCATTATCGCCTTTGGAAAGCACCCACGGTCAGACGACGTCGGGCGTGGCATGCCATCATCGCGCTTGGATTGCACACACAGATGGACGATGTTGGGCCTGGCATTCCATTATCGCCTTTGGAAAGCACCCACGGTCAGACGACGTCGGGCGTGGCATGCCATCATCGCGCTTGGATTGCACACACAGATGGACGATGTTGGGCCTGGCATTCCATTATCGCCTTTGGAAAGCACCCACGGTCAGACGACGTCGGGCGTGGCATGCCATCATCGCGCTTGGATTGCACACACAGATGGACGATGTTGGGCCTGGCATTCCATTATCGCCTTTGGAAAGCACCCACGGTCAGACGACGTCGGGCGTGGCATGCCATCATCGCGCTTGGATTGCACACACAGATGGACGATGTTGGGCCTGGCATTCCATTATCGCCTTTGGAAAGCACCCACGGTCAGACGACGTCGGGCGTGGCATGCCATCATCGCGCTTGGATTGCACACACAGATGGACGATGTTGGGCCTGGCATTCCATTATCGCCTTTGGAAAGCACCCACGGTCAGACGACGTCGGGCGTGGCATGCCATCATCGCGCTTGGATTGCACACACAGATGGACGATGTTGGGCCTGGCATTCCATTATCGCCTTTGGAAAGCACCCACGGTCAGACGACGTCGGGCGTGGCATGCCATCATCGCGCTTGGATTGCACACACAGATGGACGATGTTGGGCCTGGCATTCCATTATCGCCTTTGGAAAGCACCCACGGTCAGACGACGTCGGGCGTGGCATGCCATCATCGCCCTTGGACTAAACACACGTTTGGACGACGTCGGACATGGAATGCCAGAGTAGCCCTTGGAAAGAACGCACGGTCAAACGACGTCGGGCGGGGCATGCCATCGTCACCCTTGGACTACACACGCAGTCAGACGATGTCGGGCGTAGCATGCAATCGTAGCCCTTGGACAACACACACGGTTGAATGACATTAAGCGTGGCAAGTCATCGTAGCCCTTGGATAGCACACACAGTCGGTCGACCTCGGACGTAGAATGCCATTATCGCCCTTGCACTACACACACAGATGAACGGTGTCAGGCGTAGCATGCCATCATCGCCTGTAGAAAGCACGCACGGTCAAATGACGTTAGGCGTGGCATGCAATCATCACCCTTGTACTGCACACACATGGTCGGGCGACGTCGGGAGTAGAATGCACGAGTAGCCCTTGGAGAACGCACACGGTTGGACGACATCGGGCCTGGCATGCCTGCTTAGCGGTTTGATAACACACATTGTCGAACGACGTCAAGCGTTGCATGCCATTATCGCCCTTGGACACCGCACACGGTCGGACTACGTCGGGCGTGGCATGCCATCATCGCTCTTCGAAAGCACACATGGTCGAATGTAGTCAACCTTGACATGCCCCGTAGCCCTTGGAAACCACACACGGTCGAATGACGTCTGGCGTGGAATGCCATCATATCCCTTGAATAACACAGACAGTTGGAAGACGTTGGGCATGGCATGTCATCATAGCTCTTGAACAGCACACACGATTGGTTGACGTTGGGCGTGGCATGCCATCATTTCCATTGGACAGCACACACAGCCGGACGATGTCAGGCGTGGCATGCAATAATCCCCTAAGGAAAACACACACGGTCGGACGAGGTTGGGCTTGGCATGCAATTATCGCACTTGGATAGTACAAAAGATAGGACAATGTTGGGTGTGTCATTCCATCATAGATCTAAGACAGCACACACGATCGGACGACATTGGGCGTGGCCTGCCATCATAGCCATTGGACAGCACACACGGTCGGATGACGTCGGGCGTGGCATGCCATCATTTCCATTGGACAGCACACACAGCCGGACGATGTCAGGCGTGGCATGCAATAATCCCCTAAGGAAAACACACACGGTCGGACGAGGTTGGGCTTGGCATGCAATTATCGCACGTGGATAGTACAAAAGATAGGACAATGTTGGGTGTGTCATTCCATCATAGCTCTAAGACAGCACACACGATCGGACGACATTGGGCGTGGCCTGCCATCATTGCCATTGGACAGCACACACGGTCGGATGACGTCGGGCGTGGCATGCCATCATTTCCATTGGACAGCACACACAGCCGGACGATGTCAGGCGTGGCATGCAATAATCCCCTAAGGAAAACACACACGGTCGGACGAGGTTGGGCTTGGCATGCAATTATCGCACGTGGATAGTACAAAAGATAGGACAATGTTGGGTGTGTCATTCCATCATAGCTCTAAGACAGCACACACGATCGGACGACATTGGGCGTGGCCTGCCATCATTGCCATTGGACAGCACACACGGTCGGATGACGTCGGGCGTGGCATGCCATCATTTCCATTGGACAGCACACACAGCCGGACGATGTCAGGCGTGGCATGCAATAATCCCCTAAGGAAAACACACACGGTCGGACGAGGTTGGGCTTGGCATGCAATTATCGCACGTGGATAGTACAAAAGATAGGACAATGTTGGGTGTGTCATTCCATCATAGCTCTAAGACAGCACACACGATCGGACGACATTGGGCGTGGCCTGCCATCATTGCCATTGGACAGCACACACGGTCGGATGACGTCGGGCGTGGCATGCCATCATTTCCATTGGACAGCACACACAGCCGGACGATGTCAGGCGTGGCATGCAATAATCCCCTAAGGAAAACACACACGGTCGGACGAGGTTGGGCTTGGCATGCAATTATCGCACGTGGATAGTACAAAAGATAGGACAATGTTGGGTGTGTCATTCCATCATAGCTCTAAGACAGCACACACGATCGGACGACATTGGGCGTGGCCTGCCATCATTGCCATTGGACAGCACACACGGTCGGATGACGTCGGGCGTGGCATGCCATCATTTCCATTGGACAGCACACACAGCCGGACGATGTCAGGCGTGGCATGCAATAATCCCCTAAGGAAAACACACACGGTCGGACGAGGTTGGGCTTGGCATGCAATTATCGCACGTGGATAGTACAAAAGATAGGACAATGTTGGGTGTGTCATTCCATCATAGCTCTAAGACAGCACACACGATCGGACGACATTGGGCGTGGCCTGCCATCATTGCCATTGGACAGCACACACGGTCGGATGACGTCGGGCGTGGCATGCCATCATTTCCATTGGACAGCACACACAGCCGGACGATGTCAGGCGTGGCATGCAATAATCCCCTAAGGAAAACACACACGGTCGGACGAGGTTGGGCTTGGCATGCAATTATCGCACTTGGATAGTACAAAAGATAGGACAATGTTGGGTGTGTCATTCCATCATAGCTCTAAGACAGCACACACGATCGGACGACATTGGGCGTGGCCTGCCATCATTGCCATTGGACAGCACACACGGTCGGATGACGTCGGGCGTGGCATGCCATCATTTCCATTGGACAGCACACACAGCCGGACGATGTCAGGCGTGGCATGCAATAATCCCCTAAGGAAAACACACACGGTCGGACGAGGTTGGGCTTGGCATGCAATTATCGCACGTGGATAGTACAAAAGATAGGACAATGTTGGGTGTGTCATTCCATCATAGCTCTAAGACAGCACACACGACCGGACGACATTGGGCGTGGCCTGCCATCATAGCGATTGGACAGCACACACGGTCGGATGACGTCGGGCTAAGCATGCCACTATGGCCCTTGGAAAGGACACGCGATCGGATGACGTCGAGCGAGGCATGCCCGCGTAGCCGTTGGATAGCACACACGGTCGGACGACGTAGAACATGACATGCAATCATGTCCCTTGGACAGCATACACGGTGAGAAATTGTCGGGCTTTGAATTCCATCATTACCCTTGGACTGCACACATGAACGGGCAATTTTCGACGTGGTATGCCATCATCACCCTTGGACAACACATACGGTCGAATGAAATCAGGCGTGGCATTCCATAATTTCCCTTTCAAAAGACACAACATCGGAGCACGTCAGGTGTGGCATGTTATCATAGCCCTTGGAAAGCACACACAATTGGACGACTTCGGGTGTGGCAGGTCATCATATCCCTAAGAAAGCACACACGGTCGGACGACGTTGGTCATGGCATGCCATCATCGCCCTGTACTACACACACACACAAACGATGTCGCGCGTGGCATGCAATCATAGCCCTTGGACAACACTCACGGCCGGACGACGTTGGGCATAGTTTAAAATCTTGGACCTTGGATTTCACACACAGTCGGACATCGGGCGTGGCATGCCATACTAGCCCTTGGAAATCAAACACAATCGGACGACGTCGACTGTTGCATGACATCATGGACTTGGACAGCACACACGGTAGGACGACGTCGGATTTGGCATACTCGCGTATCCATTGGATAACACACACTGTAGGACGACGTCGGGCGTGGAAAGAAATCATAGACTTTGGACAGCACACACGATCGGACGACATCGGGCGTGGCACGTCATCATAGCAATTGGACAACACATAATGTCGGACGACGTCGGTTGTGGCAATGCCATCATCTCTTTTGTACTACACACACAAATGAACGATGTCGGGCGTGGAATTCCAGTATCGCCCTTTGACTGTACACATGGTCAGACAACATCGGGCGTGGTAGGTCATCATAGCTCTTGGAAAACACACACAGTCAAACGACTTCGGGAGTGGCATGCCATCATGGCCCTTGAACAGTAAACACGCTCGAACTAACGATGTCGGGTGTGGCATGTCATCATCGCACTTGGACAACACATACGGTCGAACGAAATTGGCCATGGAATTTCGTCATTGCCCTTTGACAAGACACACGGTCGGACAACTTTGGTCGTGGCATTCCATAATAGCCTTTGGACAGCACACACGATTTCTTCGAGCGTGGCAGGAAATCATAGCTCTTGGACAGCACACACGGTCGAACGACGTCGGGCGTTGAATGCTATCATTTCCCTTGTACTGCACACACACGGATGACGTCGGGCATTGCATACCATCATAGCTATTGGAAAACACATACAGTCGGACGATATCGGGTGTATCTTGATTAATGGCCTTTAGACATCACATACAGTTAGACGATGTCGGGCGCGACATGCCATCATAGTTCTTGGACAGCACACACGGTCGGACGACGTCGGGCGTGGCATGCCATCATGTCCCATGGACAACAACACATGGTCCAACGACGTTGGGTAAGGCATGTTCACGTAGCCAATGGATAGGACACACTCTCGGACGACGTCGGGCATGGCATGCCATCATAACCCTTGGACATCACACATGGTCGGGCGATGTAGGGTGTAGCATGTTATCATAGCCATTGGAAAACACACAACGTCGGAGGGCATCGATCGTGCCATCGCATAATCGCTCTTGTACTACACACACGAATGAACGACATCGGGCGTGGCATGCTATTATCGCCTTTGGTCAGCACACACGGTCGAACTAAGTCGGGTGTGGCATGCCTGCGTAGCCCTTGTACAGAACATACAGTCGAACGATGTCAAGCGTGGCATGCCATCATAGACCTTGGACAACACACACGGTTGAACGATATTGGGCGTGGCATGTCATCGTAGCCCTTGGACATCACACATGATCGGTCAACGTCGAATGTGGCATGTTATCATCTCCCTTCGACTTCACATAGAGACAGATGACATCAGGCATGGCATGCCATCATAACCTTTGGAAAGCAACAGGGTCGGACGACGTCAGGCTTGGCATGCCATCATCGCTCCTGTACTGCACATACGAATGAACGATGTCGGGTGAGGCTTTTCATCATCTCCCTTGGATAGTACATATGGTCGAAGAATGTCAGGCATAACATTCCATCATCGCCCTTGGGTAGCACACACGGTCGAACGAAGTTGGGCGTGGCATGCCTGTGTAGCCATTCGACAATACACACGGTCGGACGACGTTGTGCATGGCATGCCATCATACCCTTTGGAAAGCAACAGGGTCGGACGACGTCAGGCTTGGCATGCCATCATCGCTCCTGTACTGCACATACGAATGAACGATGTCGGGGGAGGCTTTTCATCATCTCCCTTGGATAGTACATATGGTCGAAGAATGTCGGGCATAACATCCCATCATCGCCCTTGGGTAGTACACACGGTCGAACGAAGGTGGGCGTGGCATGCCTGTGTAGCCATTCGACAATACACACGGTCGGACGACGTTGTGCATGGCATGCCATCATACCCTTTGGAAAGCAACAGGGTCGGACGACGTCAGGCTTGGCATGCCATCATCGCTCCTGTACTGCACATACGAATGAACGATGTCGGGGGAGGCTTTTCATCATCTCCCTTGGATAGTACATATGGTCGAAGAATGTCGGGCATAACATCCCATCATCGCCCTTGGGTAGTACACACGGTCGAACGAAGGTGGGCGTGGCATGCCTGTGTAGCCATTCGACAATACACACGGTCGGACGACGTTGTGCATGGCATGCCATCATACCCTTTGGAAAGCAACAGGGTCGGACGACGTCAGGCTTGGCATGCCATCATCGCTCCTGTACTGCACATACGAATGAACGATGTCGGGGGAGGCTTTTCATCATCTCCCTTGGATAGTACATATGGTCGAAGAATGTCGGGCATAACATCCCATCATCGCCCTTGGGTAGTACACACGGTCGAACGAAGGTGGGCGTGGCATGCCTGTGTAGCCATTCGACAATACACACGGTCGGACGACGTTGTGCATGGCATGCCATCATACCCTTTGGAAAGCAACAGGGTCGGACGACGTCAGGCTTGGCATGCCATCATCGCTCCTGTACTGCACATACGAATGAACGATGTCGGGGGAGGCTTTTCATCATCTCCCTTGGATAGTACATATGGTCGAAGAATGTCGGGCATAACATCCCATCATCGCCCTTGGGTAGTACACACGGTCGAACGAAGGTGGGCGTGGCATGCCTGTGTAGCCATTCGACAATACACACGGTCGGACGACGTTGTGCATGGCATGCCATCATACCCTTTGGAAAGCAACAGGGTCGGACGACGTCAGGCTTGGCATGCCATCATCGCTCCTGTACTGCACATACGAATGAACGATGTCGGGGGAGGCTTTTCATCATCTCCCTTGGATAGTACATATGGTCGAAGAATGTCGGGCATAACATCCCATCATCGCCCTTGGGTAGTACACACGGTCGAACGAAGGTGGGCGTGGCATGCCTGTGTAGCCATTCGACAATACACACGGTCGGACGACGTTGTGCATGGCATGCCATCATACCCTTTGGAAAGCAACAGGGTCGGACGACGTCAGGCTTGGCATGCCATCATCGCTCCTGTACTGCACATACGAATGAACGATGTCGGGGGAGGCTTTTCATCATCTCCCTTGGATAGTACATATGGTCGAAGAATGTCGGGCATAACATCCCATCATCGCCCTTGGGTAGTACACACGGTCGAACGAAGGTGGGCGTGGCATGCCTGTGTAGCCATTCGACAATACACACGGTCGGACGACGTTGTGCATGGCATGCCATCATACCCTTTGGAAAGCAACAGGGTCGGACGACGTCAGGCTTGGCATGCCATCATCGCTCCTGTACTGCACATACGAATGAACGATGTCGGGGGAGGCTTTTCATCATCTCCCTTGGATAGTACATATGGTCGAAGAATGTCAGGCATAACATTCCATCATCGCCCTTGGGTAGCACACACGGTCGAACGAAGTTGGGCGTGGCATGCCTGTGTAGCCATTCGACAATACACACGGTCGGACGACGTTGTGCATGGCATGCCATCATAGCCCATAGACATTACTCACAGTTGAACGACATTAGGCATGACATATCATAGCCCTTGGACAGCAGACACGGTCGATAGACCTCGTACGTGGCATGCCATCATCATTCTTGGACTGCACACATAGACAGATGATGTCCGGTGTGTCATGCCATCATCGCCTTTGGAAAGCACACACCGGAGGACGACGTCGGAAGTGGCATGCCATCATGGACCTTGGACATCATACATGGTCAGACGATGTCAGGTGTGGCATGCCATTATCTCCCTTAGACTACACACACGATCGGGTAACGACGAGCTTGGCATTCCTCAGTAGCCCTTAGACATCACACACGGTCGGACAACGTTAGACACGTCTTACATCATAGCCCTTAGACACACGATCTGACGACATCGGGCATGGCATGTCATCGTATCCCTTGGACGACACACACGGTCGGACGAAATCGGGTATGACATGCCATCATCGTCTTAGGACTGCAAACGCGGATGGACGATGTCAGGCATGGCATGCCATCATGGTCCTTGGACTGAGCACACGATCGGACGAAGTCAGGCATGGCCTGCCATCATAGCCCTTGGACAACACATACGATCGGACGATGTTGGGAGTTGCATGCCTGCGTTGCACTTTCATAGCACACACAATCGGACGACATCGGGCAAGGCATGCCATCATTGCCCTTTTACCGCACACACGAATGGACGAAATAGGGCATGTCATTCCATATCTGCGTTGAACAACACAAAGGTCGGACGAAGACGGGCGTTGCATGCCCGCGTAGGCCTTGGACAGCACATACGGTAGGACGACGGTAGGAATGACATGCCATCAAAGTCCTTGGACAGCACAACGCTCAGACGACATCGGGCGTGGCATGCCGTCATGACCCTTGGACAGGACACACAGTCGGACAATGTCGGGTGTGGCATGCCTTTCTAGCCGTTAGACTGCACACACAAAAGAACGATGTTGTGCGTGGCATGCAATCATTGCCATTGGCAAGCATACACGATCAAACGACGTCTGGCGTGGTATGCCATCATGGACCTTGGAAAGCACAGACATTAGGATGACGTCGGGCATGGCATGCCATCATAGCCCTTGGACAACACACACGGTTGGACCACGTTAGGCGTGGCATGTCATCATATCCCTTAAACAACAACACGGTTGGTTGATATCGGGCATGGCATACTATCATTGCCCTCTGACTGCACACAGAGACAGATGACGTCAGGCGTGGCATGCCATCATCACCTTTGGAAAGCACACAGGGTCGGACGACGTCGGGCGTGACATGCCATCATCATCTTTGGACAGCACACACGGTCAAGCGAAGTAAGGCGTGGCATACCCGCGTAAACCTTTGACCGCACACACGGTCGAACGATGTCGGGTGTGGCATGCCATCATAGCCCATGGAAAGCACACGGTCGGTCAACGTTGGGCGTGGCATGCCAGCATCGCCGTTTGACTGTACACACAGACGGACGATGTTGGGCGTGACATGCCATCATAACCTTTAGAAAGCACACATGGTCGGATGATGTAAAGCGTGGCGTGCCATCATGGCCCTTGGACAGCACACACGATCGGATGACGTTGGGCGTGTCATGCCATCATCGCCCTTGCACTAACCACACGGTCGGACGACTTTGAGCGTGGCATGCGATTGTTGCCCTTGGACTGCACACAAAGGCGGACACCGTCCGTCGTGGAATGCAATAATCTCCCTTAAGAACCACACAATGTTAGACGACGTCGGTGTTCGCATGCAACCAAGTCACTTGGACAATATACACGGTCACACGACATCGAGCATGACATTTCATCATAGCAATTGGATAATACACATGGTCGAACGACGTCGGTCGTGGAACGCCATCATCGCCCTTGTATTGCACACACAAATGAACAATGTCGGGCGTGGCATGCGATCATCGCCCTTGGACAACACAAACGGTCAGACTACGTCGAGCGTGGCATGTCATCATCGCCCTTGGACAGCACACACGATTGGATGACATCGGGCATCGCATGCCATCATCGTCTTTGGACTGCACACAGAAACAGACGATATTGGTCGTGGCATGCCATCATTGACCTTGAACAACACACACGGTAGGACGACTTCGGGGGTCGCATGACATCATAGCCCTTAAAACGACTTCGGGGGTCGCATGACATCATAGCCCTTAAAAAGCACACACAGTCGGACGACGTCAGGCGAGGCATGCTATTATGGAACATGGACAGCACACACGGCCAAACAAAGTCGGTCATTGCATGCTCGCGTAGACCTTGGACGGAACACACGGTCGGACGACTCGGTCATGACATTCCATCTAATCCTTTGGACAGCACACACAGTCAGATGACGTCGGGCATGGCTGCCATCATGGCCCTTGGACCTGACACACGGTCGGACGATGTCAGGCGTGGCATTCCATTCTAGCCCTTGAATAGCACACACGGTCGGACGATGTTGAACGTAGCATCCTACCACGGCCCTTGGACAACACATATGGTCGTACAACGTCGATCGTGGCATGACATCATAGCCCTTGGAAAGTACACACGGTGGGATGAAGTCGGGCGTGGCATGTCATCATGGCCCTTAGACAACACACAAGGTCAGACGACATCGAGCGTGGCATGCATTCATAGCCATTTGACAACACAAACTGTCGGACGACGTCGAGCGTGGCATGCAATCATAGCCCTTGAATAGCACACACGGTCGAATGATGTCTTGCGTTGCATGTCATCATACCCATTGGACAACACATACGGTCGAAAGACGCCGGTCGTGGCATGCTATCATTGCCTTTGTACTACACACACAAATTAACAATATTGAGCGTTGCATTCCATCATCTCCCTTGGAAAGCACACATGCTCAAACTTTCTCGAGCGTGGCATGCCATCATCGCTCTTGGATATCATTAACGGTCGAAGAAGTCAGGACGTGTCATGCCTGCGTATTCCTTGGAAATCTCACATTGTCGGATGACGTCAGGAGTGGCATGCCATCATGGACGTTGGATAGGACACACGGTTGGACGACATCGGGCGTGGCATGCCAACATCGCTCTTGTATTGCACACAAACACGGACGACATCTGGCGTTGCATGCCATCATTGACCTTGGAAAACACACACGGTCAGACCAAATCGGGTGTGACATTCCATTATTGCCCTTTGACTAAACACTCTATCGAACGACGTCGGGCGTGGCATGCCAATATCCCTTGGACAGCACAGAAGATTGGACGACTTTAGGTGTGGCAGGTCATCATAGCTCTTGGACAACACACCCAGTCGGACGGCGTCGGGCGTTTCATGACATCATAGACCATGCAAAGAACACACGGTCGGACGAAGTTGGGCGTGGCATGCCATTATGGCTCTTGAACAGTACACACGGTCGGATGATGTCGGGCGTTAAATGCCATCATCCCCCTTGAACTGCACACACAAACGGATTATTTCGGGTGTGGCATGTCATCATCGCCCTTGGACAACACATACGGTCTGATAAAATTGGGCGTGAAATTTTGTCATTGCCTTTTGACAAGACACACGGTTAGATAATGTCAGACGTGGCATGTCATCATCGCCCTTGGACAGCACACACGGTCGAAAAACGTCGGGCGTGGCATGCCATCATCTTCCTTGTACTGCACACGCACGGATGAAGTTGGGCGTGGCATGCAATCATAGCCCTTGGACAACACACACAGTCGGATAACATCAGGCGTAGCTTGATATCATGGCCTTTGGACAGCACACATAGTCGGACGACGTCGGGCCTGGCATGCAATCATGGACCTTGGACACCACACACGGTCGGACGAAGTCGGGAATGGCATGCTCGCGTAGCCAATGGACAACACACACTGTCAGACGATGTCGGGTGTGGCATGACATCATAGCTCTTGGACTGAACACACGGTCGGACAACGTCGAGTGTGGCATGTCATCATAGCCATTGGACAACACATATTGTCAGACGATATCGGTCATGGCATTCCATCATCGCTCTTGTACAGCACACACGAATGAAATATTTTGGGAGTGGCACTCCATCATCGCTCTTGGACAATACACATGGTCGGACAACCTCGAGCGTGGAATGCCATCATCGCCAATGGACAGCACACAAGGTCGAACGAAGTCGGGCATGGCATGCTTGCGTAGCCTTTGGACAGAATACACGGTCGGACGACATCGGGCGTGGCATGCCATCATAGCCCTTGGACAGCACGCACGGTTGATTGACATTGAGTGTGGCATGTCATCATAGACCTTGGATAGCACACACAATCGGTCGACCTCGGATGTGGCATGCCATCATCGCCCTTGGACTGCACACACGGTCGGACGACGTCGGGCGTAGAATGCCAGAGAAGCCCTTGGACAGCCCACACGGTCGGACGACGTCGGGCATGGCATTCCATCATCTCTCTTGGACTACACGCACAGATGGACGATGTCGAGTGTGGCATGCCATCATCGCCTTTGGAAAGAACACAAGATAAGATGACGTCGAGCGTGGCATGCCATCATCGCCAATGGACTGCACACACAGATGGACGATGTTGGGCCTGGTATTCCATCATCGCCTTTGGAAAGCACACGCGGTCAGACGACGTTTGGAGTGGCATACCATCATCGCCCTTGGACTGAAAACACGTTTGGACGACGTCGAGCGTGGAATGCTTGAGTAACCCTTTGACACCACACACGGTAAGACGACATCGGGAGCGGCATGCCATCGTCGCCCTTGGTCTTCACATGCATTCGGACGACGTAGGGCGTAGCATGCCATCGTAGACCTTGGAAAACACATATGGTCGGACGATAGAGGGCGTGTCTTGCCATTATGGCCCTTGGACCGCATGCATGGTCGGACAATATCGGACCTGGCATGCCATCATCGCCCTTGGACTCCACACACAAATGGACTATATTAGGTGTTGCATGCCATCATCGCCTTTAGAAAGCACATACTGTATGACGATGTCGGGTGTGGAATGCCATTATAGCCTTTGGCATGCATACATGGTCGGACGACATCGGGCGTGGAATGCCAGGGTATCCCTTGGACAGCACACACAATCGAACAACATCGCGCGTGGCATGTCATAATATCTATTGGAAAACACATATTGTCGGACGTTATTAGTCATGGCATGCAATCATCACTCTTGTACTACATACAAGAATGAACGATGTCGGACGTGGCATTCCATCTTCGCCCTTGGACAGTACACATGGTCGTACAACGTCGGGCATGGTATAGCATCATCTCCTTTGGATAGCACACACACTCGACCGAATTCGGGCGTGGCATGCCAGCGTAGCCCTTGAAAGCACACACAGTCGGACATAGTCGGGTGTGGCATGCCATCATAGCCCTTGTAGAGCACACAAAATTGAATGACGTTAAGCGTGGCAAGTCATTATAGCCCTTTGATAGAAAACACAGTCGGTCGACCTCGGACGTGGCATGCCATCATCGCCCTTGGACTACACACACAGATGGATGATGTCAGGCGTGGCATGCCATCATCGCCTTTGGAAAGCACGCGCGGTCAAACGACGTTGGGCGTGGCATTCCATCATCGCCCTTGGACAGCACACACGGTCGGGCGATGTCGGGCGTAGAATGCAAGAGTAGCCCATGGAGAACACACACGGTCGCACAACATCAGGCGTGGCATGACATCATCGCCCGTTGACTACACACACAGTCAGACGACGTCGAGCGTAGCATGCCATCATAGCCCTTGGAAAATGCTCATGGTCGGATGACATAGGGCGTGGCTTGCCGTTATGGCCCTTGGACAACATGCACGGTCGGACGTGGCATGCCATCATCGCCCTTTGACTGCACACACAGATGGACGATGTCGGGCGTGGCATGCCATCATCGCCTTTAGAAATCACACACGATAAGCCGACGTAAGGCGTGGCATGCCATCATTGCCCTTCAACTGCACAGACAAATGGACGATGTTGGGCCTGGCATTCTATCATAGCCTTTGGAAAGCACACACGGTCAGACGACATCGGGCGTGGCATGCCCTCATTGCCCTTGGAATTCACACACGGTCGGACGACGTCGGGCGTGGAAATCCAGAGTAACCCTTTGATAGCACACACGGTCGGACGACATCGGCCGTGACATGCCATCATCGCACTTGGACTGCACACACAGTCGGACGATGTCGGGCGTAGCATGCCATCATAGCCCTTGGAAAACGCATATGGTCGGATGACAGAGGGCCTGGCTTGCCATTATGGCCCTTGGACCGCATGCATGGTCGTACGATGTCGGATGTGGCATGCCATTGTCGCCCTTGGACAGCACACACAGATTGACGATGTCGGGCGTGGCAAGCCATCATCGACATTAGAAAGAACACATGGTATGGCGATGTCGGGTGTGGCATGCCATCATCGCCCTTGGACTGCACGCATGGTCGGACGACGTCGGGCGTCGAATGCCAGAGTAGGCCTTGGACAACACACACGGTTGGACGTTGTGAGGCGTGACATGCCATCATTGCCCTTGGACTGCACAAAGGGTCGGATGACGTCAGGCATAGCATGCCATCATAGCCCTTTGGAAAAAAAATACGATCGGACGACATAGGGCATGGCTTCCCATTAAGGCCCTTGGACATCACACACGGTCGGACGACGTTGGGCATCGTATGACATCAAAGCCCTTGGATAGCACACACGGTCAGACTACGTCGGGTGTGGCACTCAATCATTGCTCTTGGAAAGCACACACGGTCGAACGAAGTCAAGCTTGGCATGCCCACGTAGCCCTTGGAAACCACACACGGTCGGATGACGTCAGGCGTGGCATGCCCTCATAGCCCTTGGGTAACATAGACGGTAGGAAGACATTGGGCGTGGCATGAAATCATAGCTCTTGAACTACACACACGATCTGTTGACGTCGGGCGTGGCATTCAATCACTGCCCTTGGAATGCACACATAGACGGACGATGTCACGTGTTGCATGCCATCATCCCCTAAGGAAAACACACACGGTCGGACGAGGTCGGGATTGGCATGCCATCATGGCACTTGGACAGTGCAAACAATCGGACAATGTCAGGCGTGGCATGCCATTATACATCTAGGACAGCACACACGATAGGACGACATTGGGCGTGGCCTACCATTATAGCCCTTGGACAGCACACACAGTCGGACGGTATCGGGCGTGGCATGCCATCATGGCCCTTGGACAGTACACACGGTTGGACCATGTCGAGCATGGAATGCCCGCGTAGCCGTTGGATAACACACACTGTCGAACGACGTCGGGCGCGGCATGCCATTATCGCCCTTGGACACCGCACACGATCGGACTACGTCGGGCGTGGCATGCCATCATCGCTCTTGGAAAGAACACACGCTCGAACGTAATGAAGCTTTGCATGCCCACATAGACCTTGGAAACCACACACGGTCGGATGACATCGGGCATGGCATGCAATCATAGCCCTTGGGTAACACAGACGGTTGGAAGACATTGGGCGTGGCATGTAATCATAGCTCTAGAACAGCACACACGATGTGTTGACATCGGGCATGGCATTCTATCACTGCCCTTGGACTCCACACATAAACGGACGAGGTCACGCAGTCGGATGACGTCTGGCATAGCATGCCGTCATAGCCCTTGGAAAACACACACGATCGGATGACATAGGGCATGGTTTGACATTATGGCCCTTGGATAGCACGCACGGTCAGACGATGTCAGGCATGGTATGACATCATAGCCCTTGGATAGCACACACGGTAGGACGACGTCGGGCGTGGCATGCCATCAGAGCCCTTGTATAACATAGACGGTTGAAAGATATTGGGCGTGGCGTGTAATCATAGCTCTTGAAAAGCAAACACTATATGTTGACGTCGAGCGTGGCATGTCATCATTGCCCTTGGATTGCACACATAGATGGACGATGTTACGCCTGGCATGCCATCATCCCCTAAGGAAAACACACACGGTCGCACGAGGTTGGGATTCACATGCCATCATGGCAATTGGACAGTACAAACGATCGGATAATGTCGGGCGTGGCATGCCATCATAGCTCTAGGACAACACACACGATCGGATGACATTGGCCGTGGCCTGCCATCATAGCCCTTGGACAGCACACACGCTCGGACGATATCGGGTGTGGCATGCCATCATGTCCCTTAGAAAGTACACATGGTCGGACTATGTTGGGCGGGGCATGCCATCATCGCTCTTGGAAAGCACACACGGTCGAAAAAAGTCAAGCTTGGCATGCCCACGTAGCCCTTGGAAACCACACACGGTCGAATGACATCGGGCATGGAATGCCATCATAGCCCTTGAATAACATAGACAGTTTGAAGACGTTGGGCACGGGATGTCATCATAGCTCTTTAACAGCCCACACGATCGGTTGACGTCGGGCGTGGCATGCCATCATTGACCTTGGACAACACACATAGACAAATGATGTCGGGTGTGGCATGCCATCATCGCCTTTGGAAAGAACACAAAGTAGGACGAAGTCGGACGTGGCATGCCATCAAGGCCCTTGGACATCATACACGGTCTGACGACGTCGGGTGTGGCATACCATTATCGCCCTAAGACTGCACACACGAGTGGGCAACATCAAGCGTGGCATGCCTGAGTAGCCCTTGAACATCACACATAGTCGGACGACGTCGGGCACAACTTACATCATAGCCCTTGGATAGCACACACGGTCGGACGACGTCGGGCATGGCATGTCATCATATCCTTTGGACAACACACACGGTCGGAAGAAGTCGGCTATGACATGCCATCATCGCCCTTGGACTGCACACACGGATGGAAGATGTCAGGCTTCGCATGCCATCATGGTCCTTGGACTGAACACACGGTCGGACGATGTTGGGCGTGGAATGCAATCATTGCTCTTGGACAGCGCACAAGATTGGACGACGTCGGGCGTGACCTGCCATCATAGACCTGGACAACACATACGATCGAACGACGTCGAGAGTGGCATGCCTTCGTAGCACTTGCACATCACATACAGTCGGACGACGTCGGGCATGACATGCCATCAACGCCCTTTTACCGCACACATGAATAGACGAAATTGGGCATGGCATGCCATATCGCCCTTGGACAGCACACAGGTCGGACGAAGTCGGGCGTTGCATGCCCGTTTAGACCTTGGGCAACACACACGGTCGGACGAGGGTGGGCATAACATGCCATCAAAGTCCTTGGACAGCACAAACGGTCTGACGACATCGGGCGTGGCATGCTATCATGACCCTTGGACAGGACAAACAGTCTGACAACTTCGTGTGTGGCATGCCTTTCTAGCGCTTAGACTGCACACACAGAAGGACAATGTTGGGGGTGGCATGCAATCATTACCATTGGAAAGCACACACGGTTGGACGATGTCGGGCTTGGTATGCCATCATGTCCCTTGGAAAGCACACACGGTCGGATGATGTCTGGTGTGGCATGCCATCATAGCCCTTGGACAACATACATGGTTGGACGATGTTAGGCATGGCATGTCATCATAGACCTTGAACAACACACACGGTCGGTCGACATCGGGCGTGACATGCTATCATTGCCCTGGACTGCACACAGAAACGGATGACGTCGGGCTTTGCATGCCATCATCGCTCTTGTACTGCACACACGAATGAACGATGTCAGGCGTGGCATTCCATCACTGCCCGTGGAAAGTACACTCAGTTGGGCAATGTCCGACGTTGCATGCCATCATCGCCTTGGACAGCACACATGGTCGGACGACGTCGTGCGTGGCATGCCATCATAGCCCTTGGACATCACTCACAATTGAACGACGTTGGGCGTGGCATGTCAGCATAGCCCATGGACAGGACACACGGTTGATCGACCTCGGACGTGGCATGCCATCATTGCCCTTGGACTGCACACATAGACGGACGATGTAAGATGTGGGATGCCATCATCGCCTTTGGAAAGCACACACAGTCGAACGACATCGGGCGTGGCATGCCATCATGGCCCTTAGACATCACACATAGGAAGACGATGTCGGGTGTGGCATGCCATTATCTCCCTTAGACTTCACACACGATCAGGAAACGTCGGGTGTGGCATTCTTGAGTAGCCCTTGGACAGCACACACAGTCGGACGACGTCAGGTGTGGCTTAAGTCATAGCCCTTAGACAGCACACATAGTTGGGCGACGTCAGGCATGGCATGTCATCACATACCTTGGACAACACACACGGTTGGACGAAGTTGGGTATGGCATGCCATCATCGCCCTTGGACTGCCCACACGGACGGACGATGTTAGGCATGGCATGCCGTCATGGTACTTAACTACACACACGGTTGGATGACATCGGGCGTGGCATACCAACTTGTCCCTTGGACTGTACACAGGATCGGACGACATCTGGCGTGGCATGCCATGATAGCCCTTGGACAGCACACACGATCAGACGACGTCGGGCATGGCTTGCCATCATAGCCCTTGGACAGCACACACGATCGGACGACGTCGGCCGTGGTATGCCTGCGTAGCCCTTGCACACCACACACATTTGAATGACATCGGGCGTGGCATGCCATCATCGCCCTTTTACTGCACAAACAAACGGACGAAATTTGGCATGGCATCCGATTATCGCCCTTCATCAGCACACAGGTCGGAAGAAGTCGGGCGTCGCATACCCGCGTAGCCCTTGGAAAGCACACATTGTAAGACGACGGCGGGCGTGACATGCCATCAAAGTCCTTGGACAACACAAATGGTCAGACGACATCGGGCGTGGCATGCCATCATGACCTTTGGACAGGACACACAGTCAGACAACGTCGGGTGTAGCATGCCTTTCTAGCCCTTAGACTGCACACACAGACGAAAGATGTCGGGCGGGGCATGCCATCAATTCCATTGGAAATCCCACACGATCGGACGACGTCGGGCGTGGTATACCATCATGGCCATTGGAAAGCACACACGGTCGGATGACGTTGAGCGTGGCATACAATCATAGCCCTTGGACAACATACACGGTTGGAAGACGTTAGGCATAGCATGTCATCACAGTCCTTAAACAACACACAAGGTTAGTCGACGTTGGGTGTGGCATACTATTATTTCCCTTGGAATGCAAAGAGAAGGATGACGTCGGGCGTGGCATGCCATCATCATCTTTGGACAGCACACACGTTCAAACGAAGTAAGGCGTGGCATACCCGCGTAACCCTTTGACAGCACACACGGTCAAACGATGTCGGGTGTGGCATGCCATCATAGCCCTTGGACAGCACACGGTCTGTCGACTTTGGGCGTGGCATGCCATCATCGCAGTTTGACTGCACACACAGATGGACGATGTTGGCCGTGACATGCCATCATCGCCTTTGGAAAGCACACATGGTCGGATGATGTAGAGTGTGGCATGACATCATGGCCCTTGGACAGCACACACGGTCGGATGACGTCGGGCGTGTCATGCCATCATCGCCCTTTCACTACCCACACGGTCGGATGACTTTTAGCGTGGCATGCGATCGTTGCCCTTGGACTGCACACAAAGACGGACAACGTCTGTCGTGGAATGCCATCATCTAACTTAAACACCACACAAGGTTAGACGACGTTGGTCTTCGCATGCAACCAAGGCCCCTGGACAATACACACGATCACACGACGTCGAGAGTGGCATTTCATCATAGCCCATGGATAATACACTTGGTCGAACGACGTCGGTCGTTGAATGCCATCATCGCCCTTGTACTGCACACACAAATTAACAATGTTGGGCGTGGCATGCGATCATCGCCCTTGGACAGCACAAACGGTCGGACTACGTCGAGCGTGGCATGCCATCATCGCCCTTAAACAGCACACATGGTCGGACGACATCGGGCGTCGCATGCCATCATCGTCTTTGGACTGCACACACAAACATAAAATGTTGGGCATGGCATGCCATCATAGACCTTGGACAACACACCGGTCGGACAACTTAGGGCGTTGCATGACATCATAGCCCTTATAAAGCACACACGATTGGTCGACATCGGGCGAGGCATGCCAATATGTCTCTTGGACAACACACACGGCCAGACAAAATCGGTCGTTGCATGCCCACGTACCCCTTGGACAGCACACACGATCGGACGACTCGGTCGTGACATGCCATCAAAGCCTTTGGATAGCACACACGATCGGACGACGTTGAACATGGCATCCAACCAAGGCCCTTGGACAGAACATACCGTCGTACGACATCGGGCATGACATGACATCATAGCCCTTGGTAAGTATACACGGTCGGGATGAAGTCGGGCGTGGCATGCCATCATGGCCCTTGGACAACACACACGGTTGGACGACGTCAGGTGTGGCATGCTCGCGTAGCCAATGGACAGCACACACTGTCAGACGACATCAGGCGTGGCATGTCATCATAGCTCTTGAACAGCAAACGCGGTCGGACAACGTCGAGCGTGGCATGTCATCATAGCCATTGGACAAAACATAATGTCGGACAATATCAGTCGTGACATGCCATCATCACTTTTGTACTGCACACACGTATCAAAAATTTTGGGTGTGGCACTCCATCATCGCCCTTGGACAGTACACAAGGTCGGACAACGTTGGGCGTGGCATGCCACTATCGCTTTTGGACAACACACACGGTCGAACAAAGTCAGGCATGGCATGCCTGCGTAGCCCTTGGACAGCATACACGGTCGGACGACGTCGGGCGTGGCATGCCATCATAGCCCTTGGAAAGCACACACGGTTGAATGAAAATGAGCATGGAATGTCATCATAGCCCTTGGATAACACACACAATCGGTCGACCTCGGACGTGGCATTCCATCATCGCCCTTGGAAAGCATAGACGGTCAAATGACATCGGGCGTGGCATGCCATCATCGCCCGTGGAGTGCACACATTGTCGGATGACGTCAGGTGTAGAATGACAGAGTAGCCCTTAGAAAGCACAGACGGTCGGACGACGTCGGGCGTGGCATTCCATCATCTCCTTGGACTGCACACACAGATGGACGATGTCGGGCGTGGCATGCCATCATCGCCTTTGGAAAGCACACAAGGTGAGACGACGTCGGGCGTGGCATGCCATCATCGCCCTTGGACTGCACACACAGATGGACGATGTTGGGCATGGCATTCCATCATCGCCTTTGGAAAGCACACACGGGCAGACGACGTCGTTCCTGGCATACCATTATCGCCCTTGGACTGCACACACGTTTGGACGACATCGGGCGTGGAATGCCAGGGTAGCCCTTGGACAGCGCACACGGTCAGACGACGTCGAGCGTTGCATGCCATCATCGCCCTAGGACTGCACACGCAGTCGGACGTCGTTGTGCGTAGCATGCCATCATAGACCTTGGAAGACACATATGGTCGGACGACAGAGGGCGTGGCTTTCCATTATGGACCTTGGACCGCATGCACGGTCGGACAATGTAAGACGTGGCATTACATCATCTCCCTTGGACTCCACACACAAATGGACTATGCCGGGCGTGGCATGCCATTATCGCCTTTAGAAAGCACATACTGTATGACGATATCGGGCGTGGCATTCCATTATCGCCCTTGGACTCCACACATGGTCGGACGACGTCGGGCCTGGAATGCCAGAGTATCCCTTGGACACCACACACGGTCGAACAATGTCGCGCGTGGCATGTCATCATAGCCTGGAAAACACATAATGTTGGATGACATCAGCCGTGGCATGCCATCATCACTCTTGAACTGCACACAAGAATGAACGATGTCTGGCGTGGCATTCCATCATCTCCCTTGGACTGCACACGCAGATGGACAATGTCGGGCGTGTCATGCTATCATCGCCTTTGGAAATCACACACGGTAAGACGATGTCAGGCGTGGCATGCCATCATCACCCTTGGACTGCACACACAGATGGACGATGTTGGGCCTGGCATTCCATCATCGCCTTTGGAAAGCACACACGGTCAGACGACGTCGGGCGTGGCATACCATCATCGCCATTGGACTAAACACACGTTTGGACGAAGTCGGACGTGGAATGCAAGAGTAGCCCTTGGAAAGAATGCACGGTCAAACGACGTTGGGCATGGCATGCCATCGTCGCCCTTGGACTACACACGCAGTCAGACGACGTCGGGCGTAGCATGCAATCATAGCCCTTGTTCAACACACACGGTTGAATGACGTTAAGCGTGGCAAGTCATCGTAGCCCTTGGATAGCACACACAGTCGGTCGACCTCGGACGTGGAATGCCATCATCGCCCTTGCACCACACACACAGATGAACGGTGTCAGGTGTAGCATGCCATCATCGCCTTTAGAAAGCACGCACTGTCAAATGACGTTTGGCGTGGCATGCAATCATCACCCTTTTACTGCACACACACGGTCGGGCGACGTCGGGAGTAGAGTGCAAGAGTAGCCCTTGGAGAACACACACGGTTGGACGACATCGGGCCTGGCATGCATGCGTAGCGGTTTGAAAACACACATTGTCGAACGACGTCAAGCGTGGCATGCCATTATCGCCCTTGGACACCGCACACGGTCGGACTACGTCGGGCGTGGCATGCCATCATCGCTCTTCGAAAGCACACACGGTCGAATGTAGTCAACCTTGACATGCCCCGTAGCCCTAGGAAACCACACACGGTCAAATGACGACGGGCGTGGAATGCCATCATAGCCCTTGAATAACCCAGACAGTTGGAAGACGTTGGGCATGGCATGTCATCATAGCTCTTGAACAGCACACACGATTGGTTGACGTCGGGCGTGGCATGCCATCATTTCCATTGGACAGCACACACAGACGGACGATGTCAGGCGGTGCATGCCATAATCCCCTAAGGAAAACACACACGGTCGGATGAGGTTGGGCATGGCACGCAATTATCGCACTTAGATAGTACAAAAGATAGGACAATGTTGGGTGTGGCATTCCATCATAGCTCTAAGACAGCACACACGACCGGACAACATTGGGCGTGGCCTGCCATCATAGCCATTGGACAGCACACACGGTCGGATGACGTCGGGCTTGGCATGCCACTATGGCCCTTGGAAAGGACACGCGATCGGATGACGTCGAGCGAGGCATGCCCGCGTAGCCGTTGGATAGCACACACGGTCGGACGACGTAGAACATGACGTGCAATCATGTCCCTTGGACAGCATACATGGTGAGAAATTGTCGGGCTTTTAATTCCATCATTACCCTTGGACTTCACACATGAACGGGCAATTTTCGGCGTGGTATGCCATCATCACCCTTGGACAACACATACGGTCGAATGAAATCAGGCGTGGCATTCCATAATTGCCCTTTGAAAAGACACAACCTCAGAGCACGGCAGGTGTGGCATGCTATCATAGCCCTTGGAAAGCACACACAATTGGACGACTTCGGGTGTGGCAGGTCATCATAGCCCTAAGACAGCACACACGGTCGGACGACGTTGGTCATGGCATGCCATCATCGCCCTGTACTACACACACATACGGACGATGTCGCGCGTGGCATGCAATCATAGCCCTTGGACAACACTCACGGCCGGACGACATTGGGCGTAGTTTAATATCATGGACCTTGGATTTCACACACAGTCGGACATCGGGAGTGGCATGCCATACTAGCCCTTGGAAATCACACACAATCGGACGACGTCGACTGTTGCATGCCATCATGGACTTGGACAGCACACACGGTAGGACGACGTCGGATTCGACATGCCCGCGTATCCATTGGATAACACACACTGTAGGACGACGTCGGGCGTTGAATGAAATCATAGACTTTGGACAGCACGCACGACCGGACGACGTCGGGCGTGGCACGTCATCATAGCAATTGGACAACACAAAATGTCGGACGACGTCGGTTGTGGCAATGCCATCATCTCTTTTGTACTACACACACAAATAAACGATGTCGGGCGTGGCATTCCATTATCGCCCTTGTCGGGTGTGGCAGGTCATCATAGCCCTAAGATATTTCACACACAGTCGGACATCGGGAGTGGCATGCCATACTAGCCCTTGGAAATCACACACAATCGGACGATTGGAAAGCACAAAGGTCGAACGACATCGGGAGTGGCATGCCATCATGGCCCTTGAACAGTAAACACGATCGAACGAACGATGTCGGGTGTGGCATGTCATCATCGCACTTGGACAACACATAAGGTCTGACGAAATTGGCCATGGAATTTCGTCATTGCCCTTTGACAAGACACACGGTCGGACAACTTTGGTCGTGGCATTCCATAATAGCCCTTGGACGGCACACACGATTGCTTCGAGCGTGGCAGGAAATCATAGCTCTTGGACAGCACACACGGTCGAACGACGTCGGGCGTGGCATGCCATCATGTCCCATGGACAACAACACATGGTCCAACGACGTTGGGTAAGGCATGTTCACGTAGCCAATGGATAGGACACACTCTCGGACGACGTCGGGCATGGCATGCCATCATAGCCCTTTGAAAGCACACATGGTCGGGCGATGTAGGGTGTGGCATGTTATCATAGCCATTGGAAAACACACAACGTCGGACGACATCGATCGTCGCATCCCATAATCGCTCTTGTACTACGCACACGAATGAACGATATCAGGCGTGGCATGCTATTATCGCCTTTGGTCAGCACACACGGTCGAACTAAGTCGGGTGTGGCATGCCTGCGTATCCCTTGGACAGAACATACAGTCGAACAACGTCAAGCGTGGCACACCATCATAGACCTTGGACAACACACACGGTTGAACGTTATTGGGTGTGGCATGTCATCGTAGCCCTTGGACAACACACATGATCGGTCAACGTCGAATGTGGCATGTTATCATCTCCCTTGGACTTCACATAGAGACAGATGACATCAAGCATGGCATGCCATCATAACCTTTGGAAAGCAACAGGGAAGGACGACGTCAGGCTTGGCATGCCATCATCGCTCTTGTACTGCACATACGACGTCGGGCGTGGCATGCCATCATAGCCCTAGGAAAGCACACACGGTTGAATGAAAATGAACATGGCATGTCATCATAGCCCTTGGATAACACACACAATCGGTCGACCTCAGACGTGGCATGCCATCATCGCCCTTGGAAAGCACAGACGGTCAAACGACGTATGGGCGTGGCATGCCATCATCGCCCTTGGAGTGCACACATGGTCGGATGACGTCAGGTGTAGAATGCCAGAGTAGCACTTGGAAAGAACACACGGTCGGACGACATCGGGCGTGGCATTCCATCATCTTCCTTGGACTGCACACACAGATGGACGATGTCGGGCGTGGCATGCCATCATCGCCTTTGGAAAGCACACAACGTAAGACGATGTCGGGCGTGGCATGCCATCATCGCCCTTGGACTGCACACACAGATGGACGATGTTGGGCATGGCATTCCATCATCTCCTTTGGAAAGCACACACGCGCAGATGACGTCGTGCGTGGCATACCATTATCGCCCTTGGACTGCACACACGTTTGGACGATGTCGGGCGTGGAATGCCAGAGTAGCCCTAGGACAGCACAACCGGTCAGACGACGTCGAGCGTGGCATGTCATCATCGCCCTAGGACTGCACACGCAGTCGGACGTCGTTGTGCGTAGCATGCCATCATAGACCTTGGAAGACACATATGGTTGGACGACAGAGGGCGTGGCTTGCCATTATGGCCCTTGGACCATGCACGGTCGGACAATGTCAGACGTGGCATGACATCATCTCCCTTGGACTCCACATACAAATGGACTATGTCGGGCGTGGCATGCCATCATCGCCTTTAGAAAGCACATACTGTATGATGATATCGGGCATGGCATTCCATTATCGCCCTTGGACTGCACACATGGTCGGACGACGTCGGGCCTCGAATGCCAGTGTAGCCCTATGACACCATACACGATCGAACAATGTCGCGCGTGGCATGTCATCATAGACATTGGAAAACACATAATGTCGGATGACATCAGCCGTGGCATGCCATCATCACTCTTGAACTGCACACAAGAATGAACGATGTCGG
>NC_028638.1:13471172-13481705 GCF_001406875.1 Solanum pennellii | reverse complement strand
AGCACACACGATTGGTTGACGTCGGGCGTGGCATGCCATCATTTCCATTGGACAGCACACACATACGGACGATGTCAGGCGGTGCATGCCATAATCCCCTAAGGAAAACACACACGGTCGGACGAGGTTGGGCTTGGCATGCAATTATCGCACTTGGATAGTAAAAAACATAGGACAATGTTGGGTGTGGCATTCCATCATAGCTCTAAGACAGCACACACGACCGGACGACATTGGGCGTGGCCTGCCATCATAGCCATTGGACAGCACACACGGTCGGATGACGTTGGGCGTGGCATGCCACTATGGCCCTTGGAAAGGACACGCGATCGGAGGACGTCGAGCGAGGCATGCCCGCGTAACCGTTGTATAGCACACACGGTCGGACGACGTAGAACATGACGTGCAATCATGTCCCTTGGACAGCATACACGGTGAGAAATTGTCGGGCTTTTAATTCCATCATTACCCTTGGACTTCACGCATGAACGGGCAATTTTTGGCGTGGTATGCCATCATCACCCTTGGACAACACATACGGTCGAATGAAATTAGGCGTGGCATTCCATAATTGCCCTTTGAAAAGACACAACCTCGGAGCACGGCAGGTGTGGCATGCTATCATAGCCCTTGGAAAGCACACACAATTGGACGACTTCGGGTGTGGCAGGTCATCATAGCCCTAAGACAGCACACAAGGTCGGACGACGTTGGTCATGGCATGCCATCATCGCCCTGTACTACACACACACACGGACGATGTCACGCGTGGCATGCAATCATAGCCCTTGGACAACACTCACGGCCGGACGACGTTGGGCGTAGTTTAATATCATGGACCTTGGATTTCACACACAGTCGGACATCGGGAGTGGCATGCCATACTAGCCCTTGGAAATCACACACAATCGGACGACGTCGACTGTTGCATGCCATCATGGACTTGGACAGCACACACGGTAGGACGACGTCGGATTCGGCATGCCCGCATATCCATTGGATAACACACACTGTAGGACGACGTCGGGCGTTGAATGAAATCATAGACTTTGGACAGCACACACGGCCGGACGACGTCGGGCGTGGCACGTCATCATAGCAATTGGACAACACATAATGTCGGACGACGTCGGTTGTGGCAATGCCATCATCTCTTTTGTACTACACACACAAATGAACGATGTCGGGCGTGGCATTCCATTATCGCCCTTGGACTGTACACATGGTCAGACAACATCGGGCGTGGTAGGTCATTATAGCTCTTGGACAACACACACAGTCGGACAACGTCGGGCGTGGCATAACATCATAGCCCTTGGAAAGCACAAACGGTCGAACGACATCGGGAGTGGCATGCCATCATGGCCCTTGAACAGCAAACACGATCGAACGAACGATGTGGGGTGTGGCATATCATCATCGCACTTGGACAACACATACGGTCGGACGAAATTGGCCATGGAATTTCGTCATTGCCCTTTGACAAGACACACGGTCGGACAACTTTGGTCGTGGCATTCCATAATAGCCCTTGGACAGCACACACGATTGCTTCGAGCGTGGCAGGAAATCATAGCTCTTGGACAGCACACACGGTCGAACGACGTCGGGCGTGGCATGCCATCATGTCCCATGGACAACAACACATGGTCCAACGACGTTGGGTAAGGCATGTTCACGTAGCCAATGGATAGGACACACTCTCGGACGACGTCGGGCATGGCATGCCATCATAGCCCTTGGAAAGCACACATGGTCGGGCGATGTAGGGTGTGGCATGTTATCATAGCCATTGGAAAACACACAACGTCGGACGACATCGATCGTGGCATCCCATAATCGCTCTTGTACTACGCACACGAATGAACGATATCGGGCGTGGCATGCTATTATCGCCTTTGGTCAGCACACACGGTCGAACTAAGTCGGTTGTGGCATGCCTGCGTATCCCTTGGACAGAACATACAGTCGAACGACGTCAAGCGTGGCACACCATCATAGACCTTGGACAACACACACGGTTGAACGTTATTGGGTGTGGCATGTAATCGTAGCCCTTGGACAACACACATGATCGGTCAACGTCGAATGTGGCATGTTATCATCTCCCTTGGACTTCACATAGAGACAGATGACATCAGGCATGGCATGCCATCATAACCTTTGGAAAGCAACAGGGTCGGACGACGTCAGGCTTGGCATGCCATCATCGCTCTTGTACTGCACATACGAATGAACGATGTCGGGTGAGGCTTTCCATCATCGCCCTTGGATAGTACATATGGTCGAAGAATGTCGGGCATAACATTCCATCATCGCCCTTGGGGAGCACACACGGTCGAACGAAGTTGGGCGTGGCATGCCATACTAGCCTTTGGACTTCACACAGAATCGGACGACGTCGAGTGTTGCATGCCATCATGGACTTAGACATTACTCACAGTTGAACGACATTAGGCATGACATGTCATCATAGCCCTTGGACAGCACGGTCGATAGACCTCGTACGTGGCATGCCATCATCACCCTTGGACTGCACACATAGGCAGATGATGTCCTGTGTGGCATGCCATCATCGCCTTTGGAAAGCACACACAGGAGGACGACGTCGGACGTTGCATGCCATCATGGACCTTGGACATCATACATGGTCAGACGATGTAAGGTGTCGCATGCCATTATCTCCCTTAGACTAAACACACGATCGGGTAACATCGAGCTTGGCATGCCTGAGTAGCCCTTAGACATCACACACGGTCGGACGACGTCGGGCACGACTTACATCATAGCCCTTGGACACACGATCGGATCACATCGGGCATGGCATGTCATCGTATCCCTTGGACGACACACGGTCGGACGAAATCGGGCATGACATGCCATCATTGCCTTAGGACTGCAAACACGGATGGACGATGTCAGGCATGGCATGCCATCATGGTCCTTGGACTGAGCACACGGTCAGACGACGTCGGGCGTGGCATGCCATCATTGCTCTTGGACACCACACACGATCGGACGACATCAGGCGTGGCCTGCCATCATAGCCCTTGGACAACACATACGATCGGACGATGTTGGGAGTTGCATGCCTGCGTTGCACTTTCATAGCACACACAGTCGGACGACATCTGGCATGGCATGCCATCATTGCCCTTTTACCGCACACACGAATGGACGAAATAGGGCATGGCATTCCATATCTCTGTTGAACAACACAAAGGTCGGACGAAGACGGGCGTTGCATGCCCGCGTAGCCCTTGGACAGCACTTACGGCGGACGACGGTAGGAATGACATGCCATCAAAGTCCTTGGACAGCACAACGGTCAGACGACATCGGGCGTGGCATGCCGTCATGACCCTTGGACAGGACACACAGTCGGACAATGTCGGGTGTGGCATGCATTTCTAGCCGTTAGACTGCACACACAAAAGGATGACATCGGGCATTGCATGTCATCATCATCTTTGGACTGCACACAAAAACAGACGATGTTGGTCGAGGCATGCCATCATAGACCTTGAACAACACACATGGTCGGACGACTTCGGGGGTTGCATGACATCATAGCCCTTAAAAAGCACACACAGTCGGACGATGTCGGGCGAGGCATGCTATTATGGACCATGGACAGCACACACGGCCAAACAAAGTCGGTCATTGCATGCTCGCGTAGACCTTGGACGTAACACACAGTTGGACGACTCAGTCGTGACATTCCATCAAATCCTTTGGACAGCACACACAGTCAGATGACGTCGGGCATGGCTGCCATCATGGCCCTTCGACCTGACACACTGTCGGACGATGTCAGGCGTGGCATGCCATTCTAGCCCTTGAATAGCACACACAGTCGGACGATGTTGAACGTGGCATCCTACCACGGCCCTTGGACAACACATATGGTCGTGCGATGTCGGTCGTGGCATGACATCATAGCCCTTGGAAAGTACACACGGTCGGGATGAAGTCGGGCGTGGCATGCCATCATGGCCCTAATACAACACACAAGGTCAGACGACATCGATCGTGGCATGCATGCATAGCCACTTGACAACACAAACTGTCGGACGACGTCGGGCGTGGCATGCAACATAGCCCTTGAATAGCACACACGGTCGAATGATGTCTTACGTTGCATGTCATCATACCCATTGGACAACACGTACGGTCGGAAGACGCCGGTCGTGGCATGCTATCATTGCCCTTGTACTACACACACGAATTAACAATATTGAGTGTTGCATGCCATCATCTCCCTTGGAAAGCACACATGCTCAAACTTTGTTGAGCGTGGCATGCCATCATCGCTCTTGGATATCATTAACGGTCAAACGAAGTCAGGACGTGTCATGCCTGCGTATTCCTTGGAAATCTCACATTGTCGGACGACGTCAGGAGTGGCATGCCATCATGGTCGTTGGATAGGAGACACGGTTGGACAACGTTGGGCGTGCCATGCCAATATCGCTCTTGTATTGCACACAAACACGGACGACATCTGGCATTGCATGCCATCATAGACCTTGGACAACACACACGGTCAGACGAAATCGGGTGTGACATTCCATTAATGCCCTTTGACTAGACACTCTATCGAACGACGTCGGGCGTGGCATGCCATCATATTCCTTGGACAGCTCACAAGATTGGAAGACTTTGGGAGTGGCAGGTCATCATAGCTCTTGGACAACACACCCAGTCGGACGGCGTCGGGCGTTTCATGACATCATAGACCATGCAAAGAACACACGGTCGAACGAAGTTGGGCGTGGCATGCCATCATGGCCCTTGAACAGCACACACGGTCGGATGATGTCGGGCATGGCATGCTCGCGTAGCCAATGGACAGCACACACTGTCAGACGACGTCGGGTGTGGCATGACATCAAAGCTCTTGGACATAACACACGGTCGGACAACGTGGGGTGTGGCATGTCATCATAGCCATTGGACAACACATAATGTCGGACGATATCGGTCATGGAATGCCATCATTGCTCTTGTACAGCACACACGAAGTAAATTTTTCGGGAGTGGCACTCCATCATCGCCCTTGGACAATACACATGGTCGAACAACCTCGAGCGTGGAATGCCATCATAGCCAATGGACAGCACACACGGTCGAACGAAGTCGGGCATGGCATGCTTGCGTAGCCTTTGGTCAGAATACACGGTCGGATGACGTCGGGCGTGGCATGCCATCATAGCCCTTGGACAACACGCACGGTTGAATGACATTGAGTGTGGCATGTCATCATAGACCTTGGATAGCAAACACAATCGGTCGACCTCGGACGTGGCATGCCATCATCGCCCTTGGACTACACACACAATCGAACGACGTCGGGCGTAGAATGTAAGAGAAGCCCTTGGACAGCACACACGGTCAGACGACGTCGGGCGTGGCATTCCATCATCTCTCTTGGACTGCACGCACAGATGGACGATGTCGAGTGTGGCATGCCATCATCGCCTTTGGAAAGAACACACGATGAGATGACGTCGAGCGTGGCATGCCATCATCGCCCTTGGACTCCACATACAAATGGATTATATCAGGTGTTGCATGCCATCATCGCCTTTAGAAAGCACATACTGTATGATGATGTCGGGTGTGGCATGCCATTATCGCCTTTGGCATGCACACATGGTCGGACGACGTCGGGCGTGGAATGCCAGGGTATCCCTTGGAGAGCACACACGATCGAACAACATCGCGTGTGGCATGTCATCATATCTATTGGAAAACACATATTGTCGGACGACATTAGTCATGGCATGCAATCATCACTCTTGTACTACATACAAGAATGAACGATGTCGGACTTGGCATTCCATCTTCGCCCTTGGACAGTACACATGGTCGGACAACATCGGGCATGGCATAAAATCATCTCCTTCGGATAGCACACACAGTCGACCGAAGTCGGGCGTGGCATGCCTGCGTAGCCCTTGAAATCACACACAGTCCGACATAGTCGGGTGTGGCATGCCATCATAGCCCTTGGACAGCACACAGAATTGAATGACGTTAAGCGTGGAAAGTCATTATAGCCCTTTGATAGAAAACACAGTCGGTCGACCTCGGACGTGGCATGCCATCATCGCCCTTGGACTACACACACAGATGGATTATGTCAGGCGTTGCATGCCATCATCGCCTTTGGAAAGCACGCACGGTCAAACAATGTTGGGAGTGGCATTCCATCATCGCCCTTGGACAGCACACACGGTCAGGCGACGTCGGGCGTAGAATGCAAGAGTAGTCCATGGACAACACACACGGTCGCACAACGTCAGGCGTGGCATAACATCATCGCCCGTGGACTACACACAAAGTCAGACGACATCGAGCGTAGCATGCCATCATAGCCCTTGGAAAATGCTCATGGTCGGATGACATAGGGCGTGGTTTGCCATTATGGCCGTTGGACAACATGCACGGTCGGACGTGGCATGCCATCATCGCCCTTTGACTGCACACACAGATGGATGATGTCGGGCGTGGCATGCCATCATCGCCTTTGGAAATCACACACGATAAGACGACGTCAGGCGTGGCATTCTATCATTGCCCTTCGATTGCACACACAAATGGGCGATGTTGGGCCTGGCATTCCATCATAGCCTTTGGAAAGCACACACAGTCAGACGACATTGGGCGTGGCATGCCCTCATCGCCCTTGGAATTCACACACGGTCAGACGACGTCAGGCGTGGAATGCCAGAGTAGCCCTTGGATAGCACACACGGTCGGACGACATCGGCCGTGGCATGCCATCATCGCACTTGGACTGCACACACAGTCGGACGATGTCGGGCGTAGCATGCCATCATAGCCCTTGGAAAACACATATGGTCGGATGACAGAGGGCCTGGCTTTCCATTATGGCCCTTGGACCGCATGCATGGTCGTACGATGTCGGATGTGGCATGCCATTATCGCCCTTGGACAACACAGACAGATGGACGATGTCGGGCGTGGCAAGCCATCATCGACTTTAGAAAGAAACATGGTATGACGATGTCGGGTGTGGCATGCCATCATCGCCCTTGGACTGCACGCATGGTCGTACGACGTCGAGCGTCGAATGCCAGAGTAGCCCTTGGACAACACACACGATTGGACGTTGTGAGGCGTGACATGCCATCATCACCCTTGGACTGCACACAGGGTCGGATGACTCCAGGCATAGAATGCCATCATAGCCCTTGGAAAACACACACAGTCGGACGACATAGGGCATGGCTTCCCATTATGGCCCTTGGACAGCACGCACGGTCGCACGACGTTGGGCATCGTATGACATCATAGCCCTTTGATAGCACACACGGTCAGACTACGTCGGGCGTGGCACTCCATCATTGCTCTTGGAAAGCACACACGGTCGAACGAAGTCAAGCTTGGCATGCCCACTTAGCCCTTGGAAACCACACACGGTCGGACGACGTCAGGCGTGGCATGCCCTCATAGCCCTTGGGTAACACAGACGGTTGGAAGACATCGGGCGTGGCATTCCATCACTGCCCTTGGAATGCACACATAGACGGACGATGTCACGTGTTGCATGCCATCATCCCCTAAGGAAAACACACACGGTCGGACGAGGTCGGGATTGGCATGCCATCATGGCACTTGGACAGTGCAAACAATCGGACAATGTCAGGCGTGGCATGCCATTATACATCTAGGACAGCACACACTATAGGACGACATTGGGCGTGGCCTACCATTATAGCCCTTGGACAGCACACACAGTCGGACGGTATCGGGCGTGGCATGCCATCATGGACCTTGGACAGTACACACGGTCGGACCATATCGAGCATGGAATGCCCGCGTAGCCGTTGGATAACACACACTGTAGAACGACGTCGGGCGCGGCATGCCATTATCGCCCTTGGACACCGCACACGATCATACTACGTCAGGCGTGGCTTGCCATCATCGCTCTTGGAAAGAACACATGCTCGAACGTAATGAAGCTTGGCATGCCCACGTAGACCTTGGAAACCACACACGGTCGGATGACGTCGGGCGTGGCATGCCATCATAGCCCTTGGGTAACACAGACGGTTGGAAGACATTGGGCGTGGCATGTAATCATAGCTCTAGAACAGCACACACGATCTGTTGACGTCGGGCGTGGCATTCTATCACTGCCCTTGGACTGCACACATAGACGGACGAGGTCACGCGGTCGGACGTCATTGGGCATGGAATAACATCATAGCCCTTGGACAGCACACGCGGTCGGACGATGTCAGGCGTGGCATGCCATCATCGCCCTTGGACTGCAAACACAGTCGGATGACGTCTGGCGTAGCTTGCCGTCATAGCCCTTGGAAAACACACACGATCGGATGACATAGGGCATGGCTTGCCATTATGGCCCTTGGATAGCACGCACGATCAGACGACGTCGGGCATGGTATGACATCATAGCCCTTGGATAGCACACACGGTAGGACGACGTCGGGCGTGGCATGCCATCAGAGCCCTTGTATAACATAGACGGTTGGAAGATATTAGGCGTGGCATGTAATCATAGCTCTTGAAAAGCACACACTATCAGTTTACGTCGAGCGTGGCATGTTATCATTGCCCTTGGATTGCACACATAGATGGACGGTGTCACGCGTGGCATGCCGTCATCCCCTAAGGAAAACATACACGGTCGCACGAGTTCGGGATTCACATGCCATCATGGCAATTGGACAGTACAAAAGATCGGATAATGTCGGGCGTGGCATGACATCATAGCTCTAGGACAACACACACGATCGGATGACATTGGCCGTGGCCTGCCATCATAGCCCTTGGACAGCACCCACGCTCGGACGATATCGGGTGTGGCATGCCATCATGTCCCTTTGAAAGTACACACGGTCGGACCATGTCGACCGTGGCATGTCCGCGTAGCCATTGGACAACACACACTGTAGAATGACGTCAGGCGTGGGATGCCATTATCTCCCTTAGACACCACACACGGTCAGACTACGTCGGGCGTGGCATGCCATCATGACTCTTTGAAAGCACACACGGTCGAACAAAGTCAAGCTTGGCATGACCACGTAGCCCTTGGAAACCACACACGGTCGAACGACATCGAGCATGGAATGCCATCATAGCCCTTGAATAACATAGACAGTTTGAAGACGTTGGGCACGGCATGTCATCATAGCTCTTGAACAACATACACGATCGTTTGACGTCGGGCGTGGCATGCCATCATTGACCTTGGACAGAACACACAGAGGCACGATTTCAAGCGTGGTATGACATCATCCACTAAGGAAAATACACACGGTCGGACGAGGTTGGGCTTGGCATTCAATTACTGCACTTGGATAGTACAAAAGATTGGACAATGTCGAGCGTGGCATGCCATCATAACTCTAGGACACACCACACACGATCGGACGACGTTGGGCGTGGCCTGCCATCATAGCCCTTGGACAGCACACACGGTCGGACGACGTCGGGCGTGGCATGCCATCATGGCCCTTGGACAGGACACACGGTTGAACGACGTCAGGCATGGCATGCCATCATAGCCCTTGGACAACACACACGGTTGGACGACGTAAGGTGTGGCATGTCATCATAACCCTTGAACAACACACACAGTCGATCGACGTCGGGAGTGGCATGCTAACATTGCCCTTTGACTGCGCATAGAGACAGATGACGTAAGGTGTGGCATGCCATCATATCCTTTGGAAAGCAACAGGGTCGGACGACGTCAGGCTTGGCATGCCATCATCTCTCTTCTACTGCACATACGAATGAACGATGTTGGGCGTGGCTTTCCATCTCAGACAACGTCGGGCGAAACATGCCATCATCGCCCTTGGGCAGCACACACTGTAGAACAAAGTTTAGTGTGGCATGCCTGCGTAGCCCTTGGACAGTACACCCGGTCGGACGACGTTGTGTGTGGCATGCCATTATAGCAATTAGACATCACTCACGATTGAAAGACATTGGGTGTGACATGTCATCATAGCCCTTGGACAACACACACGGTCGATCGACCTCGTACGTGGCATGCCATCATCACCCTTGGACTGCACACATAGACAAATGATGTTGGGTGTGGCATGCCATCATCGCCATTGGAAAGAACACAAAGTAGGACGAAGTCGGACGTGGCATGCCATCAAGGCCCTTGGACATCATACACGGTCTGACGACGTCGGGTGGGGCATACCATTATCGCCCTAAGACTGCACATACGAGTTGGCAACGTCGAGCGTGGCATGCCTGAGTAGCCCTTGGACATCACACATAGTCGAATGATGTCGGGCACAACTTACATCATAGCCCTTGGATAGCACACACGGTCGGACGACGTCGGGCATGGCATGTCATCATATCCTTTGGACAACACACACGGTCGGACGAAGTCGGCTATGATATGCCATCATCCCCCTTGGACTGCACACACGGATGGATGATGTCAGGTTTGGCATGCCGTCATGGTCCTTGGACTGAACACACGGTCGGACGATGTTGGGC
>NC_028638.1:13456232-13469832 GCF_001406875.1 Solanum pennellii | reverse complement strand
GACCGCATGCATGGTCGTACGATGTCGGATGTGGCATGCCATTATCGCCCTTGGACAACACACACAGATGGACGATGTCGGGCGTGGCAAGCCATCATCGACTTTAGAAAGAACACATGGTATGACGATGTCGGGTGTGGTATGCCATCATCGCCCTTGGACTGCACGCATGGTCGGACGACGTCGAGCGTCGAATGCCAGAGTAGCCCTTGGACAACACACACGGTTGGACGTTGTGAGGCGTGACATGCCATCATCGCCCTTGGACTGCACACAGGGTCGGATGACGTCAGGCATAGCATGCCATCATAGCCCTTGGAAAACACACACGGTCGGACGACATAGGGCATGGCTTCCAATTATTGCCCTTGGACAGCACGCACGGTCGCACGACGTTGGGCATCGTATGACATCATAGCCCTTGGATAGCACACACGGTCAGACTACGTCGGGCGTGGCGCTCCATCATAGCCCTTGGATAGCACACACGGTCGGACGATGTCAGGCGTGGCATGCCATCATCGCCCTTGGACTGCAAACACAGTCGGATGACGTCTGGCATGCCGTCATAGCCCTTGGAAAACACACACGATCGGATGACATAGGGCATGGCTTGCCATTATGGCCCTTGGATAGCACGCACGGTCAGACGACGTCGGGCATGGTATGACATCATAGCCCTTGGATAGCACACACGGTAGGACGACGTCGGGCGTGGCATGCCATCAGAGCCCTTGTATAACATAGACAGTTGGAAGATGTCGGGCGTGGTATGCCTGCGTAGCCCTTGCACACCACACACATTCGAATGACATCGGGCGTGGCATGCCATCATCGCCCTTTTACTGCACAGACAAACGGACGAAATTTGGCATGGCATGCCATTATCGCCCTTCATCAGCACACAGGTCGGAAGAAGTCGGGCGTCGCATGCCCGCATAGCCCTTGGAAAGCACACATTGTAAGACAACGGCGGGCGTGACATGCCATCAAAATCCTTGGACAACACAAATGGTCAGACGACATCGGGCGTGGCATGCCATCATGACCTTTGAACAGGTCACACAGTCGGACAACGTCGGGTGTGGCATGCCTTTCTAGCCCTTAGACTGCACACACAAACGGAAGATGTAGGGCGTGCCATGCCATCAATTCCATTGGAAAGCCCACACGATCGGACGACGTCGGGCGTGGTATACCATCATGGCCATTGGAAAGCACACACGGTCGAATGACGTTGGGCGTGGCATACAATCATAGCGCTTGGACAACACACACGGTTGGACGACGTCGGGCGTGGAATGCCAGAGTAGCCCTTAAACAGCACACACGGTCAGACGACGTCGAGCGCGGCATGCTATCGTCGCCCTTGGACTACACACGCAGTCGGACGACGTCGGGCGTAGCATGCAACCATAGCCCTTGGACAGCACACACGGTTGAATGACGTTAAGCGTGGCAAGTCATCGTAGCCCTTGGATAGCACACACAGTCGGTCGACCTCGGACGTGGCATGCCTTCATCGCCCTTGCACTACACACACAGATGGACGGTGTCAGGCGTAACATGCCATCATCTCCTTTGGAAAGCACGCACGGTCAAACGACGTTTGGCGTGGCATGCCATCATCACTCTTGGACTGCACACACACGGTCGGGCGACGTCGGGAGTAGAATGCAAGAGTAGCCCTTGGAGAACACACACGGTCGGACGACGTCGGGCGTGACATGCCCGCGTAGAGGTTTGAAAACACACATTGTTAAACGACGTCAGGCGTGGCATGCCATTATCGCCTTTGGACAGCGCACACGGTCAGACTACGTCGGGCGTGGTATGCCATCATCGCTCTTCGAAAGCACACACGGTCGAATGTAGTCAACCTTGGCATGCCCCGTAGCCCTTGGAAACCACACACGGTCGAATGACGTCGGGCGTGGAATGCTATCATAGCCCTTGAATAACAGAGACAGTTGGAAGATGTTGGGCATGGCATGTCATCATAGCTCTTGAACATCACACACGATCGGTTAACGTCGGGCGTGGCATGCCATCATTGCCATTGGACAACACACATAGACGGATGATGTCAGGCGTGGCATGCCATCATGCCCTAAGTAAAACAGACACGGTCGGACGAGGTTGGGCTTGGCATGCAATTATGGCACTTGGATAGTACAAAAGATAGGACAATATCGGGCGTGGCATTCCATCATAGCTCTAAGACAGTACAGACGATCGGACGACATTGGGCGTGGTCTGCCATCATAGCCATTGAATAGAACACACGATCGGATGACGTAGGGTGTGGCATGCAACTATGGACCTTGGAAAGGACACACCATCGGATGACGTCGAGCGAGGCATGCCCGCGTAGCCAATGGAAAGCACACACGGGTGGAAGACGTAGAACATGACATGCAATCATGGCGCTTGGACAGCATACACGGTGAGACATTGTTGGGCATTGAATTCCATCATTACCCTTGGACTGCACACACGAACGGGCAATTTTCGGCGTGGTATGCCATAATCACCCTTGGACAACACATACGGTCGAATGAAATCAGATGTGGCATTCCATAATTGCCCTGTGAAAAGACACATCGTAGGAGTACGTTAAGCATGGCATGCTATCATAGCCCTTGGACAGCACAAACAATTGGAAGACTTCGGGTGTGGCAGGTCATCATAGCCCTAAGACAGCACACACGGTAGGACGACGTTGGGCAGCATGCCATCATCGCCCTGTACTACACACACACACGGACGATGTCGCGCGTGGCATGCCATCATAGCCCTTAGACAACGCTCACAGCCGGACGACGTCGGGCGTAGCTTATTATCATGGACCTTGGAATTCACACACCGTCGGACATCGGGCGTGGCATGCCATACTAGCCTTTGGACTTCACACAGAATCGGACGACGTCGAGTTTGCATGCCATCATGGACTTAGACATTACTCACAGTTGAATGACATTAGGCATGACATGTCATCATAGCCCTTGGACAGCACACACGGTCGATACACCTCGTACATGGCATTCCATCATCACCCTTGGACTGCACACATAGACATATGATGTCCGGTGTGGCATGCCATCATCGCCTTTGGAAAGCACACACAGGAGGACGACGTCGGACGTGGCATGCCATCATGGACCTTGGACATCATACATGGTCAGACGATGTCAGGTGTGGCATGCCATTATCTCCCTTAGACTAAACACACGATCGGGTAACGTCGAGCTTGGCATGCCTGAGTAGCCCTTAGACATCACACACGGTCGGACGACGTCGGGCACGACTTACATCATAGCCCTTCGACACACGATCGGATGACATCGGGCATGGCATGTCATCGTATCCCTTGGACGACACACACGGTCGGAAAAAATCAGGTATGACATGCCATCATCACCTTAGGACTGCAAACACGGATAGACGATGTCAGGCATGGCATGCCATCATGGTCCTTGGACTGAGCACACGGTCGGACGACGTGGGGCGTGGCATGCCATCATTGCTCTTGGACACCACACACGATCGGACGACATCAGGCGTGGCCTGCCATCATAGCCCTTGGACAACACATACGATCGGACGATGTTGGGAGTTGCATGCCTGCGTTGCACTTTCATAGCACACACAGTCGGACGACATCGGGAATGGCATGCCATCATTGCCCTTTTACCGCACACACGAATGGACGAAATAGGGCATGGCATTCCATATCTCCGTTGAACAACACAAAGGTCGGACGAAGACGGGCGTTGCATGCCCGCGTAGCCCTTGGACAGCACATAAGGTCGGACGACGGTAGGAATGACATGCCATCAAAGTCCTTGGACAGCACAACGGTTAGATGACATTGGGCGTGGCATGCCGTCATGACCCTTGGACAGGACACACAGTCGGGCAATGTCGGGTGTGGCATGCCTTTCTAGCCGTTAGACTGCACACACAAAAGGACGATGTTGTGCGTGGCATGCAATCATTGCCATTGGCAAGCATACACGATCAAACAACGTCTGGCATGGCATGCCATCATAGCCCTTGGACAACACACACGGTTGGACCACGTTAGGCGTGGCATGTCATCATAGCCCTTTAACAACAACACGGTCTGTCGATATCGGGCGTAGCATACTATAATTGCCCTCTGACTGCACACAGAGATGGATGACGTCAGGCGTGGAATGCCATCATCACCTTTGGAAAGCACACAGGGTCGGACGACGTCGGGCGTGACATGCCATCATCATCTTTGGACAGCACACACGGTCAAGCGAAGTAAGGCGTGGCATACCCGCGTAAACCTTGACAGCACACACGGTCGAACAATGTTGGGTGTGGCATGCCATCATAGCCCATGGAAAGCACACGGTCGGTCGACGTTGGGCGTGGCATGCCAGCATCGCCGTTTGACTGTACACACAGACGGACGATGTTGGGCGTGACATGCCATCATCACCTTTAGAAAGCACACATGGTTGGATGATGTAAAGCGTGGCGTGCCATCATGGCCCTTGGACAGAACACACGATCGGATGACGTTGGGCGTGTCATGCCATCATCGCCCTTGCACTAACCACAAGGTCGGACGACTTTGAGCGTGGCATGCGATTGTTTCCCTTGAACTGCATACAAAGACGGACATCGTCCGTCGTGGAATGCAATAATCTCCCTTTTAACACCACACAAGGTTAGACGACATCGGTGTTCACATGCAATCAAGTTCCTTGGACAATATACACGGTCACACGACGTCGAGCATGACATTTCATCATAGCAATTGGATAATACACATGGTCGAACGACGTCGGTCGTGGAACGCCATCATCGCCCTTGTATTGCACACACAAATGAACAATGTCGGGCGTGGCATGCGATCATCGCCCTTGGACAACAGAAACGGTCGGACTACGTCGAGCGTGGCATGCCATCATCGCCCTTGGACAGCACACACGATTGGACGACATCGGGTATCGCATGCCATCATCGTCTTTGGACTACAAACAAAAACAGACGATGTTGGTCGTGGCATGCCATCATAGACCTTGAACAACACACACGGTCGGACAACTTCGGGGGTTGCATGACATGATAGCCCTTAAAAAGCACACACAGTCGGACGACGTCGGGCGAGGCATGCTATTATGGACCATGGACAGCACACACGGCCAAACAAAGTCGGTCATTGCATGCTCGCGTAGACCTTGGACGGAACACACGGTCGGACGACTCGGTCGTGACATTCCATCAAATCCTTTGGACAGCACACACAGTCAGATGACGTCGGGCATGGCTGCCATCATGGCCCTTCGACCTGACACACGGTCGGACGATGTCAGGCGTGGCATGCCATTCTAGCCCTTGAATAGCACACACGGTCGGACGATGTTGAATGTGGCATCCTACCACGGCCCTTGGACAGCACATATGGTCGTACGACGTCGGTCGTGGCATGACATCATAGCCCTTGGAAAGTACACACGGTCGGGATGAAGTCGGGCGTGGCATGCCATCATGGCCCTTAGACAACACACAAGGTCAGACGACATCGATCGTGGCATGCATGCATAGCCACTTGACAACACAAACTGCCAGACGACGTTGGGCGTGGCATGCAATCATATCCCTTGAATAGCACACACGGTCGAATGATGTCTTGCGTTGCATGTCATTCATACCCATTGGACAACACGTACGGTCGGAAGACGCCGGTCGTGGCATGCTATCATTGCCCTTGTACTACACACACGAATTAACAATATTGAGCGTTGCATGCCATCATCTCCCTTGGAAAGCACACATGCTTAAACTTTGTTGAGCGTGGCATGCCATCATCGCTCTTGGATATCATTAACGGTCGAACGAAGTCAGGACGTGTCATGCCTGCGTATTCCTTGGAAATCTCACATTGTCGGACGACGTCAGGAGTGGCATGCCATCATGGACGTTGGATAGGACACACGGTAGGACGACGTCGTGCGTGCCATGCCAACATCGCTCTTGTATTGCACACAAACACGGACGACATCTGGCGTTGCATGCCATCATAGACCTTGGACAACACACACGGTCAGACGAAATCGGGTGTGACATTCCATTATTGCCCTTTGACTAGACACTCTATCGAACGACGTCGGGCGTGGCATGCCATCATATTCCTTGGACAGCACACAAGATTGGAAGACTTTGGGCGTGGCAGGTCATCATAGCTCTTGGACAACACACCCAGTCGGATGGCGTCGGGCGTTTCATGACATCATAGACCATGCAAAGAACACACGGTCGGACGAAGTTGGGCGTGGCATGCCATCATGGCCCTGGAACAGCACACACGGTCGGATGATGTCGGGCATTAAATGCCATCATCCCCCTTGAACTGCACACACAAACGGATTATTTCGGGTGTGGCATGTCATCATCGCCCTTGGACAACACATACAGTCGGATAACATCATGCGTAGCTTGATATCATGGCCTTTGGAAAGCACACATCGTCGGACGACGTTGGGCCTGGCATGCAATCATGGACCTTGGACACCACACACGGTCGGACGAAGTCGGGCATGGCATGCTCGCGTAGCCAATGAACAGCACACACTGTCAGACGACGCCGGGTGTGGCATGACATCATAGCTCTTGGACAGAACACACGGTCGGACAACGTGGGGTGTGGCATGTCATCATAGCCATTGGACAACACATAATGTCGGACGATATCGATCATGGAATGCCATCATCGCTCTTGTACAGCACACACGAATAAATTTTTTTGGGAGTGGCACTCCATCATCGCCCTTGGACAATACACATGGTCGAACAACCTCGGGCGTGGAATGCCATCATCGCCAATGGACAGCACACACGGTCGAACGAAGTCGGGCATGGCATGCTCGCGTAGCCAATGAACAGCACACACTGTCAGACGACGCCGGGTGCGGCATGACATCATAGCTCTTGGACAGAACACACGGTCGGACAACGTGGGGTGTGGCATGTCATCATAGCCATTGGACAACACATAATGTCGGACGATATCGATCATGGAATGCCATCATCGCTCTGGTACAGCACACACGAATAAATTTTTTTGGGAGTGGCACTCCTTCATCGCCCTTGGACAATACACATGGTCGAACAACCTCGGGCGTGGAATGCCATCATCGCCAATGGACAGCACACACGGTCGAACGAAGTCGGGCATGGCATGCTCGCGTAGCCAATGAACAGCACACACTGTCAGACGACGCCGGGTGCGGCATGACATCATAGCTCTTGGACAGAACACACGGTCGGACAACGTGGGGTGTGGCATGTCATCATAGCCATTGGACAACACATAATGTCGGACGATATCGATCATGGAATGCCATCATCGCTCTGGTACAGCACACACGAATAAATTTTTTTGGGAGTGGCACTCCTTCATCGCCCTTGGACAATACACATGGTCGAACAACCTCGGGCGTGGAATGCCATCATCGCCAATGGACAGCACACACGGTCGAACGAAGTCGGGCATGGCATGCTCGCGTAGCCAATGAACAGCACACACTGTCAGACGACGCCGGGTGCGGCATGACATCATAGCTCTTGGACAGAACACACGGTCGGACAACGTGGGGTGTGGCATGTCATCATAGCCATTGGACAACACATAATGTCGGACGATATCGATCATGGAATGCCATCATCGCTCTGGTACAGCACACACGAATAAATTTTTTTGGGAGTGGCACTCCTTCATCGCCCTTGGACAATACACATGGTCGAACAACCTCGGGCGTGGAATGCCATCATCGCCAATGGACAGCACACACGGTCGAACGAAGTCGGGCATGGCATGCTCGCGTAGCCAATGAACAGCACACACTGTCAGACGACGCCGGGTGCGGCATGACATCATAGCTCTTGGACAGAACACACGGTCGGACAACGTGGGGTGTGGCATGTCATCATAGCCATTGGACAACACATAATGTCGGACGATATCGATCATGGAATGCCATCATCGCTCTGGTACAGCACACACGAATAAATTTTTTTGGGAGTGGCACTCCTTCATCGCCCTTGGACAATACACATGGTCGAACAACCTCGGGCGTGGAATGCCATCATCGCCAATGGACAGCACACACGGTCGAACGAAGTCGGGCATGGCATGCTCGCGTAGCCAATGAACAGCACACACTGTCAGACGACGCCGGGTGCGGCATGACATCATAGCTCTTGGACAGAACACACGGTCGGACAACGTGGGGTGTGGCATGTCATCATAGCCATTGGACAACACATAATGTCGGACGATATCGATCATGGAATGCCATCATCGCTCTGGTACAGCACACACGAATAAATTTTTTTGGGAGTGGCACTCCTTCATCGCCCTTGGACAATACACATGGTCGAACAACCTCGGGCGTGGAATGCCATCATCGCCAATGGACAGCACACACGGTCGAACGAAGTCGGGCATGGCATGCTCGCGTAGCCAATGAACAGCACACACTGTCAGACGACGCCGGGTGCGGCATGACATCATAGCTCTTGGACAGAACACACGGTCGGACAACGTGGGGTGTGGCATGTCATCATAGCCATTGGACAACACATAATGTCGGACGATATCGATCATGGAATGCCATCATCGCTCTGGTACAGCACACACGAATAAATTTTTTTGGGAGTGGCACTCCTTCATCGCCCTTGGACAATACACATGGTCGAACAACCTCGGGCGTGGAATGCCATCATCGCCAATGGACAGCACACACGGTCGAACGAAGTCGGGCATGGCATGCTCGCGTAGCCAATGAACAGCACACACTGTCAGACGACGCCGGGTGCGGCATGACATCATAGCTCTTGGACAGAACACACGGTCGGACAACGTGGGGTGTGGCATGTCATCATAGCCATTGGACAACACATAATGTCGGACGATATCGATCATGGAATGCCATCATCGCTCTGGTACAGCACACACGAATAAATTTTTTTGGGAGTGGCACTCCTTCATCGCCCTTGGACAATACACATGGTCGAACAACCTCGGGCGTGGAATGCCATCATCGCCAATGGACAGCACACACGGTCGAACGAAGTCGGGCATGGCATGCTCGCGTAGCCAATGAACAGCACACACTGTCAGACGACGCCGGGTGCGGCATGACATCATAGCTCTTGGACAGAACACACGGTCGGACAACGTGGGGTGTGGCATGTCATCATAGCCATTGGACAACACATAATGTCGGACGATATCGATCATGGAATGCCATCATCGCTCTGGTACAGCACACACGAATAAATTTTTTTGGGAGTGGCACTCCTTCATCGCCCTTGGACAATACACATGGTCGAACAACCTCGGGCGTGGAATGCCATCATCGCCAATGGACAGCACACACGGTCGAACGAAGTCGGGCATGGCATGCTCGCGTAGCCAATGAACAGCACACACTGTCAGACGACGCCGGGTGCGGCATGACATCATAGCTCTTGGACAGAACACACGGTCGGACAACGTGGGGTGTGGCATGTCATCATAGCCATTGGACAACACATAATGTCGGACGATATCGATCATGGAATGCCATCATCGCTCTGGTACAGCACACACGAATAAATTTTTTTGGGAGTGGCACTCCTTCATCGCCCTTGGACAATACACATGGTCGAACAACCTCGGGCGTGGAATGCCATCATCGCCAATGGACAGCACACACGGTCGAACGAAGTCGGGCATGGCATGCTCGCGTAGCCAATGAACAGCACACACTGTCAGACGACGCCGGGTGCGGCATGACATCATAGCTCTTGGACAGAACACACGGTCGGACAACGTGGGGTGTGGCATGTCATCATAGCCATTGGACAACACATAATGTCGGACGATATCGATCATGGAATGCCATCATCGCTCTGGTACAGCACACACGAATAAATTTTTTTGGGAGTGGCACTCCTTCATCGCCCTTGGACAATACACATGGTCGAACAACCTCGGGCGTGGAATGCCATCATCGCCAATGGACAGCACACACGGTCGAACGAAGTCGGGCATGGCATGCTGGCGTAGCCTTTGGACAGAATACACGGTCGGACGACGTCGGGCGTGGCATGCCATCATCGCCCTTTGACTGCACACACAGACGGACGATGTCGGGCGTGGCATGCCATCATCGCCTTTGGAAATCACACACGATAAGACGACGTCAAGCGTGGCATGCCATCATTGCCCTTCGATTGCACACACAAATGGGCGATGTTGGGCCTGGCATTCCATCATAGCCTTTGAAAAGCACACACGGTCAGACGATATCGGGCGTGGCATGCCCTCATCGCCCTTGGAATTCACACACGGTCGGACAACGTTGGGCGTGGAATGCCAGAGTAGCCCTTGGACAGCACACACGGTCGGACGACATCGGCCGTGGCATGCCATCATCGCACTTGGACTGCACACACAGTCGGACGATGTCGGGCGTAGCATGCCATCATAGCCCTTGGAAAACACATATGGTCGGATGACAGAGGGCCTTGCTTTCCATTATGGCCCTTTGACTGCATGCATGGTCGTACGATGTTGGATGTGGCATGCCATTATCGCCCTTGGACAACACACACAGATGGATGATGTCGGGCGTGGCAAGCCATCATCAACTTTAGAAAGAACACATGGTATGACGATGTCGGGTGTTGCATGCCATCATCGCCCTTGGACTGCACGCATGGTCGGACGACGTCGATCGTCGAATGCCAGAGTAGCCCTTGGACAACACACACGGTTGGACGTTGTGAGGCGTGACATGCCATCATCGCCCTTGGACTGCACACAGGGTCGGATGACGTCAGGCATAGAATGCCATCATAGCCCTTGGAAAACACACACGGTCGGACGACATAGGGCATGGCTTCCCATTATGGCCATTGGACAGCACGCACGGTCGCACGACGTTGGGCATCGTATGACATCATAGCCCTTGGATAGCACACACGGTCAGACTACGTCGGGCGTGGCACTCCATCATTGCTCTTGGAAAGCACACACGGTCGAACGAAGTCAAGCTTGGCATGCCCACATAGCCCTTGGAAACCACACACGGTCGGATGACGTCAGGCGTGGCATGCCCTCATAGCCCTTGGGTAACACAGACGGTTGGAAGACATTGGGCGTGGCATGTAATCATAGCTCTTGAACAGCACACACGATCTGTTGACGTCGGGTGTGGCATTCCATCACTGCCCTTGGAATGCACACATAGACGGACCATGTCACGTGTTGCATGCCATCATCCCCTAAGGAAAACACACACGGTCGGACGAGGTCGGGATTGGCATGCCATCATGGCACTTGGACAGTGCAAACAATCGGACAATGTCAGGCGTGGCATGCCATTATACATCTAGGACAGCACACACAATAGGACGACATTGGGCGTGGCCTACCATTATAGCATTTGGACAGCACACACAGTCGGACGGTATCGGGCGTGGCATGCCATCATGGCCCTTGGACAGTACACACGGTCGGACCATGTCAAGCATGGAATGCCCGCGTAGACGTTGGATAACACACACAGTCGAACGACGTCGGGCGCGGCATGCCATTATCGCCCTTGGTCACCGCACACGATCGGACTACGTCGGGCGTGGCATGCCATCATCGCTCTTGGAAAGAACACACGCTCGAACGTAATGAAGCTTGGCATGCCCACGTAGACCTTGGAAACCACACACGGTCGGATGACGTCGGGCGTGGCATGCCATCATAGCCCTTGGGTAACACAGACGGTTGGAAGACATTGGGAGTGGCATGTAATCATAGATCTAGAACAGCACACACGATCTAGTGACGTCGGGCGTGGCATTCTATCACTGCCCTTGGACTGCACACATAGACGGACGAGGTCACGCGGTCGGACATCATTGGGCGTGGAATAACATCATAGCCCTTGGACAGCACACACGGTCGGACGATGTCAGGCGTGGCATGCCATCATCACCCTTGGACTGCAAACACAGTCAGATGACGTCTGGCATAGCATGCCGTCATAGCCCTTGGAAAACACACACGATCGGATGACATAGGGCATGGCTTGCCATTATGGCCCTTGGATAGCACGTACGGTCAGACGACGTCGGGCATTGTATGACATCATAGCCCTTGGATAGCACACACGGTAGGACGACGTCGGGCGTGGCATGTCATCAGAGCCCTTGTATAACATAGACGGTTGGAAGATATTAGGCGTGGCATGTAATCATAGCTCTTGAAAAGCACACACTATCAGTTTACGTCGAGCGTGGCATGTCATCATTGCCCTTGGATTGCACACATAGATGGACGATGTCACGCGTTGCATGCCATCATCCCCTAAGGAAAACACACACGATCGCACGAGGTCGGGATTCACATGCCATCATGGAAATTGGACAGTACAAACGATCGGATAATGTCGGGCGTGGCATGCCATCATAGCTCTAGGACAACACACACGATTGGATGACATTGGCCGTGACCTGCCATCATATCCCTTGGACAGCACACACACTCCGACGATATCGGGTGTGGCATGCCATCATGTCCCTTTGAAAGTACACACGGTCGGACCATGTCGAGCGTGGCATGTCCGCGTAGCCATTGGACAACACACACTGTCGAATGACGTCAGGCGTGGGATGCCATTATCTCCCTTAGACACCACACACGGTCAGACTACGTTGGGCGTGGCATGCCATCATCGCTCTTGGAAAGCACACACGGTCGAAAAAATTCAAGCTTGGCATGCCCACGTAGCCCTTGGAAACCACACACGGTCGAACGACATCGGGCATGGAATGCCATCATAGCCCTGGAATAACATAGACAGTTTGAAGACGTTGGGCACGGCATGTCATCATAGTTCTTGAACAGCACACACGATCGGTTGACGTCGGGCGTGGCATGCCATCATTGACCTTGGACAGCACACACAGAGGGACGATGTCAAGCGTGGTATGCCATCATCCACTAAGGAAAATACACACGGTCGGACGAGGTTGGGCTTGGCATGCAATTACTGCACTTGGATAGTACAAAAGATTGGACAATGTCGAGCGTGGCATGCCATCATAGCTCTAGGACACCACACACGATCGGACGACGTTGGGCGTGGCCTTCCATCATAGCCCTTGCACAGCACACACGGTCGGACGACGTCGGGCGTGGCATGCCATCATGGCCCTTGGACAGGACACACGGTTGAACGACGTCAGGCATGGCATGCCATCATAGCCCTTGGACAACACACACGGTTGGACGACGTTAGGTGTGGCATGTCATCATAACCCTGAACAACACACACAGTCGATCGACGTCGGGAGTGGCATGCTATCATTGCCCTTTGACTGCGCATAGAGACAGATGACGTAAGGCGTGGCATGCCATCATATCCTTTGGAAAGCAACAGGGTCGGAGACGTCAAGCTTGGCATGCCATCATCTCTCTTCTACTGCACATACGAATGAACGATGTTGGGCGTGGCTTTCCATCTCGGACAACGTCGGGCGCAACATGCCATCATCGCCCTTGGGCAGCACACAC